>NC_073387.1:14201713-14540383 GCF_028641065.1 Leucoraja erinaceus | reverse complement strand
GGAGCGAAATAATTATATAAACTGTCCCCACTCAGTTTGCATTTCTTTGCATTTGGAAGGTAAAATTAGTGGAGTTTTTGAAAGATTTGACAAGTGAAAAAACACTTATTTCCGGAGTAGCAAAGCCCAGAAAAGCAAAGCATTATTTTAACCTCATTGCAAGACTCTTCTACAGTGATACAAGTCTCTACACAAAATGTAGAGGAAGCCAATTTCAAAATACTGAAATTACCATTAAGATTTTTGTTTAAATATGGAATTGAGGCACATGGGTGGCATTACGCTACTGATTCCCACTGATGATGTAAATGATTAGTAAACAGATGACTACTTCTGTTCCTATGATTTCCACTGCAAAGTTGTTAGTTGAGACACAACCAAACCTTTTGATTCAGGTACTAAATTGGAACTGATGCTACTTTTCTAACACCAAATCAGTTGACATCACAATTTTTAATTGACATTTAAAACAAAGACAACTCATTTAACAATCATGGTACATTCATTTCAAATAGCATTGCTAGCTGAGGTTTAGTGATAGCAATCTACATGTTTTATTTTTTGACATGAACATGCTGCATATATATACATATGCATGGTCTTATATGTAAACCACTGCACAACCTACACAACAGATTACATTGAATAACCAGTAAAAACACATTTTTTGAAGAGCTTAAACCAACTGCTCGAAGCACATCGCATACGAAGTTAGTTTACATTAAAAACGAACCAGGGAGCCCCTGGAATAATCTCATCACATATCCCAGTATTAGTATATAATTTAAGAACATGTGCAGATTTCTATTATTATTTTTTAAACACTCTACAGTAACCTTTGCTACAACAATGGACATCGAGTACACAGTAATAAAACAAAGACAATGCTTTGCATTATGAATATGACATGCAACAATATATTCAACTGTTAAGTTCAAATCTATAGTAGACAATAAAGTCGCCATGACCAATTGTTGGTAAATCCAGATACTTAAAGAATTGATGCTCATTCACAGATTAAAATAAGATTATTTTAATATGCTTGAAGTAAACAATTTTTCAGATAAATTCTCGAGATTAATTTGAGAAATTACCACATTAAAGCATTAAAGTTCACAAAAAAAATGCAGATATCTCAGAGATCATTTGCAAACCACTTACATGGTCAAGTTTCTCAATCTGACAATGCAGATATTTCAATAATTATGCAGATAACCAAATCAGCTGTACTTGCAGTTTTATATTACAGAGGTTTACATTCCACTAGCAAGTCTGCGGGATTCTGTGTAAAAAGTTTTTAATTTGTAAAGCTTGTTTCACGTGGTAGATTTTATTCCAACACTGAGGAGCTTAGGTAGTTGCCAGGGGCAACCAACCTTAATTTTAGGATACGGGGGAACCTACCCACTGCTGCCCCAGTGGTTCTGCTTGTAGGACTCTGGCATGGTCATGTCATCCATATATTTGAACACAAGTTCTGATCACTTTTGTGCTCTGGTACTATATAATAGAGGTATTCATTAATAATGTCAAAGGGAAATAAGTTGAAAATAGGGTATTTAATAGAATTAGTTCATTTGAATCCTTCAAAGCTATTACCTCTACAATATAAATCCTCATACTTTGGATTATTAAGTATATTGATTTTTTTTCTTTAGTCACACGAAAACCTAAATTTGTTTTTAATCCTTGGAACCAGAATCAAGACATTTCTGACCAAGAATGAGCTAATTAAAATAAATATTTTTTTCGATTCGTAAATGTGTGGCAAAGAATCAACAAACTCCCAGGTTACTGTCAATGACCTGTTTAACATATTACAGAATGGAAACAAATTAACCTTGCTGTGGACACAGCTGGGTACTTTGAATTTGACTCGGTCCTGCTAATTTATGAAAATGACAGGACTCTGGGATCTTTACAGCGAATGCCACATCAATGAAAACTGAAAGGCTTACCATATTTTTTTATCTGCTACTACCCTAGAACCACACACGGGCACCAAACATTGCTGTTTCAACCAGATAGGTTTCAAGTGATGTAACTGCAAGTATTCCCAGGTCAGCATCGAGCTCTGTGCATCCAAAGCATCAGCACATAAAGATTCATTTTGCACTTTAAACAGTAATTGACGGCAAAGTCTTGGGAATGGGTGGCAATCTGTTTTACTAAAGTTATAAATAATTGCTTTTCCTAACCTTGTAAAATGTTTACATAGCTGAATGGCACAACATTTAAGAATATGGTTGAAAGTCATCAATAATGGGAATTCATACTTTGTTGGTGCAAGCTGACAATTTCCTTGTTATCTATCCTACAACAGTTTGAACAAATCTCAGGTACCTTCCTCCCAGATAAATGCTCTAAGCAGAATACTTCACATGTTCACAAACGAGAGCAGCTTTCCATTTCACAAATACAAGGAATGTTTAAGCAAAATATCTGAGTTAGTGTTTTAAAAATAATAACTATCAAAGACTCGTTCTCCAATCCTGAGTTCCTGGTGGAGACGTGTTGAGAACTTAAATAACATTACAGACAGAACTACCCCACCATGGGCACCACCCTACACATGTGCAAAAGTGCTTTACTGTTGTTTCCTATATATATGTTTAAAGCTTCCTTAGTTAACAGCTTCCAGTACATAGGATGTTTCCATTTATTTCTCATGCATTAAATAGCTGCCAACTGTCAAATGAAATGATCGTTTAATGTGATTTGATCAAGGAAGAATCCAAGACCATCACCAGTAGTGACTAGTACTATCCATTAAATCCAATACCACTGTATTTTGTTTTACCTTTATCCATTGAGTGATTAATTTCCCATGCCTAAAACATTTTACAAAGTTCAATTTCTACTATACTAGTTACAGTATTCCATGTTGAATGTCTTCCTAAAATAATTTCGACTTATTCTCTTGTGATTTTGACGAACATCAAACTTTTCCCAAAGTATAAATCAACAGCGGAAATAACAGCTCATCCCTAGTTATCTTCCCAAATCCTCCCTTGTTTACTTCTTAATCTTCCCCATCAAATGGAAGTGTCAGTTTCTGTGTCACAAAACCCTTTCATCTTACGGAACCTCATCTCCATCCACATTTTCTTGAATCCTTGCTGGCGATGAAATAGAAGGCAAATAATTAATGTTCTTCATCCTCCCCACTCTCCCAGGGTAAAAGATGTACCTTTTAATTTAACAATGTGGTTATGAAAGGACTGATGTAATATGCACTCTTAGAAAAATAAAGGAACCATACTATCCAGAGTATTCAACATTCACTTAACTTACATCAGTCACTGAACACAATCATAACTCCAAACCTTTAACATGTCACGCCAACAATAGCACACACGAGGCTTTAAACTAACACAAGATGTACATGAAAAAGTGGTAAAAATTATGCCAAGTTTGAACGTTACGGTCTCTATATTGCAGGAATTACACAGGATAGAGGTAACAGTTGCAGCTCAATGAAGTTATTTGGTACCTGATGTTTGGAACAATTTTAGGAGCTTAAAGTCCTTTAAGCTGTAAATGTTTAGTATTATTTGCTTTAAATTTAAAGTCAGATACATATTTTTTTAATGAATAGCTTAGCTGCCCAAATGAGTACTTTATATTCACTGATAAGACACAATATAAGCCAAGGAATCTTGACCTCAAAATAATAGAATTTCAAAACATTAGTTAACAAAACTTGATCTCATGACATTCCATCATCATTAGCAATAAATTTGTCACACAGACCAGTAAATGTGGGTTCCAGAAATGCTCGTATGATACATAAATCATAATTGTTCTTTGCCATGGCATTTTTCAATGTCCTGCAACATTTCCCACTATAGTCAGACTGGTCATTTGATCATTGAAGGAGTCAATTCCAGCTTCAGCCTTTGTAGACCGTTTCCTGATTATGAAAAGGAAAACAAACCATAATAATTATTCAAACATGTAAATTCAGCTTAATATTTTCCTAAGTGTATGTCAAATTACTAACCCTGTTATCAACATACATTAATAATGTACTTAGAATATAAGATGTGATTTCAGTTGAGATGAAACGTAGAAGTGTAACAACACAGAAGATAACGTTTAATGTTTTGATGATGAGGATAACACTGGCCTGATGGAATGAGCACTTGCAATGAAACGCAATAATACAATCTTAACAGCCTGGTGGGAAGAATGAGGATAGATAAAACAAACTAAATATTTCTGTCTTCCACCTCTCTTTCTCATGCAAAAAAAAAAAAAGCTTCTCATGTCCCCCTGTGCTGATGAAGTCATCAAACAATTTCCACGCAGAGTGAAACCTAGAAATTCTATTTTCAACAATGGCATATAACTGGACAAATGGATACAGGTCCACCACTGATTTTCTGGCAACTGGTGGTCAGGCACCTCCCTTAATCCAGACAACATTATGAGAGTGCACTTGAATTCCCTGCCAGAAGTCCCCCCGAAAATGTGGCGCCTAGACCAGATGAGGCGGCCAATCTTGACGTCATCTGGGCCGATATCCTGGCCCCTGGGTGGACCGTTCTGGTATCCTAGGACTCCTCTCATTGCCAGTGACCTCCGTTGGTTTGGCAAAACAGATAATCCAGAAAGGCTCTGGAACCAAGGTTGCTGGAAAATTAGTGGTGAACCGGAGCTTCGTCTTTGACAAAAAATTTGTGTATCACTCAAGGCAATCCATATTCATATTATCACATTGTTAACTAATAATCAAAAACATTATATTCTACATCACTGAACTGAATATTTCCTATGTATCAGTATGCAATGCAGCATCTTTAAAGTTTAGTTTGGTTTATTAAGCGAGGAAATAAGTGGTTAAGATTGTCTTAGTGTTGTTCGCAAGGAGGTTCTGGAGTTCTATACTACAGAGAATGATGATTTGCAAGGGAGAAAAGCAGCTGGTGATGGTAATTTACGCAAGGTAAGAAATGAAAGTGAACAACACAACAGGAAATGCACTCTAGGGGAGAAGATAAAGCAGGGGAAAAACAGCATTACTAACAACTACCCCAAGTCTGGAGCAGCTACCAAATATTGAGTGGAAACACGTAATAAACATAATGCTAAACCATAATCACTCAAAATCCATGCACTTTCAAAACTGATTATGTACATGCAACCTGGGTGTTACAGCTCTTCAGGTAATTGCAATTCTCCCTTAGAGAATTCATAAATCACTAGCCAAAAAATTGATAGAAGGGATAACATATTCTCTCTTCCAGAATTTGTGAAAAAAATAATATTGTTATTTAACTTGCATTTCTTGATACATGCACAGATTAACATTGTTTTGCTTTATGGAATACAATGATGCAGACGGTTTTCTTGGAAAATAGGGATCGCCTGCGCCCACAATGAACATCCCTGATGAAACCCTTATGACTAGTTTTAAAAAGAACACCAGCAGTTGACTTGGGTGTTCTTTATTTGTTGGGCAAGTTTTCTCCTAACCTACAACACATCGCAGAATGACTTGCATGAGGGTTTATTCTACTTTGGGAATTATTATCTTTTCCTGTTAAGATTTAAATGGTACATGTCAAAAATGACAAGTTACTGGAATTCATCCAATACCTTTGAAATAATATCTCAATGAATAGTCATGATTTCAAATGTTAGAAAGAATAGAACAAAATGTAAAAGTTAAGATATATTTTATAATAAAACAAACATTAAGAAAATATTTCCTATAGCCTCACTTTCTTCCAGTTTTGGGTCTGGATTTTCCTCCTTTTGAAGTTCTTGGTCTCTCCAGTTTCATTAATGACTGACGAAGACTTTCCTCAGTGTAGGCCAAGTAAACATGAGACAGGTCCACTTCAAAGGGCTGAAATAATAAAGTCAGTGTTAACTAACAAAACAATTAGGAACTTTTGGTATACCATTCAAGACCAACTTCAAGACTCAAGGACTAGCTTTTGTTGAATAAAGCAAGATTTTCCAGGTGGGATTGACATTAACATGCATCATAGAGCACTTATGCACATAGAAAAACTGCATTTGAATTCTACACAGGGATCATTTACCAAGATGGTAATATTGTTACTATATGATTGGAGACAGCAAGCAAATTGGATACTATTTATATGTCTGTGTGACCTAAAGAACTTCAGAAAAATACTTATTTTGTTGACAAATATGACCAACAGCGTTCATCCAATTAAAGTTATTACAAATAGCAATTCAATAATCACACATCGATTTTGTTTGGTGCAAATTGTCTTTGCTGCGAGGCATTATATCATTCAGGTCTGTAGGTTGTATGTTCAAGTCCTACTCAGGCACAAAAATATAGATTAATACTTCAAAGAGGTAAGGGAGTATTGCATTGTCAAAAGAATTAAAGTTGAATAAAAATAGGATTTAAAAGTTATAAAACCGCTATCATATTGCAGCAAGTTTTAAAGAAATTACTGTATCCAAATATCTTTAACTCGTAAAGAATGTATGATCACAATCGACAATAATGTCCTTTTTTAATGTCCCGAACTACAGGTTAAATTTTAACTGCAATTGAATTGAAACACACTGCCTATGATCACAAATGATTTTGTAAAATTAAGTACCCTTAAGAATGGAATGGAGGACACAATTTCAAAATAAACATATCACTGCACTTGCGAATTATTACGTTTTTTAACGATCCAAATCACTAAAATTGCTTTTTTGTGGTTTTAGTCAGTATAATGCATTTTAAATTAAAGGTTCTACTGCTTGGCGCACTGGAGGCTGAGGTGATGTTACAGAGGTGTATAAAATCTTGAGGGGAATAGATAGGGTGAAGAGAGAGAGCGAGAGCGAGAGCGAGAGCCAGAGCGAGAGATTCTAGGTATGTTGCAAAGACTACCTGAAGCGTCGCTGAAAATCTGGCGCTGTGGGTGTGCGCGATTCTGGCGCCGTTTAGAGGGGGGCGGGTTTAAAACGCGATTTTCTCTAGGCTGTTCCAATCGAAGATGTTCAGCCTAGTTAATTATTCACGAAAAATTGCTGGAAGACCCCGTCGCAAAAGCTATTATTAGTTTTAAAGGCCTTGTATAATAGTTATAGTAGTTTAATAATCAATCTCTAAACCTGCGACCACCGGCAGCCGTCAGGGTCGCATAGAGCAGACAACAGAAGGTAGGCTGTTTATTTTTACATTAAAAAGGGCTACTTAAGATCCCTTTATATAAAGTTTTATATTGCGAGTAGCTCATTTTGGGCCCATTAAATCTCGCAGTATTTTTCTGGGCATTTGAGGGCACAAATCTACCGCAATGTGAACGTTCTAAACCAGCGCGTTCACAGGAACCCACTAGAAAGCCGATTTAAAATGGACTTCAATTTACAGCAATTGAACACTAAATTCCTTCCATTTGGCCTATAAATTAATGTAAATGAGATTTAAAAATCATGTTTTATTGTGAATTATTTATGAGTATTATTTGGACACTTAGGCTATTTAAAAATGTTAATCATTTATTAAGAAATGGATAGATGTTTAGATCTAGTAATTGAAGTTTGAAATTAACTACACTTGGGTAACTAACTAATTATATGCTTTAATTTCAGGTCATCCAAGTAAGATTATTTTATATTTGTTTCAGAATGGTTCAATCTACGATAACTGAAAATTTCATTCAGTTCTCTTAATTTTTAAGAAGGTTATGGGCTTTTGACTGCACATGATCACCGCTTTTTTGTTATGTCCATAGAAAATCAATAGGGAACAAGATGCTTATTTCCGAGTATGAAAATGGCCATAACTTTTTAAATACTTGAGATATGAAAGTGAATTAGGTGTCAAATTAAACTTCTTTTTATGCTTTATCTGATGGGATAAATTGCAGACTTGATTTTTTAAATCTCAAAATTTTGTAACATTGCTAGATATTCCAGCCTCTTAACCTCAAGCACCGTGGTAGATCAACGCTTACAAAAATAATCCGCTCTATGGTTTTTTGCAGTCCACTAGTGGCGAATGAAAATTTAAAGTCCCCTCCACCCTCCTGTCTCCCCCGGCCAGTGATGTGATGGACAATCGCTGACAAGGTCTCGAACAATCCCGTCCCCGGAGACGTCATGTCCGTTATTTGGCTTTTCCGCTTTGCATATTTGTTTTTTTGGGTGTTGCGCCTGTTCGGTTATTTGGCTTTTCGGCGTCGCGTCCGTTCAGTTACTTGGCTTTTCGGCGTTGTTTCCGTTTGTTATCTTGGCTTCCACTTCTTGGCTTCTGCTTCTCGTCCTTTGACGCCCCATCTGGGTACCAACTCATTCAAGTGGGACTTGTTTAGCTGGGGCATCCTGGTCAGCATGGACAATTTGGGCCGATAGGTTTGCTTCTGTGCTCTTTCATTTATATCTTGTTCGTATTTTGACAACTATCAAAAAGGTGGAATAATTAAATAATAAGCGTTGAGGCTTAGGTTGGACGGGGGAGGGTTTGGTAAGGAAATAAATGTCTATAAAGTAAAGAATTCAAAAGTGGCATCAACTTACATCTTTTTCTTTTTTGTCCGGGACTGGCGTCTGTTTTCTCATGTTGTTTCCTGTATATGCCACACATTTCTACAAGCAAGCAGAGAAATATTTTGGCAACCATAAAATTTATAATTCTAAACAATGTCTTTGCAATGTACAATGAAACAAATGTGGAAATACTGCAAGTCTTGGATTAAGATTCAGAGGGTTGGAACAGGTAAGAGCATGTTCCTACAAAATAGGAACTGCAAAATTAATTTTATGAATTGAACACAACATTTTCTGTAGATTTTCAACATTTTCAATAAACAAACACATTGGCATTACTTTAAATGTTTTTGATGTTGTTTCATTGAATTTCATTCAGTTTAACATTCAGCCCAATTCTTTAAGCACCAAAACGTAGAAATTGTTCCCACTATCCATAGTCAAATGCCTTTGTTCTGTACGCATGCCTCTAAAAACTGACATTACATTGTGAACTGTAAGGAGATTATTAAGTGATTAATTTACTAAATGAAATTCATTGTGCAATCTATTTCATTTTGATATGTTTTTCAAACCAACAAATTGTTTAATTATTAATCCAACTATAATGATATCTAAAGCTTACAAGCTAAAGGCAAAAATGGAAATACTATCGATCCTCTCAATGAGACAATTCCAAGGCTAGCATTACGTTACAGATGAACCAAGCTTATAGTGAACATGAATCCGTCTAAAGTTCCAATTCATTGACTCTACAACCTACCAACTGCCACTCCCCGATGTCTTCATTCCAGTGTACGTAGTTTTCAATCATCTCCTTGAAGGCATAAATATCAATTTTAGATAAACTTGCTCTCTCTTATCTATTGGTGCCAAACACAAAATATAATAAATGCAAAGTATAAACCAATTCACTGTACATGATTTGATCAATCCTGCACCATAAAAAAACATTAGGCTCTTCTGAAGTTATACTAAGCTTTATAATTGATTATTCAGTTATTAACCTTCCCAATTATCAATCAAAATTTCTACAGGCTAAGGTCTTACATGAAGTTCTACTTACAAAAAGATTAATAGCAATTTACTACTAATTTGCAAAATCTTTAGACACAGGAAGAGTAAATGCAATCTATCACTTTCCTAATGTACTGCTCAAAATATATTTGTTTAACTATTATAATAACAAAAGTTATTCCTGTTTTGTTTTTAAAGATGTATGACAAGGAAAGTGTCCTTTAGGTACAACAGGAGCACTTGTGTCTGGAGGTAGACACAAAATGCTGGAGTAACTCAGCAGGATAGGCAGCATCTCTGGAGAGAAGGAATGGGTAACGTTTCAGGTTGAGACCCTTCATCAGACTTATGTCTGGAACATGATCTTATCATAATGGTCCTACATTAACAATTTTCATCATTATTCATTGAGAAAAAGGATTTTGAAGTTGGAGAACTTAGCAGAGGTGAAGGGGAAAGTTTTAATCAACAAAGAGGAGGTGCCTGATGCCTCAGCAGGTATAAAGTTGGATAAGTACCTCGAAGCAAATGGGACCTATCCCTGGTTGCTCTGGGAAGCAAGGGATGAGATTGATGGGGCTTTAACTAAGATTTTAAAATCCTTGCTGGCCACAAATGAGTTGCCTGAAAGGCGACAAAAATGGTCTGTCTTTTCAAGAGAAACAGGGAAAAGCCTAGCAATGATAGGCCCGAGGGTCTAACATCAGTTGTAGGCACTGTTGGAGAAAATGCTGATAGTCAAGATAAACAATCATTTGGAATGCCAGGGTCTAATCAGAGACAGCCAATGAGCAGATCCTGAGACCAAACTGATCAAAATATTTGAGGAGGTAACCAAGTGAACTCATGAGGGGAAAGTATTGGCTGCGGATTAAATAAACTTCAGCAAGACCTTTGACAAGGTCCCACATGGAAGACCGTTCTAAAAGGTTAGGACCATGGGATCCAGGCAAGTTAGCAAACTGCATTCAAATCTGGCTTGGCAATAACAGACAGAGGGTGATGGTAGAGGGTTATTTTAGTATTAGGACACCTGGTACTTAATAATAATAATAATAAATTTTATTTATGGGCGCCTTTCAAGAGTCTCAAGGACACCTTACAAAAATTTAGCAGGTAGAGGAAAAACATGCAAGGGGAATGAAATAAATAGTAGAGACACGACTAGTACACAAAGTAAATACAAAATTCAATACAAAACACAGTATGAGGCAATTAATGCACAGATGAAAAGGGACGGCAAGTGGGGCCAAGGATAGGCAGAGGTGAAGACATGGGTTGAGGCAGGACTGGAAGATGGTAAGGGACACGGAATTGCGGATCAGTTGGGGGAGGGAGTTCCAGAGCCTGGGAGCTGCCCTGGAGAAGGCTCTGTCCCCAAAACTGCGGAGGTTGGACTTGTGGATGGAGAGGAGACCAGCTGATGTGGATCTGAGGGGCCGTGAGGGTTGGTAGGGGGAGAGGAGGTCAGTGAGATATGGGGGGGGGCAGATGGTGGAGGGCTTTGTAGGTGAGGATCAGGATTTTGTAGGTGATCCGGTGGGAGATGGGAAGCCAGTGAAGTTGTTTGAGGATTGGAGTGATGTGATGCCAGGATTTGGTATGGGTGATGAGTCGGGCGGCTGCGTTCTGGACCAGTTGGAGTCGGTTGATGTAGGTGGAGCTGATGCCAAGGAGAAGTGAGTTGCAATAGTCCCGTCGGGAGGAGATGAAGGCATGAATGAGTCTTTCAGCAGCGGGCGGTGTGAGAGAGGGTCCGAGTTTGGCGATGTTGCGGAGATGAAAGAAGGAGGTTTTAATGACATGGCGGATGTGAGGCTCAAGGGAGAGGGTGGAATCAAAGATCACGCCAAGGTTGCGGGCCTGGGGAGATAGGGAGACAGTGGTGCCGTCGATGGTGAGAGTGGGGTTATTGATTTTGTTGAGTGTGGCTTTGGAGCCTATGAGGAGGAATTCTGTCTTATCGCTGTTGAGTTTGAGGAAATTATGTTGCATCCAGGTTTTTATAGCTGACAAACAGGAGTTGATATGGGAGAGGGGGGAGGATGTGGGGGGATTTGGTGCCAAGGTAGATCTGGGTGTCATCAGCGTAACAGTGGAAGTCCAGATTGAAGTGGCGGAGTATCTGACCAAGGGGGAGGATGTAGATGATGAAGGGGAGGGGACCGAGTACGGAGCCTTGGGGAATGCCTTGAGTGACTGTGGCTGTAGCAGAGGTGTGGTTGTGGAGAAAGATGAAATGGGATCTGTTGGAAAGGTAGGAACGGAGCAAGCTGAGAGCAGAGCCTTCAATGCCGAGGTCTTTGAGTCTGGTGAGCAGGACGTTATGGTTCACTGTATCGAAGGCTGCGCTCAGGTCGAGGAGGATGAGGATGTTGAGGGAACCAGTGTCAGCAGAGGTGAGGAGGTCGTTGTGGTGTTCCTCAGGGCTCAGAGCTGGGACCATTATTGTTTACAAAATACGTGAATGATTTGGTTGGATGTGGATGGAAGAAGCATGATCATTAAGTTTGTAATGACACAAAGATTGTCGTCATCCATAGCATGGAGGGTGTTCTTCAGCTACAGAAGGAAATTGATGTGTTGGTAAAATAGGCTGATAAATAGCAAAGTTAAATCCATACCATTCAGGAAGGCTGTACTATCCAAGCAATCCAATCAACATTATAGTTTTGTGTTTAAACAAAAGTATGTTCGACACAAGTACAAATTATTTAACTTTATAAAAAACCTTAGATAAGCAGATCATTAAAAATCCATTTGACCTGGTATTCTTGCGGAATAAAGTTGTCAACAATGAGCATCTGGAGTCTAAGTTCTCGGCCGAGCTGTCTTACATTCTCCAGCAACCCTTCAATCTCACGTTGATGTTCTTGCCGCAGGTCTGCCATCTTTGGATAAAAACCAAACAGACTATCTGTAACATTATGTGATGCAGGAAAAACACTCAGTCATACAACATGTGAAAATGCTCTTCAACCCAATTTGTCAATGCCGAGCAACATGCCCCATCTACACTAGTCCCACCTGCCTACATTTGGTCCACATCCCTCTAAACCTTTCCTATCCATGTATATGTACAAACATATTTTAAATGTTATTGCAATAAAAGACTGTGTGCATCTATCCTATCTACATTGAACCATTTAATGCAAAAAAACCCAAAAAAACTGGACATAATGGGGTTATTTCCAACAGGACCTCCTCTACGTATTGTCAAACAGATCCACTGCAAGATAGCGCAGCAGTGTGGCACGTTTGGGTGCTCTTCCCAGAGAGAGGTCCGCACTCAACCGATTCAATCTCGTTTTTACCTGTATGCATAGCTTCATACCTAAATGATCCAATTATATTTTCTACAATTCTGCACTCTGTATCTTCCCCTTTGCTCCATCTATTGTACATGAGTTTGACGATTATACTTGTGTATCAAATATCTGATCTGATTGGATGGCATGCAAAACAAAGCTTTTTACTATACCTCAATATACACAACAATAATAAACCTATACCTAAACAGTGTTACTTTTACATGGAAAAGGCAAGCACAAAATTGGGAAAGGATGAGCAAAATTATTTTAGCTTCTTTCCTAATTATTCTTTCTTGCAGTACTATTTTTTAAAATGCAACCCATTCGTAACCATCTTAAAATGTAATCTGTAAATTCTAAACTTACAACTTCAATGTCCTCTGTGAAGGACCCAATACAATAATGTCTTAGCATAGATGCAGAAAGAGTACTATCACTATAGATAGCTGAGAAAGAAAATCGATGTTGTAAATGTAGATTATATTCTTAGTTATATGGTTCTAAAGACTGTCTTACTGGTTTCCTGGTTTGAGTTTTTGAAATTTAATGTCCTTCTGCAGTTGTACAGAGCCCTACCGAGACCACACCTGGAGTATTGTGTGCAGTTTTGGTCCCCCAATTTGAGGAAGGACATTCTTGCTATTGAGGGAGTGCAGCATTGGTTTACAAGGTTAATTCCCGGGATGGCGGGACTGTCATGTGCTGAGAGAATGGAGCAGCTGGGCTTGAACACTCTGGAGTTTAGAAGGATGAGAGGGCATCTCATTAAAACATATAAGATTGTTAAGGGTTTGGACATGCTGGAGGCAGGAGACATGTTCCCGATGTTGGGGGAGTCCAGAACCAGGGACCACAGTTTAAGAATAAGGAGTAAGCCATTTAGAACGGAGACGAGAAAACACTTTTTCTCACAGAGTGGTGAGTCTGTGGAATTATCTGCCTCAGAGGGCGATGGAGGCAGGTTCTCTGGATGCTTTCAAGAGAGAGCTAGATAGGGCTCTTAAAAATAGTGAAGTCAGGGGATATGGGGAAAAGGCAGGAATGGGGTACTGATTGGGGATGATCAGCCATGATCACATTGAATGGCGGTGTTGGCTCGAAGGGTCAAATGGCCTACTCCTGCACCTATTGTCTATTGTCACCTGCATCTAGAGTAATGTTTGTGTGGAATAAATACAATTGTTAAAAATATATAAATCTTATAAAATATGTCCCAGAAGTACCATTAAAAATGTCTATTTGCGTACCTCAGACTTTGCTGCCATCAGCATGGTCCAAACTTTTTTCAGTTTCTTTGTTTTACCTTGCGCTTCCTCCTGCAAACTGGTATACTTCTCCTCGATGTCTAGACGTTCTTGCTTTAATGAAAAACATACCAGAAAAGTACATTATTTATTTGTAGAAATAACCAGAAATAATATAAATGAATGCAACCTTTTGAAGACAGTTTTATTAAAACCCCTTAGTCATTACAAATCCTTCTTCCCCTTAGCCATTACAAATCCTTTATGCTGCAGAAAAAGGACATTGTTGGGAACTTTTGATAATTTATTAGCTTATCTGTGCTAATGTAGTTTCAATATGATCACTGACAGGGGTGACTACTTGTGACAGGAAAATGTCTTCAATGTAGAAAATTGTTCCACCAAGAATGGCAGAATGGCACTGGGGAAGTGCTAGGGAAATCAAAATCTTTGTTTAAATAAAAAAAGAAATGTTAAGGATGAATGGAAAACAGGTTAAAATGGAAAGGTCTAGGGTAAAAAAATAAAAAATTAAACGCAATAAACCCAAATTTGAGATGACGTCATGAAAGGGAAATGAAAAAGGTAAAAAAAGGTGGGCATTGGTTCCTTGTGTGTACTCTGCCAATCAACAAGATCACTAATCACTGTGCAACTCCTACACTAACTCAGTATCCCCAGGTCATTACAAAAAAACTATTGATGTGATGGCAGCCTCGCCAATAGTTTGTCTGTCTTTTCGTCTTCTTTGTTATTTTTTGTGTTTTAAAACTATGTGTTAATGTTCTCTTGTTTGTTTTATGTGGGGGGGAAGTTTTTAATCAATCTCTTACCTTGCCGGAGATGTGATTGTTTTCCAGATCACATCTCCGGTCGCTCTGCGACCTTACATCATGGAGCTGGCGACCTTGCTCGAGACTGACTTTGAGCCCCACCGCGGGGCCGTGTACTAGCCATCAAAACCTGCGACCCCTTGCCTGGGATCGGCGCGGCCTGCGGATTTCAACATCGAGCAGCTCGCAGTCTCAGGTAGAGACTGATGTAGGGAAGCTCCAAGCCACACGAGGTTCAACCAGCCCAGACCCAGGGTCCGATCGCCCGACACAGGGGAGCTGAGAGCCCCCCTCGATGCGGGAACTTGATCGCCCTGATACGGAGGGCTCGACCGCCAGTTGCAGGAGCCAAGATCGCCCCGACAACGGTAAGTGTGAGTGCCCCGAATGGGAGAACAAAGAGGGGGAAGAAAATTGAACTTTTTTTGCCTTGCATCATAGTGAGGAATGTGGGGGAGTCGCTGTGGTGGATGTTCATGTTAAAAATTTATTTGGGAGTCTTGTTGCTCTTTATTGGTATGACTGTATGGCAAATCAAATTCCTCGAAAGTTGCAAAACATACTTGGCTAATAAAGTACTATTATTAATATAATTATGATTTTGAATCTACTGAACAACTGAGCCTCAGCAGTTATTGATTAACAGAGGGGGCTTCTTGTATTAATAAAGTAGAGGAAGAAAAATAGGATAAGATATTTCACGAAGAGTAAAGTTAATCAGAGTAAAGTTATTCACCAAGCCAGAGAACAGTATATTAAGTTGAGGGAATCAAATAAAAGAGGCACAAAAGGTCCAAACTGCATGAACATAAAATCTTTAGTTGAAGTTTATAGAGGAAGAAAATAAGACCCTGAAGTAAATGAAACAGACTGAAAGTAGGTCAGCATGGGCAAGATGTACGAGTAAGCAGGATTTCATACAAGATAGGATCAGATAGTCTGAAGTTGCATAGAATGCAGCACAAGATGCAAGGCTATGTATATAGAGTAGCCTAGACAAGTATGCTGCAACTATACAGGATAGGTTCAGCTGCATTTAGAGTAATGCATGCAGTTCTGATTGCACCATTACAGTAAGGGTCTGGAGGCTATGGAGAAGGTGGAAAAGAGGTTTGCCAGAACGCTGCCTGGGATGGAGGGTATTAGCTGTAAGGAGATGGTAGGCACAAAATGGAGTGACTCAGCGGGACAGGCAGCATCTCTGGAGAGAAGGAAGGGGCAAAGTTTTAGGTCGAGACCCTTCTTCAGATCAAGTCTGAAGAAGGGTCTCGACCCGAAATGTCACCCATTCCTTCTCTCCAGATAGACTGCCTGTCCTGCTGAGTTACTCCAGCATTTTGTGTCTACCCACGATTTAAACCAGCATCAGCACTTCCTACCTACAGCTATAAGGAGAGGTTGGACATACTTTTTCCAAGGGTGGAAATGTCAAAGACTAGAGGGCATATTGTTTAAGGTGAGAGGGGAAGTTTAAAGGAGATGCGCAAGGCACTTTTTAAACAGAGTAGTGGGAGCCTGGAACTCATTGCAAGGGGTGGTGATGGAGACAGATGTGATAGGAGTATTTAGGAGGTTTTTGGATAGGCACCTGAATATGGAGGAAATGGATGGATATGGCTCACATGCAGGCAGAGGAGATTTAATTTAACTTGACATCATGTGTGATGTGAACATTGTGGACCTTAGGGCCTGTTTCTGTGCAGTATTGTTCTATGTTATATCTTTATTTTCAGTGTTATTATATTCTGAATTTGCCTACTTGTCTAATGATGAGTGAATTAATAATTCATTGTACAGTAACCCCATAGCCCCATAACCTATGAACTTTACTTTTAAAATTGGGAAAATGAACAAAACTCTCCAATCTAGATTGGAACCAATAGGAGCAAAGTCAAAGTAACCAAAGAAAATCTGTCATCAATCTATTTTGGTCATTTAAACAGCACATTATCAGGATGATTGGCTGAAGTAGGGTTTCAATTTTACGATACTAAGACTGTGTTAAGAGAATCAACCTCTTTTTCCTCCAACTCTTTCCGAAGTTGTTCTGCACGATTCCGACGAGTCTCCAGTTCACAGTTAGATTCATCCAGCAACCTCTCTTGCTCTTCAGCTTTAGCCAATAGATCCACTCCTCCCACTATCACCTTCTTCTCTAGTGCTGACAATTTTTCCAACAAAGTCTGATGTTCTTGCCTTGGGAAGTCCAGTGAAAGGATTTCATTACACACTTATTTTGTAATAAATAGCATTAAGATATAAATTCTCTTCGAAGGATTAAGAAAATATCAACTCTCAAGCATATCATGATTTGCCCATAAAATGAAAAGAACGTAGGGCGGGACCATAGTAGAATATGAGATAAGAAAAATAATGTTATGCAAATGCCTTCAGTCAAAAAAAAATGCAAGGACTTTTTGCACATTTTAGTAATTGACCACAAAAAACGAAAATTCAACAATATCTTAATCAGAATATAACTAACTCATCACAATCATAGGTCCTAATTGGAAAATAAATAATATCTGGTGCAAAATTCCACCATAACTACGGATGCAAACGTTTTACAGAGCATGCTTTAGTAAAGCATGTTCTGTAAAATGTTTGCACCTGTAGTTATGGTGGAATTTTGCAACAGATATTATTATATTCTTTATACAATATTTGATATACATGGTTTACTCACTCATTATACCAAGCAGTTTTTAATGTATTCTGCTATTACTAAACTATTTCTGTTAATCCAAATGCGAGTTAACACTCACTCACACAGTATAAATTCACAGAACAAAACACCCGATATAGGTTGAAGTTTAGATTTCAATGTCATACCATTAGGTATTAAGCTACCCTAGTGGAATACGAGGTCTTGGCAGATAGAGTGCAAGTGTTCGGCAAAACGGTCGCCTAGTCTGTGCTTGGTCTAGGATGTAAAGGTGCATTTGAACTTCTTTCTCATCTGGAAGACCATCTGGGGGGGAGGGAAGGTGTGAGAGTGGAATTGTGGGACACAGAAGACACAGACAAGGGTTCCATCCACAACAGCAAGGGGGAAGCCACGTTTACTGAAGAAAGGGGACATCTCCAAAGTCTTAAGAGTGAAAATCCTCATCCTAGGAAGAGATGCGGCAGAGGAGAAATTGACAGTAATGGATGGGAGTCCTTGCAAGAGACAGCGTGGGAGGAAGTGTACTCGAGGCAGCCATGGGAGTCAGTGGGTTTGCAGTAGATGTCAGTCGATAGTCTGTCCCATGATGGAGACAGAAAGATTGAGAAAGAGGAGAGAGTTGTCAGAAATACACCAAATGAATGAGGGCTGGGGGGGGGGGTGATTGTAGATAGTAGTAAAGCTGATGCACACAAAGATCATGTGTCATATTGCAAAAGCATTGCATTGGAGATAAATCTAAGCAGAATAACATCAAGGTAAAAGGGGCTGTGGGAGTGCAATATTTTCATGACTTCATCGTTGCCAAAAAAAACACAGCTTAGCAACTCTTTGGTGGCAATAAAAGGGGTCTTTGCGTAACATGCCAAGCCCCACTTCTTTCACGGGCCTGCTGCTGCGAAGACAGAAGCAAACGTTATCCTTTATGGGGAAAGTGGTTGCAATGACTCGGAAATGAATGAGAGCTCCCTCCGGAAGGTGTGAAGGGGAGGGAAGAAGAGAGCAGGTGTTAAAATTGAAAGGAGTCAACCTGGGTCACATTCCCAGCTCTGGGCTGGGCCTACTGCAGAACACCCTCCTATAATATTTATTTTACAGTGATCCATAATAATCGCTCTCCGGGCAACATGATCTAAATTCCCCAGGAACATTCCAAAAGAGCATTGCAGCAACAGTATCGTGACCCGAGTGTGATTGCAGTGGACATCATGAGAAAAAGATGATTTGTGAATAGAATGTCCAATTGAATTTCCAGTGTTGCAATCACACCTTATTCTTAAGATTTGCGTTTAGAAATATAGCAAAGAGAAAAATAAATGTTACCAAATTTCTAATCCCCCTACACCAAGAAAATCAAGGAATGTGGAGATAGTGCAGTAAGTAATGCTCAGGCAAAAGATCAACGGTGAGCGTATTCAGTGATAGAAGGGCTGAATGGCCTACCCTGGCCTCTATTTTTGCTGCTTTTCCCTTCACTGTCATGATAGCTACATCTGGTGGCTATAAACGGATATTGCAAAACTAAAAATATAATGTGTGCAACAATGTGTGTGCAATAATGTGTGCAACAAATCTGAAATAAACTATGGGGCACATGAACTAAACATCTCTTTATGGTGTATTTAAGGAAATCCTACTCAGTAAATACATTTCGGGACATAGAGGTAAATTTTCCAAACAATCTATTAAAAATGCATTTAAATGAAATGTAATTCAGTATTTAAAAACAATCGCTATGAAATAAACTGGCACTCAAGAACACAAAAATTGAGTGCACATCTTCTCAACTCACCCCCACCCTATTATACATTCCAACAACCACATGATACAAACTATATTGCAGAGGTACCTATCTGTCAGTTTCTTTGTTGC
This sequence comes from Leucoraja erinaceus, assembly GCF_028641065.1. Lineage (NCBI taxonomy): Eukaryota > Metazoa > Chordata > Chondrichthyes > Rajiformes > Rajidae > Leucoraja > Leucoraja erinaceus. The sequence continues at coordinate 14,520,963 of NC_073387.1, read as the reverse complement.
ATATTTTTCCCTAGATTCCCTATCTATAATCTAGGGAAACACTTATTCTTCAATCAAATATCTCTCTCTTCACAAATTTGGGTAAGTTTTGTTATGTAACGATGAAGGTTAATGTATTTTTTCAGAATAAGAACAAATGTACATCTTTAAAAATGACTAAATTACACTATAGCAATTAATCTTTAAATGTAACCATCTCTTTATCTCCCTTCCTTAAAAAGGTGGAGCAAGCAGAGATGTTGAAAATGTTCTAAGGCAAGGTTTGATAGGTTCTTGATAAGGAATGGGTTGGGTGGGATTGTGGTGCGATTATGGTTACAGTATGATCATCTACAATCATATTAGAATGTGAAGTATGTTCAAGGGCAGGTACTTGCTCCTGCTCTTTGTTCATACAAATGAGTTTGATTTCTATGTGGAAGGTTACTGGAGAATTGATTAGCTGATCAGAAAGTTTCAACACATAACTCAAGATGCAAGGCCTTACATATTTTCCAAACTTAATCAGTTTAAAATCTCACCTACAAACAAATATCATCATTTGCAATCTGATGTGACCTGACCTGTTGAGTATTACCAGTATTTTCTGCTGTTATTTTAGAATTCCAGCATCTGCAGCTTTTGCAGTCTCCCAGGTTCACTCTCTCTCACCTTGACAGCCAGAAGGGGGGCTATGGATGCTGTTCATTGATTTCAGTTCAGCTTTCAATGCCATAGTCCCCACCAGACTTGCTGAGTAGCTGCTGGAACTGGGGCTGAACACTCCCCTGTGTGCCTGGGTCCTGGACTTTCTCACTGCCAGGCCTCACCCTGAACACAGGATCTCCTCAGGATTGAGTACTGAGCCCCCTACTGTACTCCCTGTACACACGTGACTGTGTAGCCAGGTTCAGCTCCAACTCCATCATCAAGTTTGCCAATGACACTGTGGTGGTGGTGGGCCTGATCTCCGATAACGATGAGAAGGCCTACCGGGAGGAGGGGGCTGACCTGGCACTCTGGTGTCAGGAGAACAGCCTCCTCTTGAATGTCACAAAAACTAAGGAGCTGATGGTGGACTTTAGAAGGGTTCAACATCCGAGGACCTACACGCCATTGGAGATAAATGGGACTACGGTGGATAGGGTGAGCAGATTTAAATACCTGGGAGTTCACATCACAGAGGATCTGACATGGACAACACACACTGCTGCACTGGTGAGTAAGGCAAGGCAGCGCCTTCACCACCTCAGGCAGCCGATGAAATTCAGGGTCTCTCCGAGGATCCTTCAGTGCTTCTTCTCTGGTGCTGTAGAAAGCATCTTGTCTGGTGACATCTCAATCTGATTTGGGAACTGCTCTGCCCAGGACAGGAAGGCTCTGCAGAGAGTAGTGCGTTCGGCGTATGGGAACTACACTCACCCCCGTGCAGGACCTATAAACATAGAAAATAGGTGCAGGAGTAGGCCATTCGGCCCTTCGAGCCTGCACCACCATTCGATATGACCATGGCTGATCATCCAACTCAGTATCCCATCCCTGCCTTCTCTCCATACCCCCTGATCCCTTTAGCCACAAGGGCCACATCTAACTCCCTCAAATATACACCAGGAAGTGCAGATCCAGAGCCAGCAACATAATGAAGGACCCCTACCACCCCATCAATGGACTGTTCCAGCTGCTATGGTCAGGCAAGCGCCTCGGCTGTCACGCTGTGAAAACAGAGTGGATGAGATGGGGTTTCTTCCCACAGGCCATGAGGACTGTAAACTCTAATCTCATCAGGGACTAATTTATTATTGTGTTGTGGCTTTTGTATTTTTTTCTAAAATGTGAATACTGGTTCTGTTCTGTTGTTTCTGAACAATCCATAGGCATTGCCACTTTAATTTCACTGCACATCTTGTATGTGTATATGACAAATATACTGGAAATCAGAAAGAAAACAAGAAATATGAATTTTTCAGTATCGTTGTGACATAGGAGAACATTCAGTCCTCATCTATGCCACTCTCGGAACATTCCCATTTCCACTGTGATCTATGTGAGAACATGCCTATCCTCCCCTGTTGTTATCCACATAAATCAGGGATAATTTTTAACAGTCAATTAACCTAGCAACCAGCATTTTGGGATATCAAAGGGAACTAGAGTAACTGGGGAGCAACACATGGTTACGGGGAAAACATGCAAACTCAGCATATATGGCACCTAGCTTGTTGAAACTGTGCACCAGCAGCACTAACAGCTGCACCATTGTTCTGCCCCGGTACTCCAAATGTCAGCCAGTATCTGAAACTCCATGTCTTTCTCCTGTCAGCTAGTCCCATATCCCACTAAACATTTCCTATCCTGTCTTTTAAACATGGTAATTTGTACCTACCTGTACCACTTCTCTGGCAGATCATTTCCTATACCTATCACCATCTGTGGCGAAAAAAACATGATCCCAAGGACCCCTTTAAATCTTGTACCTGTGCAGACCAGTTGTTGCCAATTTGAGGTAATGAAAGAATACACTAACTGTTTCACAACCATTACAACTACAAAGTGTAAGCCCATATGTTTATTAACTTTAGTGACATGCACCTCAAAAATCACTCATTGAACTTTATAATCTTTAACTTACTGTGCTTTCAGGAGGTCTTTTTCTCTCTTCTCCAGCTCTGCTCTTGCTTTGTTCCTTTCTTCCTCCTCCATGTCAAGCTTAGTTTCAAGAACTTTTCTCTCTTCATCAATCTTTGCCTGCATTTCCACCATCTTTTCAGGAGATACCTTCTTCTTCCCTTCATTACAAAATAAATTGTGCTATCTTACTGAACAGATCATTTATATTTGGCCACATTTTTCACTTCTGGCCAAGTAAGGCTTCCTCATAATTAAACTCGTCTTTAACTACAATGACTGCCTTAACCTGTTGATCATTTCCAATATTTTTTGTTTCTATTTCACATTTCCAGCATTTGCAGTTTTTTTATTTCCCGAGTCAGAGAAAATTTGGGGCACAGAGCCCAGTACATCAGCGCTCTCACTTAACTTTTTTTCCCTGTTGCCAGCCGGGCAACCTTGTCAGCTTTTTAGGTTGCCAAATGACAGTTTAGGTGGTCATTTAAGACGGTTTGCATGACGCGTGCAATCATGTGCTCGGACGAAGTGCGTAGTTACCATTCGGAATTATGCTCAATGAAGCATTCACATATTATGTTTAAGAAGGAACTGCAGATGCTGGAAAATCGAAGGTAGACAAAAGTGCTGGACAAACTCAGCGGGTGCGGCAGCATCTATGGAGCGAAGGAAATAGGCAACATTTCCGCCGAAACCCATCAGTCTGAAGAAGGTTTTCGGCCTCAAAACGTTGCCCATTTCCTTCGCTCCATAGATGCTGCCGCATCCGCCGAGTTTCACAAGCAATTTTGTCTACATTCAAATATTATTTCTGCTTCAAATAAGTCACAAACTAAACATATTCACCAATCAAGACATGATATATACCACAATGACATGCAGCAAAATTATAATACAATATCTCAACTCTTTTTACACATTGCAATTAATGCAATTTTTTATTAGTTCTTTCCACTTCCAAACAAAAATGTGGTTGGATTATTCACCATATGATCAACCTGTGTCAATAAATCCTGGACCATGGTAACATATATACTTAACCATGCACACTACAGATTGATGCAAGCATTTTTTCTGTGAAGGACCGAAAATTACCATGACATGGCCATAGCGTAGGTCGTTATTGCTATTGGCACAGAAACACTCTCGCTTCCCACATAATAACAAAATATACAGGTTGCAAGGAAATTTCTAACGGCATTGTATGATAATAGCTGTTAAAACTGACTATACCCATCTAACAGGTTAAACATTACACCAACTGACAAGAGATGGCCAAAGGCCATAACTGCAGCAAATGTTCTTTTGGTAATATGTTTAAAGGTGTCAAAACGCCACCGGATTACCGGATATTCAGATTAGATGTACGTGTTGTGAACAGCAATTAAGATACCTGGTTTGTGCGCACCAGATTTAAAAAAAATTGTTGATAAACGCTTTTTCCATCATTCCCACTTCAGAATTAACGTTAAAATGTCAACTGAAATATCTCCTGACCAAATTTGTGATGTATATGACCGACTGTAGAAGTAAACCCTGGATAAATCCAACGTATAGTTGTGAATGTTTCTCATTAAATAACTACAGTACTGATACTCCATATTAAGAGCATTGATTTGCCGTTAAAATGAATTCTGTAATAACGTGTCAACGGTAGCAGTGACAATCAAACACCGGTTTTAATGTTTCACGTGTTCACAATTAAATGAATCCATCTTTATGGACTAAAACAAATAATAACATCGGGAATTAAAACACATTTGATTGGATTCCGTTATCATACACTATGTTCGCTCTGAAGACATTTCCAGCACAATAGGGTCAGGGGGTGTGTGAATCAGTGCGGGGTGGATAGGTGGCGGGGGGGGGGGGGGGGGGGGGGGTGTCGAGAAGGCAATCGGTGCGGAATGGATGGATTGAGGCAGGTGGATTAGTACGTGTTGGTTGGAGTATGTATAATTGAGAGGGGAGAGCACGGGGGATGTCAGTGGTGTTGAATGGGGGGAATCAGTACGGGATGGATGTGGGGGGGGGGGGGCAGTACAGGATGAATGGGGGGTTCAGTATAGGATGAATGGGGATAGACAAAAATGCTGGAGAAATTCAGTATCTATGGGGCGAAGGAAATAGGCAATGTTTCGGGTCGAGACCCTTCTTCAGACTGTTCCCCCCCATTCGTCTTGAAAGTGGGGTTCAGTACAGGATGGATGGGGGGGGGGGTGTCAGCGCAGGATAAATGGGCGGGAATCAGTACAGGATGAATGGGGGGGGGGTCAGTCCAGTGTGGATCGGAGGGTCTGTGCAGGATGAATGGGGGATCACTACAGGATGAATGGGGGGATCAGGGCAAGTTGAATGGGGGGTTCAGTAAAAGATGATTGGGGGATCATTACAGGATGCATGAGGGGATCAGTATAGGATGAATGAGGGGATCAGTATAGGATGAATGGGGGATCAGTACGGGATGAATGAGGGGATCAGTACGGGATGAATGAGGGGATCAGTACGGGATGAATGAGGGGATCAGTACAGGATGAATGGGTGATCAGTAAAAGATGAATGGGTAGATCACTACAGGATGGATGGGGGGGATTGGTGCAGGGTAAATGGAGGGTGGGTCAGTACGGGATGAATGGGTGGTTCCGTGCAGGATGAATGGCAGTAGAAGTGCAGGATGGATGGGAAGGGGGGTCAGTACAGGATGAATTGGGGGGACCAGTGTAGGATGGATGGGGGGGTAGTAGGAGAATCAATGCGAGGTGGATAGGATGATCAGCGCAAGATGAACAGAGGCGGGACTGGGGATCAGTGCGTGATGCAGAGGAGGGGTCCCAGGAGGAAGGTCAGCGCTCCTCGGACAACATCGCCCCGCAGCCTTGGCCGTCCCTGTCCACCGCCCAGTGCTGCCGCCAAAGGGGGAGGCGGTTGGGATCTCCTCGCCACTGCCTCTACTCCTCCGCCGGCCAACAGCAAGGTGCGGGGCCAAGCGGTGCAGCTCAAAGATCCTATACCTATAGGATCTTTGGTGCAGCTGCTTCAGACAGCGGAAGGAGGCCTCCCCCTCCCTCCCTCCTCCCTCCCGGCCTCGGCGTGCAGGAGGGTTTGTTCTGAAAGTGCCGTTAGCGGATTTGCAAGCAGCGGCCGCTATCAGGGTGGGCGGGGTGTGGGAGGAGAAGGAGCCGCTGTCACGGCCACTGCTTCCGCTGTTCAGGGCCCGTCATTGGCTCCGACCCTTCGTCACCCCGCTCCTAGTATCTTTGCCCTACAATACAGCCGCCGCCGACACGAAACATCACGTTCGTTTTCTCCAGAGATGCTGCCTAACCTGCTGAGTTACTCCAGTTTTTTGTGTCTATCGGTATAAACTAGTATCTACAGTGCCAAGCTGGGCAAAATAAGTCGGCGTTTAGGTTGCCCGACAGCACTTTGGGTGGTCATTGGCACCGGGCAACCGTTAATTTCGAGCCCTGTACATCCCAATAAAATAGCAAATAAAACTAAGTGGTTTGGTTACTTTTATTTTACTTAATGTTTGTTCTTTAAAATGTTTTTAATAAATTGCTTGATATGTTTAAATATTTAAGGCTGAACTATTATCAACAACATACTGTTTCTATGCACAATCTAATCGTAAACTTTTTTATTGAGCATCTTAATTGTGTTTCCATCTCAGTTCATTTCACCTCCTTCATTATGGGCTATTTAAAATAGATAAGCTGCTCCTTAGTAAACATGCAGTGCATCAGTTTAGTGGCATTGTGTTTAGTTCTTGTAAAGGCAACTGCCCACACAATAAAGTGTATACAAAAAAAACATTATACTAAAAAAAAGTAAAATTGAGGTCACAAACCTGCTTGGTCTTGAATTGGCAAAAGGTTAGTAGGCCATACAAAGGCAGCATGCGAATGTAGGAGGGAAAAGAGACAAAAAATCAAGTCATTATTTTTGGCATTTCCAATAGCCAAAGCGATGGAGATCACAACTCAAGCACAAACTGTCGCAAATACAAAAGAAAGTTAAAGATAATGAGTCCTACAAATCGTAACCGTGCATGTTAAGAAATAAAATTGCACTAGCAAAAAGCTCTAGTTATTTATTTACTTATTTTTAATTAAAAGCCTATGTAAAAGCACTAATTATTTAAACATGAATTTAGTGGATAAAGTTTATTTTGAAATGTAGTTCTCGCCACAACTTTTCTTTAGCAACTCATGCAAATTTGTTATTGTAATAATAGAGGTTTGAGTTGCATATAACAAACCTCTAAACCCATCTTTCAGCTGACAATCAAAATCATTGAGAAATGGTTACAAATATTTGAATCCACTAGGATTTCTAAACATGTTTAAGTACGTAAATGTTTAATTCCCATATCATTTTAGGAGTTCTGCTGCCCAGGCACATTTGCTGCCTCTCATCAAGAACAGGGTTAGGCTTGTAAGGACAAGGACAAGGACAAGGACATGGAGCTCCTAACCCCTTCCTCCCTTCCTCCCCCCCCCCCCCCCCCCCCCCCCCCCCCCCCCCCCCCCTCCTCCCCCCCCCACTCCCCCCTCCCCCCCCCTATCCCCCCCCCCCTCCCCTCTCTCTTCCAAGGTTCTCTCTGTGGCAGCAGGAGAATCTTAATGTATCTCATACTCCTGATGTCAAGTCATCACTTGAACCATCAACTGTTTCTCTCTTCACAGCTGCTGCCTGATATGTTGAGTACTGACATTTCCTAATTTAATGCTTCATTAACATGTAACTTGCTGATAGGAACTGCTAATTAAGTGCCTTGTTGGCTGCTAAAATAGGGCAGAACAGGTATAATCCAGATACGTTAATTGCTCCAAGAGAAAATTTTAGGCCAGGCAAGTTAATGTGGATCAAAGGTTGAATTTTGAGGCCTGAAAGAACAATCTTGCTTTGATCACATAACTTAAAACTCAACTTTCGTGAACTCTTTTCACTACGTTTGGCCTGGCAACATGTATAATGGCATGTATAATGACTCCCTGACTCTTATACCCAATGCCATACCCAATGCAAACATACCATAGGCCTTCCTTATTACTTTATCTACTTATGTTGCCACTTTCAGAGAGTTATCGACTTCGACCACAGGGTCCCTCTGTACGTCAAAGTTTTTAAAGGTTTTGCCATTAATTGTATATTTTCCCCTTAAGGGCCTGTCCCACTGTACAAGGTAATTCAAGAGTTCTCCCGAGTTTCCCCCGATTCAAACTCGGAGAATTACAGTAATAGCTGCTCGTAGGTACTCGGGGATCTCGTGGACACTTTTCAACGTTGAAAAAACATCACGAGCTTACCGCGTTTCCCGAGAACCTACCGCTAAGAAACGTCCCTAGCTCCGACGTACCCGTTCTTCTACGTACTTGCATTCCACGTACTTACCACGCGTTTGTTTTTTTTTTAAACTCGGGAGAGCTCTTGGGTAAACTCGTATAGTGGGACATGCCCTTTACATTTGACACTTGTTCGGATTAAGCTCGATCAGCAATTTCTCCGCCCATTTCTGTAGCTGATCTATTCCCGCTACCTACTTCGACAACCTTCCTCACAGTTTACAATGGGGTATTTTATCAAATGCCTTACTGAATCCATGTGGACAACATCCATCGCCCTTGGTCAAGTTCCTTTCTCAAGTTGTTTTCTATCTCAATTTCAAAGTACAAATTTAAAACTACAGAAAAAAAGGTAAACGGGTCAAAATAGACTATATACAACAATGCATGCATGTCAAAGACTTGCAAATGGTAGGTTAACTGGTTATTGTAAATTCCACTCTCCCCCTCCCCCAAAGTCTAAGTGAGTGGTAGAATCTAGTAGGAGTTGCTAAAAATGTTGGGAGAGCATAAATGGGTGGCTGGTGTAATAAAAAAGGAACTGGATATGCTAGTTTATACCAATGATGGTACAAAATGCTGGAGTAACTCAGTGGGTTAGGTAGCATCTCTGGATAAAATAGATCAATGATGTTTTGGGTCAGGAAGAAGACCAAGCCAAATCAGGGCCAAATTGGGTGGTTGGTGGTTGTTCTGAACTCAATGAACAAGAAAGGCCTGTTTCTGTTCTGTGCCTCTATTTGAGGGGTATTCAGTCAATGTCTAAATATTATCCTGCAATCACTCTCAACAGAAATATAGTCAGGATTCCTGTGCAATCATTGGCAATCGAAGCAATGATATTCTAATACAAATTAGCATAGAACAGAATGGATAAAACCCGAGTCCAGAGATAATCTCACTGCAATCCAAGACGGGTTTGTCAGGATCATTAATGTAAGGACCTATCCCCTGATGGAGGAATCTAGAACAAGACAGCACTGTCTCACAATGAAGGCACCAACCACCCGAGACTGAGAGGAAGAACATTTTATTTTGGGTTTTGAATTATTGGAATTAATAATTCCATAGAGTTGTGTTAGTCAAATCAATGTATATTCAAGGTGAAGAAGCACTGATTTTTTATTGAGAGAGTGAATCAAGGTTTACGATAGGAAAATTCATACAAAATATTAGCAAAAATTTCATTGAATGGTGGTGTGGCTTGAGGGACTGCATGAATTACTCCTGCATCTTTTGTTATAATACAACAGCAATTTTCTAGATCCCATAAAGTAAAAGATAAATAACCAGAATTGGTTTTAATGAGATTTGACCACATAAGAAATGTTAACCGCAATAAAGAGAAGAACACAAGAATGATGGAGCAGGAGTGGGTCACTCAGCCCCTCACCATTCAATATGATCATGAGTGATCTATGCTCTTTATTTAACATGAGATATTTTAAATGCCCACATGGGGAAAATAGGATTCGGTTTAACATTTAAACTGATATGTTAGAAAGCATAGCAGCAGTACATTTTAGAACTGAAGTGGGATTTGCATTTAACAAGCATGTGGATACTTTAAAATAACAGAAACATAATTTGTTGGTATAATAATGAAGGTACTACCTGTTACAATAATTAACCTGTCATACAATAATTTAATGGCCCATATGTTTTCTTCAGGCAAATGAAAAATATTTGTGTATGTACCCTTATGTAGAAATGCAAATATTAAGATAAGCAATTAGGTAAAGTGAATACATTAGAGTATTAACATAACATCAACATATCAAGGCCAACTACATGAAGGTTAATTTATACAGGCACCTTTCCGTTTCTTTTTCTTCTCTCTTCCCTCTCCATTTCCCCCTTCTTCTTCTTCATCTTCAGACGCACTTATTTCTGAACCAGAGATTTCTTCGCCTACAAATCGTTACAATAAATCAAATACAAGCAGTTCCCTGGTTGCATGAGGGTTTGATTCCTGAGAACATCCATTTTCTATAGCTATCCATATCATCTCACACTATATCTATATACTAGACTAAGTGGGTCCCAGCATCACACGGGAGAGCTGGTCCCCCAACGCAATATTCCACCTCTCCACTAATTCCAATATTGGTGGCCAGTGGGGAAGGGTGGGGTGGGGTGGGGTAGAAAGAGGCTTTCAGGAGCACTAGTATGGGTGTTATGGGCTGAAGGGACTGGTTTCCAGAGGGCTAGTATGGACATTGTGGGCCAAATGGATTCTTGGGCTGGCGGCTCAGTCACTCAAGCCTATTGTGCTGGCAGCTCACTCACTCACGGCTGGTGGGCTGGCAGTGGACACAGCTGTTCCTTGAAATTCCATTTCAAGCAGGGTGCAAGGTCACCAAATTCAAGTGCAGTTTCTTACCACTTCAAGCAGGGTGCAAGGCCACCAAATTCAAGTGCAGTTTCATACCATTTCAAGCAGGGTGCAAGGCCACTAAAAACAGTGAGTCGTGACCTCTCCCTCCTCCATCTTGCAGAGACTGACCACGCCCACACTTATGGGTTTTATAGTCCCTCTCCCTCTCCCACCAGATGGGGCGTGGCCTTCATGCGTGAATAACTGGAGAGAGAATCTCAACATTTTTTAAACACGAGTAAATCTTTTATTTTTCATCGATGGGAAAAATCCTCTTGTCCTGCACAGTGGAGGGGGACTCTGGAGTAAGATGGCCAAAAATCACAGCGGTAAGTGGCAGCGTTTTTTCTAAAATCAATATACAGAACAACAGGAAGTGGTGAAGATCAGACTTTTGGTAATATAGATGTATATTACTAAAACTGCCATCTTGTTTGTTTGTGCAGGCGATGTTGCCGAGCCCTGGACTAACCAAAGCCTTGATCCTGTCCCGCCATCATTTTCTCAAAATGTATCAACTTAAATTGGGGGTGCATCTTCGACGAAGGTGCTTCTTCATTGCCAGAAAATACGGTACATAAGAAAGTTTTTTTGTTTTTTTTTAAATCGTGATTTTCAGAGATAGGAGGGAGGTTTCATTTAAAACAAAAATACACAATTTCATTTTGTGCGGTGGGATAGGGGGGAGGTTTCACTTTATTTTAAAAATCGCGATTTTCATTGCTGGGAGGTGGGATAAGGGGGATGTTTCGTTTTTTTTTAAATCATGATTTTCATTGTGGGGGTGGGTGGAGTAGGGTGGAGGTGAGGAGTGGGGAGCAGGGGGATAGAGGGAGAAGAGAAGGGTAGAGAAGAGACGGATTATGGGGAGGGCTTAGGGAGGGGATTATGGAGGGAGGGGAGGAGGGCTTAGGGAGTGCTGGGGGAAAGGGGATGGAAGGGAAGGGGAGGCGAGAATAGGGTGGACTGGGATCTGTACCCCGCTGGGGGCCCTATCTATGATCCAGGGGTATGGAGGATAGGAATCGTGGTAGGCCCCAAGATTTTGGGGAGGGGGCGGGTTTAAAACGCGCTAGGTCGAAAATGTTCAGCCTAGTAAATCAGACGGAAAATAGGTGCAGGAGTAGGCCATGTAAAAGCAGTTAAGTAGAGCCTAAGCACCGCCAGGGTTTTTCACATGTGATTTTTAATTGTTGATATAACCCCTATAATCTCATTTTGTATCCCCAGTATTTTTCCTGCCTCCAGCGCAATGTCGTTCCCATATCCCCTATATTTTAGAGCCCTATCTAGCTCTCTCTTGAAAATATCCAGAGAACCGGCCTTCACTAAGGCAGAGAATTCCACAGGCTCCCAACTCTTTGTGTGAAAAAGCGTTTCCTCATCTCCGTTCTAAATGGTTTACCCCTTATTCTTAAACTGTGGCCCCTGGTTTTGGACTCCCCCAACATCTAGCGGGTCCAAACCCTTAATAATCTTATATGTTTCAATGAGATACCCTCTCATCCTTCTAAATTCCGGAGTATAAAGCCCAGCCGCTCCATTCTCTCAGTATATGACAGTCCTGCCATCCCGGGAATTAACCTTGTAAACCTACACTGCACTTCCTCAATAGCAAGAATGTCCTCCCTCAAATTATGGCATCAAAATTGCACACAATGCTCCAGGTGTGGTCTCACCATAGGGCTCTGTACAACTGTAGAAGGATCTATTTGCTCCTATACTCAACTCCTCTTCTTATGAAGGCCAACATGCCATTCGCTTTCTTCACTGCCTGCTGTACCTGCATGCTTACTTTCATTGTAATGGAGGAGCAGAGGGAGAAGAGAGAGGAGGGGAGGGAGGGGGGTTGAGGGGAGGAAGCAGAGGAGGGTTGGTGGAGGGTGGGGAGAGGGAGGATAATGGATGAGGGGAAGAGGGGAATAGGGGACTGAGGAGGGAGATTGAGATGCATTAACATTGATCTTATTTTTTACAAGTTGTTACCATTTTAGACTTTAAAACGTTGCAGTCGCGCTCCCACTTGCCAGCCGTGCCTGCGCAGTTAGGGGGGGGTGCCGTGACTCGTGTCACAATGGGGATCTCTGTCGTCACAATGGGAACTCGTCAACCATACTGCACAGTTTGGTGGAATATTGCGTTGATCAGCCATGATCATATTGAATGGCAGTGGAGGCTCGAAGGGCCGAATGGCCTACTCCTGCACCTATTTTTTATGTTTCTATGTTGGGGGAACTGGGCCGAACGGGTCCCACTTGGTCTAGTACTTACTATAATTCCTTTGTTTCATTTAATAATCACATTAACAATACCCAATAATTAAACCGATGGAATATATACTGTATTCACTTATTAATGAATGCCATGAAACACTCTATTTTAACTTCTTTAAAAATGTGCAAGATAAGTTGTGCACAGTCAAACGTCTGTAAATCAGATCAATTGCAATCTAGGGAGCCCTTATATTTTTATTTAATCTGTAGCACAGTTTTCCTTTACATCATGGGTCAGTACCTTCCTTCAGTTTATTCCGGAGATCTTCAATTTCCTTCTGGAACTGACGCAAAAGAGCATCTTTAGGATCTTCATTAATTCTAGCTTTATTCTTGATATTCTTTGCTCTGTTTGCATAGCGTAAAGTACTGATGGTCTCATCATAGTTGTAATCCGCTGGTCCAATGTTTGCACACTAATTATAAAATGGTAAAAGAGAAAACATGATTCACGTTCAACTCTGTGATACTGAGTAGTCAGGCTTAGCAACTTTGCTGTAAGGATATGTCAAGCAATGGGAAATTAAGAGTCCTCTGTCATAACATAAAGTGAACATTGCAGTGGAACTAAGTTAGCACAGTTAGTAAGCTGCGAGTGATCTGTGGTCTACAGAAATTATTAAATCAAAAAGCAATTTACAAATAACTCACAGCCCAATATTTAACGTTGTTGGTGATGTAAACTTTAATTTTAAGAAAATTAGGCAATGAAGTTCTATTGACGTCTATGAAAAGATGCAGACAGATAACAATGTTGTCAATTAATGTGAACCTCATAATTAGCCACATTAGATTTTCTACCTCTCCAATAAAAATCCTCGCTAAAAATAAATTCATTCGTAGCACTATGCCATCCCCTCATTCTTTCAGAAAAAGTCAAATATTAACTGTAAATAATATTTTTATTAATATTTATATTCATAATATTTTTATCCTGTTTTATCTATAGGAAGCAACCCACTTATGTGTAGTGGGTTAACATAAGCAATAGCATAACATATGTTAAGATTCTACACTTTGTTAGATGACACTTTTGATTTACAGGTACAAAGTGTCTGCTGATGCGAATGCTATTAACAATGTTCAAGTACAATGTAATCTCACAAAATGATTCTTTATCTATTAAGTACCAGAAGGACAAAATTATAATCTCACCATCATGGTCTTCGAATTGCCTCCTAATGAATCTTGAAGTAAACGTGTCAACTTGGAGTTACGATATGGCACATGTGTACTTTTACCATCAACAAGGGCCGAGATAACATTACCAAGGGTGGACAATGAGAGGTTAATCTTTGTTGCTTCTTTTAATCGCTGCCCTGTGGCTCCAGTTTTTCCTTGCCGTTCTGAACCCTGCAAGCACAAATAATGGGACCAATTCTTTGCAATGAAAATTTTAAAATCTGCTTTCATTATTACAAAGATTGAACCTGATATATGCTTTACAAATATTTCCAAGTGGATGGCAATAAATATTGAAATGTACCATACATTATTGAGCCATTATAAAGACAGATTAACAAAAACAAAATTGCTGCAAATAGTCAACCAGTCAGGCAGCTTATGTGGGAAAGGAAGTAGTTCCATCCTTCTGATGAGAGTTCACTGATCTAAATTATTTATTGTTTTTCTCTGCAGGGAAACGACCCAATTCAAATATTTAACTAATATCTTTCACCTACTCAGATGTCACCCTAAATTTTATGTTCAAATTCAGGAGAATATACAATGGTCTAACGAGAGCAACAAATGCTATTACACTAGGCTAGGATGAAAATGCTTTTAATATTTTTCAATAATCGTTAAGAGCATATCAGATGTTGAAAATGTGAAATTATAAAACTGGAAAGGCAGGGTATATTCAACACTTCAGGAAGAATGTGTGGAGTTCAAACCAGAGTTCATGTTTCTAGCTGATTAATTTATAAATGCACTTGGCATACTATTAGGTAGTGAACAATTTCACAGAAGTTGGTGAACAAACTGCAGTATTAAAAAAAAGGAAATAGATAAAATATAGTGGCCATGACATTATTTAAATTTTGCAGCTTTTCACTAAAGGACCCAGAGCATTTTCAACAAATATATTAATGTACATATTGCAAAAATGTTTGAGAGTACTACAGAACACAATAGGAGAAGTGTTCATGTCATGTGCCACCTTTTAAAAAGCAAACTTATGAGAAAGAGGGGTAATATCCATAGTGATTCAAGAGAATGTTCAGTAATTATGGAGGTAATGATTAGATGAAGGTCACCATGTGTCAAAGTGGTTAAATCTGAAATTTATTGCCAGAACAAAATACGACCGGCCCCCAAGGAAAAGAAGGATGTCAGACTTGGAATTCAGTTATTAGTAATGGGTGATTAGATTAGACAAAATTAACACAAAAATAACCAAGAAAGTATAAAAAAAGCTTTAAAAATACAAAAAAATCTGCAAAACCATAGTTTGAAGTTAGATAATTCAAAATACAGGTAATACATAACACATTGTACATTCAAAATGTACTTCTATTATTTAAATATGTTGTCTAGGATATATTGCCAATTCTTACAGCAAGATCAACGAGGTGTAGCTTGCCCATGCGCACGTGAATATTTCCATCTATTCCTTTTTCACTACACTCAATAGTAATGGTGAAAATAGCATGAGAACGAGAACTGTGCTCATTCATATTTGTGGCACCAACAGAACCTGGAAGAAAAACAAAAGATTAATATCAACGTATGGCCATTTTCTTTTAAATGCCAGATGCAAAACATATCTGAGGTTTTTACACAAAACAATTTTGCCAATGGGATGCAATTCTCCCTCCTCTGATTTGAAAGACACAAAACCTTTTGCCACTGTTAGAAAAAATCTACTTTGTTCACCTTTTATCATGGATTCTGCTTGTAGACTTCATGTAGTTTGACAGCTAAGTAGTAGCACGTATTTTTTGATCCAACACAAATATATAAATTTAACAATATTTCTCAGGGCGTCAAAAAAAATTAGAATAGTTACAAATTTCAAAAGGTTAGAACGGAAATACTCAAATCCACCCTCAACACAAAGCTTCCGCATAAAGGAAATTCAAAAATGGCCTAGTTACTACTTATGATGATGCCATTCCTGACATTACGAGATAATTGAGAAAATACTAACATACCTCAAACTTTCAAGGAAATTCATGAACTATGAATAAAATTCCACTATAACCATCAGCTTTAATATGGACACTCTCAAGGACATACAATTGAATATCCCTAACGCCTGATGTTGATAGTTTTGCATATCTATGGGGATAGAGTTTAATTTTGTTCCCCATATCCCTCAGTGTCGAACGAGAGACAGCTCAGGGATCAATAAGATTGGCTAATTTATTTTAAATTGGAGAGATTACAAAATGTCCACTGGTTTTCCAGATGTTTGATTTGTATTTTTTAACTAGAAGAGACATCTCTGATGCATTTGACTAAACTGATGGGAAATGGTAACAAATAACATTACGGCGAGATTCTTAAGATTGACTTATTAACAAAAAAATGTTGGTCTACCAAAGTACAAAGTACGAATCCCATGACAAAACTTCCATTATTAAATTATTTTGTAAACTTACGGTTTTTATTCCCTAAAGTCATAATACGGTCCATGTCATCTGCATTGTTTACTACATAACCAGAGAGATCTTTAATATATACTCCAACATCAGGCCGTTCTTTAACCTATACAATGAAGCAGATAAATTTGAAATACAACATGAAAATCAAGAAGACTGAATTACCATTATTACTCTCAAAATCAAGCTAACTGGAGTCATTTTGAATTCTATCACAGGACAATAATATGGTAGAATGGAAGAAAATAAGTTGCCCCAAAGGATAGTCAAATCCATTTTCCTGTACAATTAGTGGATTATAAAGTAGAAAACGAATCAACACTGCAAGTAAAAAGGATTATTAAATTGTAAATACATTTTAAAGTTGGCCTTACTATTAAAAGAACCGTGGCAAACCCATGGGTTTTTACATGGTCTTTCATATCTGCTGAAAGTCATCGTGGACCCCAAATCTATATGACTGTGGGAAAGGAATATCTGGTAAATGACAAGATTAATGGGTGGATTTTCCTTCCACTTTAGCTGGTTGCGCAACATCAACTCAGCTTCTTACCTCCAGTCTCTGACTCTGATCCTTTCCAAGAAGATCACGAACCTCCTCATTATAAATCTCCAGGTAAGATACTCGCACAAGGAATCTAAAAGAAATGATAAAAGCCCTATGTTCAATCATTTAAATTCAATAATCTACATTTCTGACAGGCTCACATCCAAAATGGATTAAAGTTTGCAAATGCAGACACTGCATTGTACTTTTAAAACTCTTCCTTACATATTTTAATTATTAAAAAAAATATATTTTTAAATCCTGGTGGAACTCTGTGTCGGGGTGCACCTGCATAAGAAACGGACATACTGCAGATGCTGGAATCTTGAGCAAAAAATAAGCTGCTGAAGGAATTCAGCAGGTCAGGCAGAGTCTGTGAAGGCAAATTAACAGTCGATATTTCAGTTTGGGAACCTTCTTCAGTCTGAAGGTGGGTCCTTACCAAATTTTGTAGCCATCAAATCTCATATAGAAATTTCCTGTTAATTATCATATCTTAATAATATACTGAGAAACAGCAATACACCCATCAAACTCATTCAACTTGCAACCCCTCAGTGCTCAAATTCAGGATTTTCATTACACTGTAATAACTGTACCACTACCACATTGGGAAAACAGAAATTGCAGTGATTCTCATCCGTATTAAGCCCAGCTAAAAATACCCACTTTATCTTTGCCTTGTGTCTTCTTCATCATCCATGTAAAATCGTAGATCTATTATCAACTCTGATAAAATTATTTATCCTAATATTGTTACTCTACAATTTAATGCAACCACAAGATGTCTTAGTCTTCATGATCTTGTAGCATGAATAAGACATTACTGAGATACCATCCGTTCCAAACAACCAACAATTATATCTACTCTTAAACAGGTGAAAGTATTACAGTACACAAAAAAATGCTGGAGAAACTCAGCGGGTGCAGCAGCATCTATGGAGCAAAGGAAATAGGCGACGTTTCGGGCCGAAACCCTTCTTCAGACTGATGGGGGGTGGGGGGGGGGGGGGGGGGGGGGGGGAGAAGGAAGGAGAAGGAAGGAAAAAGGAAGGAGGAGGAGCCCGAGGGCGGGGGGGATGGGAGGAGACAGCTCGAGGGTTAAGGAAGGGGAGGAGACAGCAAGGGCTAGCAAAACTGGGAGAATTCAACGCTCATGCCATCCGGACGCAAGCAACCCAGGCGGAATATGAGGTTCTGTTCCTACAATTTCCGGTGTTGCTCACTCTGGCAATGGAGGAGACCCAGGACAGAGAGGTCGGATTGGGAATGGGAGGGGGAGTTGAAGTGCTGAGCCACCAGGAGTTCAGGAAGGTTATTGCGGACTGAGCGGAGGTGTTCGGCGAAACGATCGCCCAACCTCCGCTTAGTCTCCCCGATGTAAATCAGCTGACATCTAGAGCAGCGGATGCAGTAGATGAGGTTGGAGGAGATACAGGTGAACCTTTGTCGCACCTGGAACGACTGCTTGGGTCCTTGAATGGAATCAAGGGGGGAGGTGAAGGGACAGGTGTTGCATTTCTTGCGGTTGCAACGGAAAGTGCCCGGGGAGGGGGTGGTACTGGAGGGAAGGGAAGAAATGACAAGGGAGTTGCGGAGGGAGCGGTCTTTGCGGAAGGCAGACATAGGGGGGAGATGGGAAGATGTGGCGAGTGGTGGGGTCACATTGGAGGTGGCGGAAATAGCGGAGGATTATTTGTTGTATTTGCCGGCTGGTGGGGTGAAAGGTGAGGACTAGGGGGACTCTGCCCTTGTTGCGAGTGCGGGGATGGGGAGAGAGAGCAGTGTTGCGGGGTATGGATGAGACCCTGGTGCGAGTATTACAGTGATTTGTGTATAGTTTAACACAATTCAAAATCAAGATTTTGTTTTTTTGTTTTATACGCAATGATTTAACTCAGCCCCATATAACTATAGGCACATTTATTTTTGGAATGTTACCTGGTATCTCCCTCAGACTTTGCAATATGGCCAAATATATGTGCAAATGAATTGGGAATAATACCCCTAAGTTCAGGCACAGCTCGTACTCCTTCCATGGTGAATGTCTTCCCAGTGCCAGTTTGTCCATAAGCAAATACTGTGCCTATGGAATAAAAAAGTGTATTGTAATTTTAGGTGATATTTAACATACATAGACTAAGCATTAGAGTGAAACATTACAAAACATTGTGATGCAAGAAATTAATATTTTAAATTCACATTGTTTTCTGGTGGATCAGGCCCAGAATAAGATGATCAATCTAGAAATTAAAAACTTCCTGCAGATAAACTCAATGAAGAGACAACTTGAATAGAATCCTTAAAATGAAAGGATTCAGTAGGATAGCAGCAGAAAAAGCTTCATAAGTAACAATAATCACCTATAAATACAATACAATACAGAAAAAGAACAGTACAAATTAACACAAATTATATAGATGAATGCAGGAAAGAGTCTGTAACGGATGGTGGTGGAGACAGATAAGAAAGTGGTTTTTAAGAGGCTTTTCGATTGGCACATGGGTGTACCAATGGAGGGATATGGATCAAGTGCAGGCAGAGGGGATTAGTTTAACTTTGCATCATGTTTGGCACAGACATGCTCTGCGCTGTACTGTTTTATATTCTACTAGACCAAGTGCGACCCGTTGGGTCCCTGTCACACGGGAGGGCTGGTCCCCCAACCCATTCCCCCAACGCAATATTCAACCACTAACCCATTCCCCCAACGCAATATTCGACCACTCTCCCATAGCCCCCAACTGCGCAGGGGCGGCTCATTTCCTCTTATTCACCCTCCCTCATTTTAAACTTTTAAAAAAAAATGCAATTGCACTTGCTAGGGCTGGCATAACCCAGTATCCTGGGATTGCAACATTGTAGCGGGCAGGGTTACAATCCCATTGTGATGTCATAGCTGTAACTGCCAGTGCAGATGGAAGAAATATTTCTCAAAATGGGATTGTGTAAAGTTAAAAATGTGAATAACTAGTAAAATATAACATAAATCTGAACTAAATGTGATAAAAACATGCCACAAGACAATTGTGAGTAATTGTCCAAAAATTGTAGCACTATCGTGTACCGTTTAGGTGTACGTTCAGGATCTTACTCACTCACACAGATTCACTAACAAACAAGATGACAGTTTTAGTAATATAATAGAACAAGTGCAGACCCGATGGGTCTGCCTCCCCAATGCACCCGTTCCCTACCCATAGCCCCCATGGGAGGCGTGGTCCTCCAACTCAAGCCGTTCCCAAACGTATGATTCCAGCACTTCCTGCCTCCCTCAGCAGTGGGCTTTAAAAAAAATTCCAATTGCGCTTTCCCTGCATGTTGCAATAGCAATTTGCCCTCCCCACTCCTGTGAGGTGAAACGTTCAGTGTTCCTGTGTCGCAACATTGTATCGAAGCATGTTGGACGCTGGCAGGAATGATTCTAATGAAAAATGGGAATCGGAATATGTCTGCTCCCCCAACTATGTGGTCTCCCAACGCAATATTCCACCATTCAGCTGTTCCCCCAACGCAACTTAACCTGTTCCCAAACCTAAGATTCCAGCACTCCCCTGCCTCCCTCAGAAGTAGACTTTTAAAAAAATTCCAATTTCACTTCCCCTGCCTGCCGCAGAAGTTCCAACTGCAATACCGATTGTCCCTTCCCCTCCTGTTGAAAAATCCCATTGAGGTGAAAAGTTCAGAGTGTTTCTGTCTTGCAACTTTGTATCAAAGTGTGTTGGATACTGGGAGGAAGGATTTTAACAGTAAAAATCCTGTTAAAGTTGGCATTTTAAAAACTTTAATCGCAAATAACTTGTGAAATATAGGACAAGATCTTCAGTGAAGCTGATCACTGCTAGCCGAGCCATTGTGACGTCAGTTCAAGCTGGTCATTTTAAATTCAAAGTCTTGAGATTTTTTTTAACTTTAATCAGTAATAAGTCGAGAATAAGTCGAAAAATAAAGCATAAAATGTTCGGTGAAGGTGGTCTCTGCCTTGAGGGGAAAAGGGTTAATCAGAATATGTGAACATTTTGTCATTACCGCGTAGTGTTTATGCGAAGATGTAAAGACAACCACATCTACACACACCCACATATACCCAAATATAAGATCAGAATTTTAGTATATTTAGTAAGTGGGACACGTTGGGTCCCATGTTCACACGGGTGGGCTGGTCCCCCATCGCAATATTCCACCTCTCCACCAATTCCAATATTGGTGGCCAGTGGGAGGGCTTTCTGGAGCGCTAGTATCGGTGTTGTGGGCTGAAGGGACTGGTTTCTAGAGGGAGAGTATGGACATTGTGGGCCGAATGGATTCTTGGTCTGGCAGCTCAGTCACTAAAGCCTGGTGTGCTGGCAGCTCACTCAAGGCTGGTGGGCTGACAGTTGACTCACGGCTATTCCTTGAGATGCCACTTCAAGCACAGTGCAAGGCCACCAAATTCGAGTGCAGTTTCCTACCACTTCAAGCAGGGTGCAAGGCCAACAAATTCAAATGCAGTTTCATACCATTTCACGCAGAGTGCAAGGCCACCAAATTCAAATGCAGTTTTATACCATTTCAAGCAGGGTGCAAGGCCACTAAAGTCAGAGAGTTGTGACTTCTCCCTCCCCCTTCTTGCAGAGATTGAGCCACGCCCACACTTCCAGGCATTAGTCCCTCACACCAGAAGGGATGTGGCCTTATTGGCATGATTGACAGGAGAGAGAATCTCAACTTTTTTTAAACACTAATAACTCTTTTATTTTTCATCAATGGGAAAATTCCTCTGCACTCGATGAGCGGAGGGGGACTCTTGAGTAAGACGGCCAAAGATCACAGCTATACATGGTAGTGTGTTTCCTACAATCAATATACAGTGCAAACAGGAAGTGGTCAAAATTAGACTTTTAATTATATAGACGGCAAGGCAACTTTTGCATTCTCAAACCAACTTTTCAATTAAGGCAACGTTTGCATTCTCAAACCAACTTTTCAATTAGGCAAGGCATTCTCACACCACCTTTTCAATTAGGCAAGGCAACTTTAGCATTCTCAATCTAGCTTTTCAATTAGGCAAGGCAACTTTAGCATTCGCAAACCAACTTTTCAATTAGGCAAGGCAACTTTAGCATTCTCAAGCCACCTTTTCAATTAGGCAAGTCAACTTTAGCATTCTCAAACCAACTTTTCAATTAGGCAAGGCAACTTTAGCATTCTCAAACCAACATTTCAATTAGGCAAGGCAACTTTAGTATTCTCAAACCAACCTTTCAATTAAGGCAACTTTTGCATTCTCAAACCAACTTTTCAATTAGGCAAGGCATTCTCAAACCAACTTTTCAATTAGGCAAGTCATTCTCACACCACCTTTACAATTAGGCAAGGCAACTTTAGCATTCTCAATCCAACTTTTCAATTAGGCAAGGCAACTTTAGCATTCTCAAACCAACTTTACAATTAGGCAGGGCATTCTCAAAACAACTTTTCAATTAGGCAAGGCATTCTCAAAACAACTTTTCAATTAGGCAAGGCATTCTCAAACCAACTTGTCAATTAGGCAAGGCAACTTTAGCATTCTCAACCCAAAAACCACTCTTACATTTTTAAACTACATTTTCAAACCACATTAAGAGCACTGACAGGTCAGTAAAACCACTCAGTTTAGTAGACATGTGTTCAGTGTTATTCACAGCTCAGACTGAGAATTGCAACCTCTCGCTCTCTCATCATGCAGAGAACTGAGGCACCGCCACACTTCCAGGTTTTAAAGTCCGTCCGGAAAGGGCGGGGCCTTTAGGGGAGAGAATCTCAACATTTTTAAAACATTATTGTCTTTTATTTTTAATTGATGGGGAAAATCCTCTTGTCCTGACCAGGGGAAGGGGGGCTCTGGGTAAGATGGCCAAAAATCACAGCCTTAATGGCAGCGTTTATTTCTAAAAACAATATACAGTGCAACCGGAAGTGGTCAAGATGAGACTCGGTGGGTCGAAGGGCCTGTTTCCATGCTGTATCGTTAAATTAAACTAAAAACACTAAAACCAGAGGAAATCTAAAGAAGGGCCTCTACCCGAAACATCACCCAATTTCTTCTATCCAGAGATGCTGGCTGCTCCATGGTGTTCCCCTGCACAATTAAAGCATGGAATAGTCTTCACCCATAGTTACCTGACCAGATGCAACTAAATTTAAGGTAGCTCTTATTTCCCAAGAACCCTTTTTTGCTTGCCAAGTCCAAGTCAAGAGAGTTTTATTGTCATGTGTCCCAGATAGGACAATGAAATTCTTGCTTGCTGCAGCACAACAGAATATGTAAACATAATACAGAACATGAGATAAAAGTTCAGTTTGTCTATACACAATAAATAAACAGATAAAGTGCAATTGGCTGTTATTTTTCAGAGTTTGAAAGTTTGGTGGTGGTGGCTCCACTCCTGTTTAAATTCCATTTGGAATATTTTTGGAGGACCAAGAAACCAAGAAGCAAGGAGTTACTCCAGGGAGTTACTCCAGCTCCAGGGAATGATTCTGCATTGGTTTTCAGCGGTCGCGGCGAGCGGATATCATCGGCAGTGGCTGTGCGCATGTGCAATGAGAGGATGAGGCAGTGCGCATGTGTAAGGCGGTCAGCCGTGCCGGCGGATGAGGAGCGAGCGGACAGCGGAGACCAGATAGGAGAGAGAGGGGGGGGGGGGAAGAGAGAGAGCGCGAGAGCGAGAGCGAGAGAGAAAGACCGCTCAGAATTAAACGATAGGTGTCCCGGTTGCTTGCCAAGCCGGGCATAATGGCATGGCATTTAGGTTGTCCGGCGGCACTTTAGGTCACCATTGGCACCCGGGCAACCTCTAATTTCGAGCCCTGCCTTCCTTTTTAAACTTTTAAAAAAATGCAAGCACTTGCTGCCAGGATTTTTAAAAAATCGAATTCCACTTCCCCAGCACTCCCTCCCCCCTCCTGTCCAGCCTCCCTCTGCCAGGACTCAGTGTTCTGTGATTGCAACATTGTTGCAAATGAGATCCCATTGTGACGTCATAGCTGTAACTGCCACTGCCACTGCAGTGTTCAAGTTATTCTTTCTCAAAATGGATTTTGTAAAGTTATAAATGTGAATAACTTGTAATATATAACATCAATCTGAATGAAACTTGATGAAAACATACCCCAAGGCAATTGTGAGTAAGGAGAGCAAAAATTGTAGTGTTATCGTGTACCATTTTGGCGCTATTTCAGGATCTCACTCACACGCAGACATTCAAACAAACAAGATGAGAGTTTTAGTAATATACCAGACCAAGTGAGACCAGTTGGGTCCCTGTCACATGGGAGACCTGGTCCCCCAAGGCAACCCGTTCCCCCTACGCAATATTAAACCACTCACCCATAACCCCCATGGGAGGCTTGGTCCTCCAACGCAACCTGTTCCCCAACGCAATATTCCACCACTCACCCGTTCCCCCAACACAATATTCCACCACTCAGCCATAGCCCCCAACACAATATTCCACCACTCAGCCATAGCCCCCAACTGTTCAGGCCGGCTCATTTCCCCTTATTCACCCTCCCTCATTGTAAACTTTAAAAAAAATGCAATTGCACTTGCTAAAGGACTCGGTGTACTGGGATAGCAATATTGTAGTGGGCAGGGCTACAAACCAATTGTGACGTCATAGCTGGTAACTGCCAGTGCAGATTGGAAAAAATCTTTCTCAAGTGGGGTTTTTTTAAACTTAAAAATGTGATAACTTGTAAAATATAACATCAATCTGAACGAAATTTGTTGAAAACACACCACAGGACAATTGTGAGTAATGTGGTGCAAATTTGTAGCACTATCGTGAACCGTTTTGTTGTAATTTCAGGATCTCACTCATTCACAGACATCCAAACCAGACAGACATCCAAACCAGACAGACATCCAAACCACAGACATCCAAACCAGACAGACATCCAAACCAGACAGACAGACAGACAGACAGACAGACAGACAGACAGACAGACAGACAGACAGACAGGGAATACATTTCAATCAATGTACAAGGTGAAATGATAAGAATAGGAAACAAAATATGCATTATACTGGTACTAATTGATTAAACCAAAGGCCTTATTTTTGGGCCATAAATTCAATTTGGCCAATTTTCAGTAATATAGAAAGTAAGGAAACTTCTGAGACATGTGTATCAGTTAACCCAAGATTATTGGGGTCTGACGGCAGTTCTGAAGGTAACATTCAAAACTTTCCGACAGAACTAAGTTCGGAACTGAAGTACATACAACTACAAACTCCCAAATTTCCCCAGAGGTTCTTGCCGTGATTACTCTTACTGTACTC
This sequence comes from Leucoraja erinaceus, assembly GCF_028641065.1. Taxonomy (NCBI): domain Eukaryota; kingdom Metazoa; phylum Chordata; class Chondrichthyes; order Rajiformes; family Rajidae; genus Leucoraja; species Leucoraja erinaceus. The sequence continues at coordinate 14,495,904 of NC_073387.1, read as the reverse complement.
AAAGGCTAGATTACGACCCGTTTCCTGTTGCTTTTGAGCAGTTCCATTGGGGTAATTTGCACTCGGGCACAAGTTCAGTAATTCAATTTATTTCAATGTAGGATCAGGTTGAGGGAGGAAAATAAAAATAATTTTCTTTCCATTTTTTTAAATAACCTGTACGTATTTAATTATTGAATATTTTAATTTAATAATTGAAATGTTTCCTAAGTGATTAATTTTTAATATTTCAATGCCAGAGACATAATTGTAACAGAAGGCTGTGGAGACCAAATCAATTGATATTTTTAAGTTGGAGATTGATATATTATTGGTCAGGGGTTCGGCGGAGAAATCAGGAGAATGGGGTTGAGAAGGAAAGATAGATCAGCCGTGATTGAATGGCGGAGCAGACTTGATGGGCTGAATAGCCCGATTCTGGACCTACAACATAAGAACATATGAGCATTCACAAACACAATTTTTCCCCACAGCTTTAACTGATACTAGACTAAGTGGGACCCGTTGGGTCCCAGCTTCACACGGGACGGCTAGTACCCCAACGCAATATTTCACCTCTCCACCAATTACAATATATACACACACACACACACACTCACAGACACACACACACCACACACACACCCTCCACCTCACACACACACTTGACAGTAAACTTTCTCGAATCTACTCACGGATGAGCGCGGCCTCTCCACTGTGGGCCTTCCGCAGTCAGTGGCACTTCCGCAATCAGCGTGACCTCTGGACTTAACAGAAATTACGCAAATCAGCGCGACCCCTGCACTCACCAGAAATTACGCAATCAGCATGACCTGTCCACTAAGCGGAATGAACTGAACTTTTGGACTAAACACAGTCAGACCTAATAAAGCATTTATCCCTTGCAAACACAGTCGGACCTAATAAAGCATTTATTCCTTCCAAACACAGTCGGACCTATAAAACATTTAATCCTTCCAAACACAGTTGGATCTAATAAAGCATTTATTCCTTCCAAACACAGTCGGACCTAATAAAGCATTGCAGTTTCAAACACAGGCAGGGCAGCAGGCCAAACAACTCATGGCATTGTCATTTCATTTCATTTCATTTCCAATTAAGCATTGCACGTTCAAGCACAGGCAGGGCAGCAGGCCAAACAACTCATGGCATTGTCATTAAGGGCTAACAAATCATTTATTGCAAGCACATTGCAGACGCACAGTTTAGTTGATTCACAGCTTAGAATGATAGTTGTGGCCTCTCCCTCGCGATCTTGAAGAGTGACTGACTCATGTCCGGGCATCCGGAGTTTTATAGTCCCCCCCCCCCCCCCCCCCCCCCCCCCCCCCCCCCTGGAAGGGGCGTTACCTTCTTCACAGTGATTGACAGGCGAGAGGACCAATCAGCTAATGTCAAGGTTTTTTGGGGGGGGGTTTATTTATTAGAAGTGAGTACAATGCATTGGTACAAAAGTTATGTTAACATATTTCATTCTCTGTACAAATCCAAGGTTTTTTAAACATACCTTTTTTTTTTAAATCGATGGGAAAAATCCTTGGGGCTGGCTCAGAGGAGGAGGACTGAGTAAGATGGCCAAAAATCACAGCGATACAGGGTAGTGTTTTTTCTAAGGTACACAAAAAAGCTGGAGAAACTCAGCGGGTGCAGCAGCATCTATGGAGAGTTTAACTATAATGAGGTGAAGGGAGCTTGCTATTTACGTTAAAAGTCACTGCATTCAATAAAGTCTTGCTGATCAGATTGGAGCAATAGAAGGAGCTAGAAAAGCAGGAAGGTTTAGGTAAAGCACTTAAAGTTTGAGAAAATGGGAAACTGGAAACCAACATAGGTCTGCAAAGAATGGAAGTAATGTGATTGCTACCCTGGAAGCCAGCATGGCCCAATGCAGCTAGACTATCAAAAAGATTTACTCCCATATTAGCAAGATTCATGATTCAAGGGTTTATTGTCAGATAAAGTGCAATTGGCTGTAATAGTTCAGGGTTTGTTTGAAGTTTAATAGTCTGATGGCTGTGGGGAAGAAGCTGTTCCTGAGCCTGGATGTTGCATATTTCAGGCTCCTGTACCTTCTACCTGACTGCCGTGGAGAGATGAGTATGTGGCCTGGATGGTGTGGGTCCTTGATGATGCTGGCAGCCATTTTGAGGCAGCGACTGCGATAGATCCCCTCGATGGTAGGGAGGTCAGAGCTGTTGATGGACTGGGAAGTGTTTACAACTTTTTGCAGCCTTTTCTGCTCCTGGACGCTCAGGTTGCCGTACCAAGCCACGATGCAACCAGTCAGCTAGCTATATACTGTGCACCTGTAGAAGTTCGAGAGAGTCCTCCTTGACTTACCAACTCTCCTTAATCTTCTCAGGCAGTAGAGGTGCTGTTGTGCTTTCTATATGATTGCATCAGTGTTCTGGGACCAGGAGAGATCTTTAGAAATATACACGCCCAGGAATTTGAATTTCTTGACCTTTTCCACCAACAACCCGTTGATATAAACGAGACTGTGGGTCCCCATCCTACCCCTTCCAAAGTCCACAATCAGTTCCTTGGTTTTGTTGGTGTTGAGAGCCAGGTTATTGTGCTGGCACCATTTGATCAATCGGTCGATCTCACTCCTCTTGATACGTCCCACAACAGTGGTGTAATCGACAAACTCGATGATGGAGTTCGCACTATGTCCGGCTATGCGATCTTGAGTATATAGTGAGTACAGCAAGGGGCTGAGCACCCAGCCTTGAGGTGCTCCCGTGCTGACTGTTATCGAGGGTGACACATTTCCACCAATACGGACAGATTGTGGTCTGTGAATGAGGAAGTCGAGGATCCAATTGTAGAGGGATGCGCAGAACCCAGATCTGAGAGCTTGGTAACCAGCTTCGAGGGGATGATGGTATTAAATGCTGAGCTGTAGACAATGAATAACAGCCTGACATATGAGTTTTTGTTGTCCAAGTGGTCCAGAACGGAGTGGAGAGCCAGTGAGATCGCATCCACCGTTGATCTGTTGTGGCGGTAAGCGAACTGCAATGGGTCCAGGTTTTTGTCGAGGTACGAGTTGATTTGCGCCATGATCAGCCTCTCAAAGCACTTCATCACCACAGACGTTAGTGCCACTGGTCGATAGACATTGAGGCATGTCACCTTGCTCTTCTTGGGCACCAGTATTATTGATGCCCTTTTAAAGTAGGTGGGAATCTCAGACATCAGAGGTTGAAAATGTCTGTAAAAACTCCAGCCAGTTGGTCCACACAGATTTTTTAAAACACGCCAGGGTATACCATCAGGTCCAGGCGCTTTCCGCGGGTTCACCCCTCTGAAAGATCTTCTGACGTCAGCCTCTGTGACTGTGACCAAAATACCATCACGGCGAATGGGGGCTCGGGAAGGCACAGCAGTGTTCTCCCTGTCAAAGCATACGTAAAACACATTGAGCTCGTCAGGGAGTGATGCTTCGCTGACATTTGAGCTGCCTCCTGATTTTGCCTTGCAGGAGGTGACTGCATTCAAGCCCCTTGCCGAACATCCGTCTCGTCCTCCAGTCCCTCTTTTGGCCTTTTTGATGGCCTTACCAAGGTCGTATCTGGACTTCTTATAGGCCTCTGTATCTCCAGACCTGAATGCCCAGAATCTAGTCTTCAGAAGAATGTGGATCTCATGGTTCATCCAACGCTTCTGGTTAGGAAACACTCGGAAGGTTTTTGTTGGGATGCAGTCACATCAATGACAATTCTTCCTCCTTTCCTGCCTTATTATCAACGCTACTCCTCCCCAATTACTTCAATTTTCATCTTTTTGCTCCTGCTCTCTTTTCTTTGAAATCATTCCTTGGAAAGAGAAAAAGTTAGATTGGGGATGGGGGGGTATAGAAGTTAAGGCATGAAAGGAGGAAGAATTCTCACTGGTGTCTGTTGTTAATTATGGCGGAAAATCTTTTTTGATGCACCCTGCAAAATCCACGAGCCACGCAACGGGTCATGCTGGTTTCCAGAAAAATCCCACTAGTTCCATTCCACCTTTCATCATCCTGTAAAATCCGAACTCATTCTCCCTCGTACATGCGCATCAACTCCCATTTGACCTTCTCCGACATAAATTTAGATAAAGGGTACTTTTCACTAACCCAATTGACTTATCAGCATGTCTTTGGGAAGGAGGAAATTGGAAGAAACCCATGCAGTCAAGAAGAGACTGTACAAACATTGCACAAACAGTACTCCAGGTCAGAATCAAATCCAGTCGCAGGAGTTGTGAGGCACCAGCACCAACGGCTGCACCACCATACTGCATCAACAACATTTACAGCCTAAATTACCAACAAACAGTGCTAGAATTCGAATATCCATATTAATATCTGCGTACTACTGTAGAAATAATTATTACAGCAACCATTCTCCTAACATCTACCAACAATTATCTTAAAAGTAGGTCAATAACTTCATAGAAAAATTGGACTTCTTTTTGCGATTTAATCTTAATTGTCTCAATTCTTAGTGTCAAGGGATAAAGCATCAAGAAAAAAGGTTAATGCAATGTTGATAGTTATCCATGTACATAATCAGAATATATGTCTAGATCACTAAAGAAAATTCTGGACATAAAATCTGAAACCAAGATTTATTATAAATAACATTGCAAATATCACTACAGGTGCACAACCTTTTATCCGAAGATCCAAATAACGAAAACCTCCGAATAGCGACATTTTTTCGGTCCTTGAAGAAAGGTCCTTGAAAACGTTCACCGAGGGCGGCCCGCAGAGGTGACAGCGGAACCTCCGGTCGGTCCTCGAAGAAAGGGGAACTAAATCCCCATTCATAAAAGAGAAGGCGAGGGTATATTGCGCGGGAGGGTTAATAATTGACAATATGCTGCTACCTGCCAGCTGAGTTAAAAAGTTCCCACGGTAGACTCACGATACACAGTGTATCGTGAGTCTTGCGTGGGAACTTTTTAACTCAGCGTGCAGGCAGCAGTAGATTGTCGCTCCCTTCAGTTTCACCCCACCTACACCCCTCTGCTTCCCGGCCATGTGTGTGACCCCTTCCCTCCCCTCTCCAGCTCCCCGCTCATTGCACCGGCGCGGGGGCTTTGTACTGTCTTCACGTCGCGATGCTAGCAGCACAGTGCCAGTCACCGGAGACGTCAGGACCAACGGAACACTGACCCCCAGGCCCACTGCAAGCACGGAGATCCCAGATCAGCAACTCCAGCCCAGCTCCGTTCCAACTCCAGAGGAACACGCTCCCCGTATGGGCAGAAGCTGATAGTGTGCAAGGGGTACGTCTTGTTCTTGGGGTCGCGCAGCTCGGGCTGTGGGAGAACTGCCACTTGTCGCCACAGTGGCCCATCGGTGAGCGGATTCCTCTGGAGTTGGAGGGGGACGGGGGTATTGTGCTGTTTGATCGCCCCCTACTATTCCAGGGACAGGGAGACAGGATGTTCACCGAGGGCGCCCGCAGAGGTGACGGCGGAACCTCCGGTCGGTCCTCGAAGAAAGGGGAACTAAATCCCCATCCATAAAAGAGAAGGTGAGGGTACATTGCGCGGGAGGGTTAATAATTGACAATATGCTGCTACCTGCCCGCTGAGTTAAAAAGTTCCCACGGTAGACACGATACACAGTGTATCGTGAGTCTTGCGTGGGAACTTTTTAACTCAGCGTGCAGGCAGCAGCAGATTGTCGCTCCCTTCAGTTTCACCCCACCTACAGCCCCTCCGCTCCCCGGCCATGTGTGTGACCCCATCCCTCCCCTCTCCCGCTCCCCGCTCATTGCACCGGCGCGGGGGCTTTGTACTGTCTTCACGTCGGCGATGGCAGCAGGCTAGTGCAGTCACCAGAGACGTCAGGACCAATTGGACGTCGACCACCAGGCCCACCGCAAGCACGGAGAACCCAGAGACCCACAACCAACAGCAGCCCAGCCCAGCCCCGCTCCAACTACAGAGGAACCTGGGTTGCGGATGATGGGGCGCAGCTCGGAGCGTCGTAGGGGCCCATCGGGGAGCGGGTTCCTGTTGGTCCTGACGTCTCCGGCCACCTGCTATCCTCCGGGAACTGTACCGCCCTTGCAGGAGACTGGGGTTGTTTGCAGTTGCAGAGGGAGGGGGCAAGGGCAGTACAGTTCCCAGTCTCAGCTCCAGTCCAGGGGGGTGGCCGGAGACGTCAGGACCAACGGGACAGCGACCCCCAGCCCCACTGCAAGCACGGAGATCCCAGAGACCCACAGCCAGCAGCAACTCCAGCCCAGCCCCGCTCCAACTCCAGAGGAACACGTAGGGGCAGAAGCTGATGGTGTGCAAGGTGTTCTTGGGGTGGCGCAGCTCGGGCTGTGGGCAAACTGCCACTTGTAGCCGTAGCGGCCCATCGGGGAGCGGATTCCTCTGGAGTTGGAGGGGGAGGGGGGTATTGTGCTGTTTGATCGCCCCCTGCTATCCCAGGGACAGGGAGACACAGCGGCTTTTTAGACTGGTGGGCAATCACTTCCAAAGTTCTGCCCACACAGTCAGTACACCTCTCCTACACTGCATTTCATACAAACATTTATTCTGCAAGAAAAAACGACATTGAAGACTCAAACTCGCGACCGAGTAACTGCCGGGATCAAGGCGCAAACTCGCGACCTTGCGGATATGAGCCGAACACTCTACCACTGAGCCAGCCATTAAAATCTACGCTAAAAAATTTCCATTCCGAAGACCGACAAATTCTGAATTACGAAAAGTGTCTGGTCCCAAGGCTTTCGGATAAAAGGTTGTGCACCTGTACTATGAGAAAGCTAGAAAAAAAAATGATTCCGCTCCATCCATTCTATTTCAATACTGTACATTATCAGAGTATACAAATAAAAATGTTAGTGGTGCTCTTAAAAGAAAATACATCTTTACGGCCAAAACTATAGCCAATTAAGTGTAGGTATATCTATCTATCTATCTATAAAACTCAAACTCTGATCTTGTATGTGTATGTGTGTGTTTGTGTGTTATTACATCTTGGCAAAAAATATACGCGGTAACGATAAAATATTTACATATTCCGGGTGACATTTTCCCGTCGAGTCCAAAACTCCTTATCTGAAAATTTCATGCTTTATTTCTCGACTTATTACTGAAAATGTTTAAAAATTACAAAACTTTCAATTTAAAATGACTGCCTTTCACTGATGATGTCACAATGGGTCTGCTCCGCGCCGTGTTCCATGTGCTGTGAGTGACGTCACCCCCCGACCCGACCCTTCCCTCCCCCCCCACCTCCCGGTTATTCAAAAGACGCAGAAAGAAAGAGCAAATCGGGCCCTGTACCGAAGAGGCTGAGCTCCCGTTCCTCGGGTCCTCGGGTCCTCGGTCTGTCACTGCCCCTCTGTCTTGGTCTCTGCCCCTCTCTCTCCCTATCACTGCCTCTCTCTCTCTCTCCCTCTCTGCCCCTCGCTTTCTCTCTCTGCCCCTCTTTCTCTCTCTCTACCCCCCCCCCCCCCTCCCTCTCCCTCTCTAGCCGCGCCTGCGGTGGTTATGCATGAGTGGATAGTACAGGGGATGGGTTAAAAGGAGCGAATGAATAATATTAATATAATATCAAGGGGGGTGGTTAGTGTGTGTATGAGGGTGTGGTTAGCGTGTGTGTGTGTGTGTGGGGGTTGGTTAGTGTGTGTGTGGGGGGGGTTGGTTAGTGTGCGTGTGTGACGCTGCAGGCTGCCCCCTCCCCGTCCCTGGGGCACAGAAAGAGGGAGAGGGGGGTGAGAGAGGGGGTGGTGGAGAGAGAGAGAGGAGTGGTGGAGAGAGGAGTGGTGGAGGGGGGAGGAAGAGGGGGGAGGAGAGGCCCCTTCCTCTCTGCCCCCCCCCCCCTCGCTGCCCCCCTCCCTCTCTGCCCCCCTCCCTCTGTGGCCACTCTTCCTCTCTGCCCCCCCCTTCCTTCAATGCCCCTCCTTCCCTCTGCCCTTCCCCACTTCCCCCCTTCCCCACTTCCTCTCCCCCTCCCCCCTCGCACTCCAACCACCTCACCCCTCTCCCCTCCACATCCATCTCCCTCCCTCCCCCTCTCCCCTACTCTCCCCCAGTCACCCTTCCCTCCGCCCCACCCCTCTCTCTCCACCCTTCCCCCTCCCTCTCTCCCCCCTCCCCCCTCTGACCCCCTCCCCCCTCTCCCCGCTCCACCCCCTCTCCCCTCCTCCCCTCCACTCCCCCCACTCCCACCCTGTGGGGTGGGGGGGTGATTAGTGTGTGTGTGACGCCGCTTGGTCTAGCTTATATTAAAAAACAGCAGCTTCCATCTCACAATGACGTCAAGGGGATAGGGGGGGTAGAGGGGGTATGGAAGGAATGACTGAGGGAAGGGGAAAGGAGAGGGAGGCTGAGGGGGGGGGGGGGGAAAGGGCTGGTATATGAGGGGAAATTAGCCATGCCTGCCCAGTTGGGGGCTATGGGTGAGTGGTGGAATATTGCATTGGGGAAGGGGTTGCATTTGGGGCACATTTTGAAACTGTACAAAACGCCACTTTGACAAAATTCACTTGCATGCACTGACAGTTTGCAGCTTATGACGTCACAATGCGATCCCAAATCTCATTTACATAAAAGATTGCTTTTTTTTAAAATCAGTTACAATGTTAACACAGACAGGGCTCCCAAGTGTAATGAGAGATTAGTAACATTGTTGTAAGGGGAGGGAGGGAGTGGGGGAGGGGACGAGGAGAGGATTGGTGTTTAATATTATTTAAACAGATAGAGGGAGAGGTAGGGAGGGGAGAGGGGTTATGGAGGGAGGGAGAGACTGAGGGTAGCGGAAAGGAGAGAGAGGGAGAGGTGAGGGAGGAAGTGGGGGAGGGGAGTAGATGGGAAAGAAGAGGGAGGGTGAAGAGGAGGGGGAGGGAGTGCTAGGGGATGAGGGAAGTTGGGGGCTATGGGCGAGTGGTGGAATATTGCGTTGAGGGAACTGGTTGCGTTGGGGTAACGGGCGAGTGATGAAATATTGCGTTGGGGAAAAATGAACATCATGTAACTATTAAAATTCTGATCTTGAATGTGTGTGTGGGTGTATAATCACACCTGCTCGAAAAAATGACACTCTAATGGTAAAATATTTACATATTTCTGTAGAGATTTATCTCGTGGTCAAAATTCGCATAATCTGAAAAATTCATGCATTATTAATCAAATTACTTATTAAATTATTATTAATCAAAATGTTCAATAAATCTCAAATAACTTAGAAATTCGGCTGGCTTTGGCTGATGATGTCACAATGGCTGTAGGTCGCCCGCTCGTAGCAACCCGCTTCTCGCCCGCAGAAGCCCGCTACTCGCTCGCAGCAGCCCAGCAGCCCGGCTCCCCTCCTCCTCCTCTACCCCCTCCTCCTCTCCCCTCCTCCCTCCCCTTCCCCCTCCTCCTTTCTCTCCCCTTCCCCCTCTCTCTCTTCCTGCTCCCCCCTCCACTCCCTTCCCCCTCCTCTCCCCTACTCCTCACCTTTTCCCCCACTCTCCCCGTTCCCCCCCCCCCCCCTCTCTCACCCCCCCTCTCACCCCCCCCCCCCTTTTGTGTGGGGGGGGGTTAGTGTGTGTGTGACGACGCAGGCTGCCTCCCCCGCAACTGAGCGTTGAAGGGACGGGACCCAACGGGTCCCACTTGGTCTAGTATATTATTAAAACTCTCATCTTGTTTGTTTCCATGTCTGTCTGTCCGTCCGGATGATCCTGAAATTACACCAAAACGGTGCATGATAGCGCTACAAATGTTGACCCACCTTATTCACCATTGGCTTGGGGTGCGGTGTATCAAGTTTCGTTCAGATTTATGGTATATTTTATAAGTTATTCACATTTTAAACTACAAAATCCATTGACAAAAATTGTTTGAACAATGGGATCTCATTTACATAAACTGCCATCAGCAGTGATCCACCCCACAATGACATCACAATGGAATATCATTTACACAAAATAAAAAAAATCTTCAAAAACAGCAGCGTTCCATTCAGATTGATGTTATATTTTACGTTATTCACATTTTAAACTTTTAAAAATTCACTTTTCACATTAAAAAAATAAAAATTTTCACTTTAAAACTTGCCCTACCTGTTATAATGTTAACAAATGACAGGACTCCCAGTGCAATGAGAGATTTGTTACATTGTTGTAATGAGAGGGAGGGAGTGGGGGAGGGGAGGAGGAGAAATGTTATTTAAACATTGTGTTTAGTGGGGGAGTGGGATAGGGGAGGTGAGGAGTGGGGGGAACAGGGAGATACAGGTTAGGGAGGGAGTGACTGAGAGTAGGGGAAAGGAGAGGGAGGGAGAGGTGAGGGAGGGAGTGGGCGAGGGGAGAAGGAGAGGGGAAAGAAGAGGGAGGGTGAAGAGGAGGGGGAGGGAGTGCTGTGGGATGAGGGGAAATAAGCTCGCCTGCGCAGTTGGGTGCTATGGGTGAGTGGTGGAATATTGCGTTGGGGGAACGGGTTGCGTTGGGGGAACGGATGAGTGGTGGAATATTGCGTTGGGGAAACGGGACCCAACGGGTTCCACTTGGTCTCGTATAAAATAAAAATGGCATGCAAAAGCTTCATCGTTCAAAAAGTGTATTTTTCCCACTTCCCAAACCTTTCCCACACCACTCCTATTAAAAGCAATGAGCCATGGAATGTATCAATTTTCATTATACTTTGCTAGATCCATCCGGTGTTGCAGGTTTGCAAGGATATGAATAAATAGAAAGACTGTGAATTTGCTTTTTTTTTGTACAAAAATCTGGCGATGAAAATATTTTGCATTCAACTTGTGAAAATATTTTTCTGCATTTCACTGAATTTTATCTGAATGAGTGACTTCCTAGCTTTGAAATCAAGAAATAACAGTAACATTTAAATAGTTTTAAGAAAATTCATAAATGAAAGTAGTTATAAACTTAAGATTTACCATTATATCCTTCCAGAACAGAATCGACAATAGGTCTTGCTGTGAGATTGTACACATCTACTTGCTTGCTCTCTGGTCCGAAAACTGTATCAAAAGTAAATGTTTTTGGTGGCTCATTGGCGGCATCTGTCTTATAGACCGTGATTGTTCCTCGTATCTCATCCACATTCACCACTTGTCTGTGTCCCATATTTCTTTCTTTTTCATTCATTGGCCGACAGCGTACCACAACTTTCACATTGTCACTGGCTTCAATGCGGTCACTCCTCTCTAATTTATTACTCTAGAAAACAAACAAAAATGATTAATCACTAATAAAGCTAAAAATTAAATATCAATTCAACATTTCCCCTTCATCATGAAATAAAATGCCTTTCAAATACTTGACCAACATTTTATTTTCCATGCTTCAATTTTATATGCAATTCAAAACTTGAGTTGAGTAACAGTATCAAAACAGTAGCATGCAACTGCATCAAATAAATTTATTTAGTATTAAAGATAAATAATTTACTAATATCAAACATACTAAATATTACTTGCACAAGGTGGACTGGATGAAAGGTTACAGAACATTAACAGTGAAATTTCACAATTGTTAAATAAATGAAAGGAAACTACACCAGGCACTGCCTACCCTGATTAAAATTATGAAATGGTAATTGTTAAATATAAATAGTAAAGGCATGGGAGAATTATGCCTATCTAAGTGATCGATCTCTTAGGTAGACATAATTCTCAGTGCCTTTCATCCGCAGCACTTGCAACATGCGAAGGTCTGTGCAACCCACGTGCCATCGGGGCTGCTTCAAGCCATCAGTGACAAGCGGGGCTGAAGGCAGCTGAAATTCTGCCTTTGCTGTACTGCGCATGCGCAGCAGCGCAAGCTCCTTGGCGGGTTTTTCAAATATGGATAGTCATTATTTTAAGAGTATCTCACTGGGGTCTCCTCGATATCCCGCAGGTCCACTCTTGCTCCCTCTCCATCCATTCGTAACATGGACAGAGTCTCCCTTGTCCTCACCTTCCACCCCATCAGCCGTCGCATACAGTATATAATCTTCCATCATTTTCGCCATCTCTAATGGGATCCCACTAGTAGCCACATCTTCTCATCTCCACCCCTTGCTTTCTGCAGAGCGTTCCCTCCGCAACTCCCTGGTCAACTCATCTATTCCCACCCAAACCACCCCTCCCCAGGTACTTTCTCCTGTAACCGCAGGAGATGCAACACCTGTCCCTATACCTCCCCCTCTCGACTCCGTCCAAGGACCTCAACAGTCTTTTCAGGTGAGGCAGAGGTTCACTTGCACCTCCTCCAAACTATCCGCTGTTATAGGTGTGGACTCCTGTATATCGGCGAGACCAAGAGCAGGCTCACCAATCGTTTCGCTGAACACCTCTGCTCAGTCCGCCTAAACCTACTTGATCTCCCAGTTCTTCAACGTTTTAACTCCCCTTTCTATTCCCACACTGCCCTTTCTGTCCTGGGCCTCCTCCGTTGTCAGAGTGAAGCCCAGCGCAAATTGGAGGAACAGCACCTCATATTGGGTAGCTTACACCCCAGCGTTATGAACATTGCCCTGGGCCTCTTGGCTGCTTCTCTGATCAATGCTCTCCTTGCACGGCCTGTCAGTTTAGGTGGACGGCCATGTCTTGGTAGGTTTGCAGTTGTGCCATACTCTTTCCATTTTTGGATGATGGATTGAACAGTGCTCCGTGAGATGTTCAAAGCTTGGGATATTTTTTTATAAGTTAACCCCTGCTTTAAACTTCTCCACAACTTTATCCCTGACCTGTCTGGTGTGTTCCTTGGGTTTCATGATGCTGTTTGTTCACTAATGTTCTCTAATAAACCGCTGTGGCCTTCAGAGAACAGCTGTATTTATACTGAGATTAGATTACACACAAGTGGACTCTATTTACTAATTAGGTGACTTCTGAAGGCAATTGGTTGCACTGGATTTTATTTAGAGGTATCAGAGTAAAGGGGGCTGAATACTTTTGCACGCCACACTTTTCACTTTTTTATTTGTAAAAAAGATTTGAAAACCATGTATCATTTTCCTTCCACTTCACAATTATGCGCCACTTTGTGATGGTCTATCACATAAAATCCCAATAAAATACATTTACGTTTGTGGTTGGAACGTGACAAAATGTGGAAAAGTTTAAGGGGTATGAATACTTTTGCAAGCCACTGTATGTCCCCACCACCACCCCATCCTTCACTGCCTCATTTGAAGGCAGCAAAGCAGCCTATTCTCCCGTGTCTGAGACATCAGAGGCAGATGCCCCATTGGTGGTGATGGAGGGCTGGAGGAAGGTTATGCCCTACATCTTCACCAGGCAGCAGGAGGGGGACCTTGAGGAATGGTTCCAGCAGAATGCCATCCTGTACGAAAAGGAAAATGAGGGGTACAGGGACAAGAATAGCATGCTTGCCATCCACTGCCCCACATGTGTGCTGAAAGTTCCATCTTTTGTCAAAGCCCAGCGCCACTCTCTTCCAGTATTCTGGTGTACTGGGACAGTCAATCACATCATCTCCATTCACCCATTGAGACCTCTTCTTGTGCTTCCTCTTCACCCTTGCTCTTCCCCTTCTGCCTTTCTTAAAAGGCTGTTGAAGCAAAAGGGCTAGATGGATTACTAATGTCAAATCCACTACTATCAACTTCATGTGGTGGTTGGGGTCCACATAACTGTCACATTAAATATTCTACAAGCAACTGCAGCTGTAAAATGTACTATGTTTTTTTCCAAAGCCTTAACCTCTGCCATCTGTTAACAAGACACAATGGAACACTGCCACCAGCAAGTTTCCCTCCCTCAAACACCATCAGTACATGGAAAATACTTCCTCATGTTTGTTGTGACAAAGTGCTGCAACTCACTAGCGAAAAGCATTATTGTGGCTTAGTAATTGATTCACCACTGCCATCTCAAGGACAATTATAGAATATCAAAAATAGATGCCTTGCAAGCAATGCCCAAAATGTATAAATTTAAATATAAATTTAAAAGCAAGAATTCATCAGCCATGAGGAACTTCGGGACATTTGTCGAAATGAAAGGCACCCATACATTTATCTATCTTCCCTAAAACAGGGCTCGAATTTAGCGGTTGCGCGGGTGCCAATGACCACCCAAAGTGCCGCCAGGCAACCTAAGCGCCTAGTCATTTTGCCCGGCTTAGCATTGCAGATACTGGTTTATACCGAAGATAGACACAAAAAACTGCAGTAACTCAGCGGGTCAGGCAGCATCTCTAGAGCGAAGGAACGTGACGTTTCGCGTCGGCGGCGGTAACAAGCAAAGATACTAGAGGAGTTCCTCTAGTATCTTTGGTAACAAGCTGTAGTGCGGGGTAAAGATACTGGGTGCGGCGTGACGGACGGTCGGAGCGAATGACGAGCCCCACACAGCGGCAGCGGGTCCTTCTCCTCCCGCACCCCGCCCGCCCTGATAGCGGCCGCGGCTTGTCACTCCGCCATATCCGCTTTCAAAACAAACCCGCCCATACGCCGAGGCCGGGAGGAGGGATGGAGAAGGAGGCCTCCGTTCGTCGTCTGAGGCAGCTGCACTGCTCGGCCCCGCACCTTGCTGTTGGCTGGTGGAGGACGGGAGGCGGTAGCGAGGTGATCCAAACCGCCTCCCCCTTTGGTGGCGGTGCCTGGCGGTGGACAGGGTCGGCCAAGGAAGCGGGGCGATGTTGTCTGACGAGTGCTGATTTCCTTCCTCCCCACCTCCCCTCTCTCTTACTCTCTCTCTCTCTCTCTTGTACACCCACCTCCACCCCCCTTATCTTGAGACCCCTCCTCTCCATCCCGCACTGATCCCCATTCCCGCCTCTATTCAGTCCTCACTGACATCAACTGTGCTCCCCTCCCCATCTACCGCCCCCCCCAATCTATTCATCCTGCGCTGATCACCCTATCCAACTCGCATTGATTCTCCTGCCTCTCCCCATCCATCCTACACTGGTCCCCCAATTCATCCTGTACTGACCCCCTTTCCCAATCATCCTGCACTTCTCCTCCATCCATCCTGTACTGATCCCCCTATTCATCCCCTACTGAGCCACCCTCCATTTACCCGGCACTGATCTCCCCATCCATCCTGTAGTGATCTCCCCGTTCATCTTTTATGGATCCCCCCATTCATCCTGTATTGGAACCCCCAATTCATCCTGTACTGATACTCTCATTCATCCTGTACTGATCCCCCCATCCATCCTGTAGTGATCTCCCTATTCATCTTTTACTGAACCCCCCATTCATCCTGTACTGATCCTCTCATTCATCCTGTACTGATCCCCCATTCATCCTGCAGATCACTCATTCATCCTGCAGATTTCCTATTCATCCTGCACTGATTCCCCCATTCATCCTGTAGCGAACCCCCCCATTCATCCTGTAGCGATCCCGCCAATCATCCTGTAGTTATCTCCCATTCATCCTGTAGTGATCCCAACCATTCATCCTGCACAGGCCCTTCGATCCACACTGTACTGACCCCTCCCCCCCATTCATCCTGTACTGATCCACCCATTCATCCTGCGCTGATCCCCCCCCCCCTTCAAGAAGAATGGGGGGGGATCAGTCTGAAGAAAGGTCTTGACCCGAAACGTTGCCTATTTCCTTTGTTCCTCACCTGCTGAGCTTCTTCAGCATTTTTGTCTACCCCCGTTCATCCTGTACTGATCCCCCTATTCATTCTGTACTGATCCCCCCATTCATCCTGTACTGACCCCCCCCCCCCCCCCCGTCCATCCCGTACTGAGCCCCCCATTCAACCCCTCTGACATCCCCCACGCTCTCCCCTCTCAATTTTGCATTCTCCAACATGCACTAATTACCCTGCCTCAATCCATCCAATCCGCACCGATTGCCTTCTAAAAGCCATCTAACCATCCCGCACTGATTCGAACCCCCCCCCCCTCCCCCCCCCCCCCCCCCCCCCCCCCCCCCCCCGACCCTACTCTGCTGGAAATGTCTTCAGAACATTGACTATGTTTGATAACGGAATCCAATAAAATGTGTTTTAATTCCCAATGTTATTATTTGTTTTAATCCATAATGATGGATTAATTAAATTGTGAACACGTGAAACATTAAAACCGTAGTGTTCGATTGTCACTGCTACCCATGACACGTTATTACTGAATTTATTTTTACGGCAAATCAATTCTCTTAATATGGAGTATCAGTACTGTAGTTATTTAATGAGCAACATTCACAACTATACGTTGGATTTATCCAGGATTTACTTCTACAGTTGGTCATATACATCACAAATTTGGTCAGTAGATATTTCAGTTGAAATTTTAACGTTAATTTTGAAATGGGAATGAGCGAAACAGCAATTATCAATTAAAAAAAAATTAAATCCGGTGTGCACAAACGGGATTTCTTCATTGCTGTTCACAGCGCATACAACTAATCTGAATGTTCGATAATGTGGCGTTTTGACACCTTTAAACATATTACCAAAATAATATTTGCTGCAGTTTTGTCCTTTGGCCATCTCTTGTCAGTTAGTGTAATGTTAAGCAATTTAATAACAACTCTCGCACTGGCCACTTAAGTCAGCTGCCCTGGACAATTTATGACTGTTTTTACTTGTATTTTAATGTTGCTGTTTTTTTTACCTGCACTTTTTAACTATTCGTATTGTTTTTATCAGGGACTGGATTGTTTAGGATTGTTTTTATTGTTTTTATTTATGTGTGAAATGTTTAAGTTTTATGTGCGATGCTTTGGTATTCCCTGGGGAAACGTCTTCTCATTTTGCACTGTACAACTGTTGCTTTGCAAGATGACAATAAAGGTCGATTGATTGATTGATTGGTTTAACCTGTCAGATGGGTATGGTCAGTTTTAACAGCTATTATCATAAAATGCCTTTAGAAATTTCCTTGCAACCTGTATATTTTGTTATGGATAAATTATGTGGGAAACGAGAGTGTTTCTGTACCAATAGCAATAACGACCCATGCTATGGCCATGTCATGATAATTTCCGGTCCTTCACAGAAAACATGCTTGTATCAATCTGTAGTGTGCATGGTTCAGCATATATGTTACTATAGTCCAGGATTTATTGACACAGGTTGATCATACGCTGAATAATCCAAACACACGTTTGTTTGGAAATGGAAAGAAATAATAGAAATTGCATTCATTACAATGTGTAAAAAGAGTTGAGATACTGTATTATGATTTTGCTACATTGTCATTGTGGTTAATATCACGTCTTGATTGGTGAATATGTTAAGTTTGTGACTTTATTTCAAGCAGAAATAATATGTGAATGCTTCATTGAGCATAATTCCGACTGCTAACAACGCACTTCGTCCGAGTACATTATTGCACACGTCATGCAAGCCATCTTAAATGACCACCTAAACTGGCATTTGGCAACCTAAAAAGCTGCCAAGGTTGCCCGGCTGGCAACAGGGAAAAAAGGTTAAGTGAGAGCCCTGTAAACTATTACAAAAACAGAGATGTAATGCTAAGGCTTTATAAGGCACTGGTCAGGCAGCATTTGGAGTACTGTGAGCAAATTTGGACCCCATATCTGAGAAAGGATGTGCTGGCTCTGGAGAGGATCCAGAGGAAGTTTACAAGAATTATTCCATGAATGAGTGGGTTAGCATATGATGAGCATTGGACAGCACTGGGCCTCTACTCACTGGAGTTCAGAAGGTCAAGGGGGGACTTCATTGAAACTTACAGAATAATGAAAGGCATAGATAGAGTGGATGTGGAAAGGATGTTACCACTGGTGGGAGAGTCTAGGACCAGAGGTCATAGCCTCAGAATTATAGGTCACTCTTTTAGAAAGGAGGGAAGGAGGAACTTCTTTAGTCAGAGGGCAGTTAATTTGTGGAACTCATTGCCGCAGAGGGCTGTGGAGGCCTAGTCAGTGAATATTTTTAAGGCAGAGATAGACACATTCTTGATTAGAACGGGTGTCACGGGTTATGGGAAGAAGGCAGGAAAATGGGATTATGAGGCAGAGATCAACCTTGATTTAATGGCAGAGTAGAATCGATGGGGCGAATGACCCAATTCTACTCCTAAAACTTGTGAACTTGTGAATTAACTGAGGCATATCGAATTTTGTATACACATCAGGGCTGCCAACATTGGGTGAGAGTTGGGATTGAGTAATTGCAAGAGACCAAGCCAAGGGAGTATGAGTTAGCGAGCCCAGGGTACTCGGATAATTTTATATACAGGGTTATATACACGCCCCATTTAAGTAAAAATAGGCGACCTTAATTGTTTGCTTTATAAAACCCCTGGGGGGGGGGGGGGGGGGGGGGGGGGGGGGAGGAGAGTGTCCCCCTCCCATTGGTATGGAACATTTGCATTTTTCAGCTTGAAATTGTGCAATATGGTGCATACTGTAGCGAGTCTTTTAACTTACACTTGAATGCAATATATATGCTTTAAATTGGATTGGAGCGTTTTTGAAAGGGGGGAGGCTGTGCGATCACTGATCACTGGCCTTGCGGGTACCCGGTGAGGGAGTGGAGCAACCGAGTGGGGAGAGGGTGTGGAAGAAGGGTGTCCCCCCCCCCTCCCAGGGTAGGAACTTTTTGAAATTTGATGTATTAAAATCATGTTTTAGTGCACTGTAGAAGTATGATTTCAATGTTTTTTGTATGAAGTATTTTTAAGAGGTAACTTTTTAAGGGGTAACTTTATCCACACAAAGGGTGATGGGTGTATGGAACAAGCTGCCAGAGGAGGTAGTTGAGGCAGGGACCATCCCAACATTTAAGAAAAAGTTAGACTGATACATGGATAGGACAGGTTTGGAGGTATGGACCAAAAGCAGGTGGCGTAGCTGGGACATGTTGGCGGGTGTGGGCAAGTTGCACCGAAGGGCCTGTTTTCACACTGTATCACTCTATGACTACATTATACCTCCACCATGCATGAATGCTTCAAAATCAAGTGATCGAGTTTTATTGCCATATACTCAAGCATAGAAACATAGAAAATAGGTGCAGGAATAGGCCATCGGCCCTTCGAGCCAGCACTGCCATTCAATATGATCATGGCTATTCATCTAAAATCAGTACCTCTTTCCTGTTTTTTCCCCATATCCCTTGATGCCGTTAGCCCCAAGAACTAAATGTAACTCTCTCTTGAAAACATCCAGTGAATTGGCCTGCACTGCCTTCTGTGGCAGAGAATTCCACAGATTCACAACTCTCTGCGTGAAGAAAGTTTGTTCTCATCTCAGTCCTAACTGGTCCCCCCTTTATTCTTAAACTGTGACCCATGGTTCTGAGCGCCCCCAACACGGGAACATTTTTCCTGCAGTTACAGTAAGTGAAAATCTAGCAGGCAAGCAGGATACTTTCACCAACCACCCCCATTTGAAGTCCACTATCTTCCACCGTATCTACCCAGTGGTTGGTTCTTACTTCCAGCAGCCACTGGTTGTCCTCCAGGATGCACCGAGCCGCAGCCTGATCCATGCCGGTCATCTGGGCGAATTCGGCACAGAGACTCTCACGGCAGCGGCGCAACACTTCGACGCCTCCGAAGGCCTGGGACTCTTGCACCGAGGCTGCTCCATGGCCGGAGCTGCAGTGAGCGACTCGCCAGCCCGGCAAACACTCTCCAGCCCCGCTCCCCGTCCGCATCTGTCCCCGCCGCTGCTTCCGCTTCCAACACCCGCGGCCCATGCAGTTGATATGAGTTTTGAAATTTTCGTTGATCACAGAATTTCTCACAACAGAGCGAGAGAAATTTGTGATCAGCATGAGAATTTGGTGAAATGCGTGATTCTCACGCTCAATGCATGGGAGTTGGCAGCCCTGCCTCTCTATCCCCCTCTCTCTCTCTCTCTCTCCTCTCTAGCTTATCTAGCACATCAAGCAGAACAATTTCCTAAGGTGTTGTTTCATCAACATCTTGTATAGCTAAAATAAATTGTCCTGACTCTTGTAGTCAATGCTCAACCAACAAAGGCAAATGTGCCATATGTCTTTTTCATCACCCTATCTACCCTGTGTTACCACTTTCAGGGAACTATGTACATACACCGAAGATAGACACAAAAAGCTGAAGTAACTCAGCGGGACAGGCAACATCTCTGGAGAGAAGGAATGGATGACGTTTCGGGTTGAGACCCTTCTTCAGACCGGTTCGGGATAAGAGAAACGAGAGATATAGACAGTGTGGAGAGATAAGGAACAGTGAATGAAAGATATGCAAAAAAGTAACGATGATAAAGGAAACAGGCCATTGTAAGCTGGTGAAAATGAGAAGCTAGTGCAACTTGGGTGGGGGAGGGATAGAGAGAGAGGGAATGCCAGGGCTACCTGAAGTGAGAGAAATCAACATTCATACCACTGGGCTGTAAGCTGCCCAAGTGAGATTGTGTTCCTCCAATTTGCGTTTAGCCTCACTCTGACAATGGAGCAGACCGAGAAGAGAAATGTCTGTGTAGGAATGGGAAGGAGAATTAAAGTGTCCAGCAACCGGGAGATCAGGTTGGTTCACGTGGGCTGAGCGAAGGTGTCCCGCGAAACAATCGCCCAGTCTGCGTTTGGTCTCGCCAATGAATAAGAACAACGGATACAGTAGATGAGGTTGGAGGAGGTGCAAGTGAACCTCTGCCTAATCTGAAAGGACTGTCGGGGTCCAAGGACAGTCGAGGGAGGAGGTTTAGCGATAGGTGTTCTGCATCTTCTGCGGTTGCAGGGGAAGGTACCTGGGGAGGGGGTGGTTTGGTTGGGAAGGGATGAGTTAACCAGGGAGTTGCGGAGGGAACGGTCTCTGCGGATGGCGCAAGGTGGAGATTGGAAAATGTGGCTAGTGGTGGGATCCCGTTAGAGGTGGCGGAAATTTCGGAAGATTATGTGTTGTATGTGATGGCTGATGGGGTGGAAGGTAAGGACTAGGGGAACTCTGTCTCTGTTGCTACTTGGGGGAGGAGGAGCAAGGGCGGATCAAGGGGTACCGAGGAGACACAAGCGAGGGCCTCATTTATCATGGGAGAGGGGAATCCCCGTTCCCTAAAGAATGAGGACATCTCGGATGTTCTAGTATGGAACACCTCATCTTGGGCGCAGATGCGGCGTAGACGGAGAAATTGGGAGTAGGGGATAGAGTCTTTGCAGGAAGTAGAAGTGTAGTTGAGATAGTTCTGGGAGACATATACCTCAGTCTTTCAGTTCTGCATCACTCCCCAGGGCCATGCTAGTCACTGTGTAAGTCCTACCCAGGTTTAACTTCCAAAATTAACTGTAACAAAGATTAATTTTATACCCATCTGTTATTTCTTTGCCCATTTTCCCAATTGATCTTGATCCTGTTATAACCTCAAGACAACCTTCTTCACTCTATACTACAGGGCTCACAAAAAAATGAGATACTGATGTTTAAAAATAGCTAATGAAACTTGAACATACTATTTTAATCTGGGAGTAGAGATGAACACGTAATGAGTCATTCTATCAGATTAGAAATCTGTACTGGGAAGATAATAAATCAAATAAAACCTGTTAAAAAGACTGTCAAAATATATGAACAGGCTGGATTTTGTTTCAAGGAGAATTTTGTACAATACATAAAAAAGAGCCAGATACATAAGGATTTAACTGTGATTAATAGAAAACAAAGTGGAAGATAGGGCATAGGAAATTTAAAATATAATTATTGGAACGCAAATTCTTAACCCATCTTAAATGTGGTAAGTGGTGCATGTTTGCAATTCTCTGCAACTTAACAAATGACATATACTGACATACATGGATCACTCAAAGGAGTAGGACCTCTTTTAAGCTGCAAAGGAATCAAATATTTCATAAAACTATAGTGACAGGCACTCAAAAAATGAATTTATTATGATAGAATGATTCTGGGACATTTCTCTGGGGAAACTATATTCTGTGGGAATGGAAGTCATATTAGTGCAGCTACTGTCACTTCCAACTCAGTAACCTCGAACAATGATAATCCAAGAATAATATTCAAAAATCTATTACTTGGTACTTCCCATTTAACATGTTAAGAGAGACCCCAATATGTTAGGAATATACCAATATTAGAAATCAAGTTACTTGTAGTTCTAATCCGTGTTAGATTTGCCTTGGCCAACCTGGTACCCCTAAAAAATCAGTCTTACTCCTGGATTTGTTGATATATACCAGTATTAAATGTGTCATTGTGAACAGTTAAATAACTTCTAAATGCAGATTAAATACCTTACAAATTGCAACTTCAGTGTGCAGCAAATATATTTTCAATAACATTTATGCAATGACGTAAAACAAAAAGATGCTACACGTATGTCAACAATGAAACATTAAACCGACATTTGTGAGTCAAAAAAGGAAATGTATTCCTGGAAAGTTTCCATAATACAAATGTATCAACTTTGGCAGACAAATGCATTATTGGAATGTTAGTAGTATAATGATTTGTACAAATATTGGTATATTATTTGTTGTCGAGAAAGATAAATATTCACTTTCAAGAGATGAAGCCTAGAATCAATGATCTTATACGGAAAACTCATAAAATAAATCAAACGTAAATTAGTGAATATCTGTATTGTTTGTTATAAAAGGTGCATCACTTGATATATTCATTTTACAGTTAACTTCTTAACACATGAAGAATAAAATGTTTAATGAATATATTGGCATTAGGACACCAAGAATAATTGGAAGGTTTTGGAGCTCTTTTTAAAGATGAAAATAAATATGTAAAAAGGTTCAGGAAACAGCACCAATATTGAAATAAAACACATGGTCAGCACCATCAGACAAAGACTGTATAAAATTAAAGAGACAGGTAGACAAGGCAATAAAGTCTGAAGAAGGGTCTCGACCTGAAACGTCACCAATTCCTTCTCTCCAGAGATGCTGCCTGTCCCGCTGAGTTACTCCAGCTTTTTGTGTCTATCTTCAATTTAAACCAGCATCTGCAGTTCCTTCTTACATAAACAGAATTTCAAACTGGGTAAGTGGAGTTTGAATTCCATTATTCAGACGTGGGTCACTCAGCACACAATGAAGACATGAGGAAACAAGGATAATAAACAAACGGGACTCATTGCAGAAGAATGCGACAATGAATATTTAGCCAAATTAAAGATTCAATGCATTGTGCATTGGTTAATAAGAATAAAAACCACTATATCATTAAAAAAAAATCAGCAATGTATTTGAATATATTGAAGATCAGGTAAGGGAGGTGGTATTGAAATCATGTAGTTTTATAAATGCATTTTGGTTCAACTCTGTTCTTGTGCTGTAGCATTAATGTGTGCAAATAATCCTTCATTTAAACCCTCAATGTTAGATAAAGGTGTTGTACAATGGAAAAATTAAAAAGATGAGACATCTTTATAGAAATGGTACTTTTCTCTCGTTTCAGGAGTTACAACAGAATTACGAATTATATTCAAATAATTTTTTTAGATATTTACAACTTAAAGATTATGTTTAATCACATACACAAGAATACAGAACTAGAGAACCAGAGATTCTAGATGAATGTTTGAATAAACACCATAACAAAGTCAAATTAATATCTTACATTTATAATACTCTTTTAGACAGTGAGATTCCGTTGACGGAATTATATAGACTTGCATGGGAAAAGGATTTAGCTCAACCTATAACGAAAAATATTTGGGACAAAAGCCTACAACATATACATCAATGTTCGTTAAATGCCAGACATTCTTTAATACAATTTAAAGTGCTACATAGACTGCATTATTCTAAAACAAAATTAAATAGAATTTTTACTAATATCTCTCCTAAATGTCAATGCTCTGCGGCTAATTTAACCTGTACTTTTGTAAATTGTATAAAAATTAAAAATTACTGGATGGATATTTTTTTAAATAATCTCTGTAGTTGTTAATATCCAACTGGATCCCGATCCTAAATAAATAATATTGGGCATATCAGAACAATACCTAAAACTTACAACAAACCAAAGAAATTTACTTGATTACAGTATAATAATTGGGAAAAAATTAATATTAAAATTTTGGAAAAACCCAGCAACCCCCACAATCAAGATATGGATTATGGCGATGTCGGAGACTTTACATTTGGAACAAATTAGATTTGTCTTAATTGACAAACCAGAATTATTTACTAGAATATGGTCTCCATTTGTAGATTACTAGACTAAGTGGGACCCGTTGGGTCCCATGTTCATACGGGAGGGCTGGTCCCCCGACACTATATTCCACCTCTCCACCAATTGGGTCTGCACTTGGTCTAGTTAATATATAAAACACTCGTGACATCCGACTGGTTGCCGTCCGGCTGCCTTTTGATTCATTGACGGCTGCTCCTTCCTATCAGCTTCCAACACTTCGAAACAAAGTTGCAAGACAGAAACACTCTGAACTTTTCACTGCTGCAGCAGGCTGGGGAGGTGCAATTGGATTTTTTTTAAAAATCCACTGCTGAGGGAGGCAGGGGAGTGCTGGAATCTTACATTTGGGAACGGCTTCAGTTCCATTGGAGGAGACGGGTGCATGGTCGAATATTGGGTTGGGGGATCACACCATTGGGGGAGCAGACCCAACGGGTCTGCACTTGGTCTAGTAAACTGAACTGAATAGGAAAAAAGTATGGAAGGCTATGGATCAAGATCTAGTAAATGTATTTAGAAAGATGGGTACTTGCTATTCAGTATGGGTGTGTTGGGCCAAAGGGCCTGCTTCAGTGCTGTGTTAATGCAGCATTTCTAGAAATTATTAGCATAAGTGCTTCATTTATAATGTATTTCATTTTTCTGCTATTTTTCCTAAACGTTTGGCATATAGGCAATGTCTATACTGTATAAACTAGGAACAGATTAATTTGGTAGTCATGTACTGATGCCTGCATATTGATCGAAATGTGTGTGACAGAGCACTGGAACTTTCTTTTGGAAAATTAGAAAGTATCATACAAATGATACAATATGAACAGAATACGAAAAATGCAAATTGGATTTTTGCTGCTTAACTCCTTCAATGGTTTTGTCAGCTCCAAATCACACAACTATTTCTCCTTGCCTTGCCTACATTGGCTTCCTTTATACAAGCATGGGAGCAGAAAAAATTCTGGATGAAAGAATATCAATTTCCATTTGGTTTTCCATTAACCATTCTGATAATAGGGATTCTGGCCATTCATTCCAATAAATCTCTATCAATTGGTCCACAAGATGGTTATACTATTCGGCTCCCTTCATCACGCCCATCTTTAAATAATAATTGTTGTTCATCTCTTGGCTGTTAATGCTGAATATATGTTAATTTGTTTATTACAAATTCCTGATTTAAATCATTTTTCAATTTTCTTTTGTGGGCATAGCACAGAGATTGTCTAGTAATTTGTAGCATATTTTATAATTTAAATGCTTCCCAAATGTATCAGGTTTTGGTGATTTATTCAATGTAAATGTACTACCCATTTCCTTCCCCTTCCTAACAACAATCCTACAATAATCCTAACCTCCTGAAACCATTCTTGGCTTTAACATAATTGAGATATGAACTCAAGATATAACAAAATAAACAGCAAAAAAAAAATCAAGCAATCCATTTGCCTAGCAAGCAAACCCTCTATTTTTGTTTATTTTCCTCTCCAGTAGCTTACACCCATTAATGCTACAGCACAAGAACAGAGTTGAACCAAAATGCATTTATAAAACTACATGATTTCAATACCACCTCCCGGTCGGATGGCACGAGAGTTTTATATATTAACTAGACCAAGTGCAGACCCGTTGGGTCTGTTTCCCCAACGGCGTTTGCGGGGGGGAGGGGGGCTGAGGCATCACACTCACATTAACCGCCCCCCCAAACACACAGGTGGGGGGGTGGGAAGAGGGGAGGAGGAGGATATGGGACAGATTTGGGAAGGAAAGGAGAGCGGGGTAGGGGGGTGGGAGAGGGGGATGGGGGAAAGAGATGTGGGGGAGGGGGGGGATGGGGAGGGAGGGGAGGAGGGAGGGAGGGGGAGAGGGGTGGGGGGAGAGAGGGGAAAGAGTGGGGAAGGGGGGAGAAAAGTGGAAGAGTGGGGAGGGAGGAGGAGAGGGGTAGGGTCTGTGTGAAAAATGTTTTTCTCATCTCGGTCCTAAAAGATTTACCCCTTATCCTTAAACTGGGACCCCTTGTTCTGGACTTCCCCAACATCTGGAACAATCTTCCTGCATCTAGCCTGTCAAACCCCTTAAGAATTTTGTAAGTTTCTATAAGATCCCCCCTCAATCTTCTAAAATCTAGCGAGTACAAGCCAAGTCTATCCAGTCTTTATTCATATGAAAGTCCTGACATCCCAGGAATCAGTCTGGTGAACCTTCTCTGTACTCCCTCTATGGCCAGAATGTCTTTGAGCATTGGGCATTGTGACATCACACAATGGAACGTTCATCAGGTGCTGGGGCTCCTGCAAAGGCATATGTAAATGGATCCATTCCGATTGGACATATGTGAACATTGGGCATTGTAACATCACACAATAGATCGTTCACCAGGGGCTGGGGCTGATTCTATGGGGTGAGAAGCCAGTATTTTCTGAAATATTGGGGGGGGGGGGGGGGGGGGGGGGGGGGGGGCTGCGGCATCACACTGACATTAACCACCCCCCAAACACACAGGTAGGGAGGGGGGGGGAGAAGAGGAGAGGGAGGGGAGAGGAGGAGGAGGAGGAGGAGGAAACGGGACAGATTTGGGAGAGAAAGGAGAGCGGGGGTAGGGGGGGTGTGAGAGAGGGAGATGGGGAGAGAGATGTGGGGGAGGGGGGGGATGGGGAGGGAGGGGAAGAGGGAGGGAGGGGAGAGGGGTGGGGAGAGAGAGGGGAAAGAGTGGGGAGGGAGAGTGGAGGGGGGAGAGAAGTGGAAGAGGGGAGGGAGGAGGAGAAGGGTAGGGGAGCGATGGAAGACGGACAGAGGGATAGGGGGGAAGGGGGCGGGGGGGAGGGAAAGGGGGTGGGGGAGAGAGGGGTGGGAGAGGGAGAGGGGTGTGAGGGGGAGAACGAGGGGGGAGGAGAGAAGGGGGAGAGAAGTGGAAGAGTGGGGAGGGAGGGAGGGAGGGGTAGAGGGGTAGCGAGAGTGGTGGAAGAGGGACGGGGGAGTGGTGGAAGAGGAACAGAGGGGTAGGAGGAAGGGGTGGGGGAAGAGAGGGATGGGTTGGAGAGGGAGAGGGGTGAGGAGAGGGAAACATAGAAATTAAGTGCAGGAGTAGGCCATTCGGCCCTTTGAGCCTGCACCACCATTCAATATGATCATGGCTGATCATCCAACTCAGTATCATGTACCCGCCTTCTCTCCATACCCCCTGATCCCTTTAGCCACAAGGGCCACATCTAACTACCTCTTAAGTTCCGATTGGACATATGTGAACATTGGGGGTTACATCAAAAAGCTGGAGAAACTCAGCGGGTGCAGCAGCATCTATGGAGCGAAGGAAATAGGCAACGTTTCGGGCAGAAACCCTTCTTCAGACATTGGGCATTGGGCATTGTGACATCACACGATGGAACGTTCACCAGGGGCCGGGGCTGGTGCTGCTTCTATGGGTGAGAAGCCAGTTTATTTTTGAAATAATGGGGGGGGGGGGGGGTGGGGGGGGGGGGGGGGGGAAGGATTTGATTAAAAACATGTACTTAAACACGACGAAATGTAATGAGGAGCGGATACTTAGAAAGAAAAGTGAAATCTCTACCGAAATGGAAAATATGTCAGCGAATCTGCGTCTGGTTTCAAAGTTGCAGGGAATCAAAGGAAGAAATGCAGCCGGCAGCCGTCCATGTAAATGGATCCATTCCGATTGGACATCTGCAACGGTTGGGCATTGTGATTGGACATCTGCGAGCATTGGGCATTGTGACATCACACGATGGGAACGAATCAAAAGGCAGAAAGGCAGACGGATGGCAGCCGGTCGGATGGCACGAGAGTTTTATATATTAACTAGACCAAGTGCAGACCCGTTGGGTCTGATCCCCCAATGGTGTGATCCCCCAACCCAATATTCCACCATGCACCCGTCTCCTCCAATGGAACTGAAGCCGTTCTCAAAAGTAAGATTGCAGCACTGCCCTGCCTCTCTCAGCAGTGGATTAAAAAAAATCCAATGGCACCTCCCCTGCCTGCTGCAGCAGTGAAAAGTTCAGAGTGTTCCTGTCTTGCAACTTTGTTTCGAAGTGTTGGAAGCTGATAGGAAGGAGCAGCCGTCAACGAATCAAAAGGCAGCTGGACGGCAGCCAGTCGGATGTCACGAGTGTTTTATATATTAACTAGACCAAGTGCAGACCCAATTGGTGGAGAGGTGGAATATTGTGTCGGGGGACCAGCCCTCCCGTATGAACATGGGACCCCAACGGGGGGGGGGGATTTGAAAGAGGATTTGATTAAAAAACGTGCACTTCAACACGACGAAATGTAATGAGCGGATACTTAGAAAGAAAAGCGAAATCTCTACCGAAATGGAAAATATCTCGGAGATTGAGCGTCTGGATTGGGCGTGGCAATGAATCAAAGGAAGAAATGCAGCCGGCAGCCGTACATGCAAATTAATCCATTCCGATTGGACATCTGCGAGTATCGGGCACGAATCGAAAGGCAGGAAGGGCGCCGGTCGGCAGTCGGTCGGATGGCCCGATAGATAGATAGATAGATAGATAGATAGATAGATAGATAGATAGATAGATAGATAGATATGTAGGTTAACACAGGGTCAACGGTACAATTAAATTGTTTTGACAAGACAACGGGTCACCTCAGCAATGATATTACAAGGATAAAATTAAGTTAAAAAAAAGATAAAAGTAACATTGGTAGGTAAAAGACAATAATAAATAAAATAATCAACATATATGATGTGTTTATGAGTTCAGAAGCCTGCTGGCATGATGATAAAAACTGTTAAGTCTGGTGGTGCGTGCAGCCATGTTCCTATATCGTCTGCCTGACGGTAACAAGGAGAACGGTCTGCGAGCTGGCTGGCTGTGGTCCTTGATGATGCTGTGTGCCTTCCGCAGGCACGGCCTGTGGAAAAATTTCCTGAATGGCCAGGAGACAGTTGCCAGTGATGTGCTGTGCCGCCTTCACCACTCGCTGTAGTGATTTGCGGCTGTGGGCAGAACAGTTCCCGTACCAGACTGTGATGCAGCCCGTCAGCAGACTGTCGATGGCGCAACTGTAGAATTTTTTGAGGATGCTGGCGTTCATGCCAAACTTCTGCAGTCTTCTCAGGAAAAAGAGCCACTGGCGGGCTTTCTTAGTTATTGTGTCCACGTGCAGTGTCCAAGAGAGGTCGTCAGTGATGTGCACACCGAGGAACTTGAAGCTGCTGACCCTTTCAACCTCAGCATCACCAATGTGGATGGGGAGGTGTCCACTCCCCTGCTGTCTCCTGTAGTCCACAATCATCTCTTTAGTTTTGCTGACATTGAGAGAGAGGTTATTTTCCTGGCACCAGCTGTTTAGTGCCTTTACCTCCACTCTATAGGCCATCTAATTATTGGCTGTGATGAGGCCCAGGATGGTTGTGTTATCAGCAAACTTTAAGATGATGTTGGAGCTGTGCTTAGCAGTACAGTTGTGCGTGAATAGGGAGTACAGGAGAGGACTGAGCACACAGCCCTGTGGTGCGCCTGTGCTGAGGATCAGTGAGGAAGAGGTGTGGCTGCCAATTCTCACCACCTGGGGCCTCCCCGTAACAAAGTCGAATATCCAGCCGCAGATGGAGGTCTCCATTCCAAGATCTAGGAGCTTGGGGACAAGTTTTGAGGGAATGATAGTGTTGAATGCCGAGCTGTAGTCAGTGAAGAGTATTCTCACATATGTATTCCCTTTGTCCAGGTGGGTGAATGCAGTGTGAGTTGCCATGGCGATGGCATAGTCCGTGGCCCTGTTCAGTCTATACGCAAACTGAAGAGCGATGTAGAAAAGGTTAATGGTAGGAAACTACTCTTGGCACAAGTATCTTGAGCAAGAGAACATAGAATTAAGATACAGTGTAATTGGTTTTGAGGGAACAGAGAAATAATTTTACCCAGGTGCGTGTCTAGATATTTCTTAAATGTTGCAATACTACCTGCCTCCAGAAATGACTTCCAAATTTTCCTGGGTAACATTCTTTCACTGTTCCTTCAAAACCAATTACGCTTTATCCTAATTCTATGTTCTCTTGCTCAAGATACTTGTACCAAGAGTAGTTTCCTACCATTAACCTTTTCTACATCCCTCAATGTTGTACACCTCAATCAGCCACAGCATCTTTGCATTGCCTCCTCTGCACCAGGAAAAATAAACTCATCCTGCAGTCTCTCTTCACAATTGGAACACCACATCCGAGGCACCACATCAAGACTGCTCAGTTAAATTGTTTGGTAGCAGACTGATCCAAAACATTGACCTTCCTTTTGCCTCCACAGATGCTGCTTGACCAGCTGAGCTCCTCCACCAGTGATTGTTATTCCAGATTTCAGAATCTGCAATCTTTGTCAACATCCTCATGAATCTCAACTGCTGGAGGGAGGTAGGGGTTGTATCCCACAATCTTCTTCACACCTTATCTATCCTGTTCTACCATCTTCAGGAAGCCTTGAACTTTTGCAGCAAGGTTCACAATAATCCCTCAGGCTCCACCATTAATTGTGCAAGTTCTACCATTACTCATCCTCCAAAAGTGCATCACCTCGCACTTATCAGGATTAAATTCCATCAGACATTGCTCTGCCCTATCTTTCTCCAACCTGAATGACTAGGTCCTTTTCTCATGCAGGAAGTTGTATTTAGCATTTCATGCTGAAAGACATGTGATGGTCACAAAGTGCTGGAGTAATTCACCAGGTCCAGCAGCATGTCTGGAGAACATGGATATGGTGACTTTTCAGGTCGAGAGCCTTCTTCAGACTAGCTATCAGGTTGGGACATATTCAGACTTATGGGCCTGTCCCACTCAGGCGATTACAGGAGACTATGCAGTCGCCACATGTTCGCAGGGTGGTTACCAGGGAGTCGCCTTCACAGGGCTCTCACTTAACTTTTTTTCTCTGATGCCAGCCGGGCAACCTTGGCAGTTTTTTAGGTTGCCAAATGACAGTTTAGGTGGTCATCTAAGACGGCTTGCAAGACGCGTGCGATAATGTGCTCGGACGAAGTGCATAGTTACCAGTCGGAATTATGTTCAATGAAGCATTCACATATTATTTCTGCTTCAAATAAAGTCACTAACTAAAGATATTCACCAATCAAGACATGATATATACCACAATGACATGCAGCAAAATTATTATACAGTATATACAGTATCTCAACTCTTTTTACACAATGCAATGAATGCAATTTCTATTATTTGTTTCCACTTGCAAACAAAAATGGTGTTGGATTATTCAGCGTATGATCAACCTCGGTGAGACCAAGCGCAGGGTTGGCGATCGCTTCACACAACACCTCCACTCACTTTGCAATAACCAACCTGATCTCCTGGTGGCTCAGCACTTCAACTCCCCCTCCCATTCCGAATCCGACCTTTCTGTCCTGGGCGTCCTCCATGGCCAGAATGAGGCCCACCGCAAATTGGAGGAACAGCACCTTACATTTCACATGGGTAGTTTACACGCCAGCGGTATGAACAATCTGGCTCTGAACACCAGGAAAACAAAAGAGCTCATTGTCGACTTCAGGAAGCACAGCACCGACTTAGTCCCCCTACATATCAACGGCGAGTGTGTGGAGAGGGTCAACACCTTCCGGTTTCTCAGCGTCCATATCGCTGCTGATATCTCCTGGACAGACAACACGACAGCGGTCATCAAGAAGGCTCAGCAGCGGCTGCACTTCCTGAGGGTCCTCAGGAAGCACAACCTGGACTCTAACCTGCTGCTGACCTTCTACCGCTCGTCCATCGAGAGCCTGCTGACATACTGCATTACAGCATGGTATGGCAGCTGCACCATGGCAGACAGGGAGAGGCTTCAGAGGGTAACTAAGACAGCACAGAAGATCATTGGTTGCCCTCTCCCCTCCCTGATGGATATCTACACCTCCCGCTGCCTTAGCAGGGCAAAGAATATCATCAAAGACAGCTCCCATCCTGCGTTTGGACTGTTCGACCTGCTGCCCTCTGGAAGGCACTATAGGTGCATCAAATCCAGGACAAATAGACTCAGGAATAGTTGTTTTCCGAAAATTATAACTACTCTTAATTCAAATTCACACATGCACTGACTTCACAGCCCAACACCCGGACTTCCATCTGTATATATGTATATAGCGCCGCAGAATTGTGCACCTATCCCCCCCCCCCCTTCTACCTTCTGTTTTTGTTTTCTGTTTCTTGTTTTTTGTACTAAATTATATGTATGCACTGAGTACGAGCAGCTTTTAATTTCATTGTACATGTATAGTGACAATAAATGGCATATCTATATCTATCTATCCATCTATATCTATCTATCTCTATCTCTATCTCTATAACATTGGCTTCTCCAATTTCAGATAATCCTTGCTTTCTCCCTTCTTCTTCTCCCGTTCCCAGCTCTCCCACAGCCTACTGTCTCCGCCTCTTCCTATTTTTCCTCCGCCCCCCCACCCCCTCCCCCGGACATCAGTCTGAAGAAGGGTCTCGATCCAAAACGTCGCCCATTCTTTCACTCCATAGAAGCTGCCTCACCCACTAATTTTCTCCAGCTTTTTTGTCTACCAACGGGATCCCACCACTGGCCATATCTTCCATCTCCTCCCGTCGGCTTTCCGCAGAGACCGCTCCCTCCGTAACTCCCTGGTCAATTTGTCCCTTCCCGCCCAAACCACCCCCTCTCCTGGCACTTTCCCTTGCAACCGCAGGAAATGCTACACTTGTAGCTTTACCTCCCCCCTTGACTCCATTCAAGGACCCAAGCAGTCATTCCAGGTGCGGGAGAGGTTCACCTGCACCTCCTCCAACCTCATCTATTGCATCCGCTGCTCTAGGTGTCAGCTGCTCTACATCGGTGAGACCAAGCGTAGGCTTGGCGATCGCTTCGCCCAACACCTCCGCTCATTTTGCAATAACCAACCTGATCTCCCGGTGGCTCAGCACTTCAACTCCCCTTCCCATTCGAAATCCGACCTTTCTATCCTTGGCCTCCTCCATGGCCAGAGTGAGGCCCACCGTAAATTGGAGAAGCAGCACCTCGTGTGTCTCTTGTGCAGTTTACACCCCAGCGGTATGAACCACTTCTCCAATTTCAGGTAGTCCCTGCTTTCTCCTCCCCTTCTCAGCTCTCCCTCAGCCCACTGTCTTCGCCTCTTCCTTTCTTCTTCCCGCCCCCCCCCCACCCTCATATCAGTCTGAAGAAAGGTCTCAAACCGAACCGTCGCCTATTTCCTTCGCTCCATAGATGCTGCCTCACCCACTGAGCTTCTCCAGCATTTTTGTCTACACATTCACACAATTTCTGTTATCCCATTTTCCTCACCCACTCCCTACACATTTGGGGCAATTTTACAGTCAAGTTAACCTTAAAAGCCAATGCGTCTTTGGGATGCGGGAGGAAACCCACAAGCTTGCAGGGAGAATGTGCAAATTCAGCACAGGCAGTGCCTGAAGACAGATCTTTGGTATGTGAGGCAGCAAGTCTGTTGTGCTGCTGCAAGAAAGGATTTCATTGTTCTAACAGGGACATGAGATAATAAAACACTCTTGACTCTTGACTTGCGTCGCTAATGTGCGGGATAGAACTAGTTTACGGGTGATCGGTGGTCGGCGTGGACTCGGTGGGCCAAAGGGCCTGTTTCCACGCTGTATCTTTAAATTAAACTAAAAACACTAAAACCTATTCCATCCAGAGATGCTGGCTGCTCCATGGAGTTACCCCGCACAATTAAAGCATGGAATAGTCTTCACCCTACCATGGTTACCCAACCAGATGCAACTAAATTGAAGGTAGCTCTTTTTTGCTCAAGTCCAAGTCAAGAGAGATTTATTGTCATGTGTTCCAGATAGGGCAATAAAATTCTTGCTTGCTGCAGCACAACAGAATATGTAAACTGCGTTGCATAATATAGAACAGGAGATAAAAGTTCAGTGTGTCTATATACCATAGACCGTATATATACACAATAAATAAACAGATAAAGTGCAATAGGCTGTTATTTTTCAGAGTTTGGAGTTTGGTGGTGGAGGATCCACTCCAGTTTAAATTCAATTCGGAATATTTTTGGAGACCGGGAAACCAAGAAGCAAGGGAGTGATTCTGGGAGTGATCAGCTCCAGGGAGTGATTCTGCGTTGCTTTTCAGCGGTCACGGCGAGGCGGCGACCGGACAGCAATGGTGGCAAGATCTCCCACAATGCATAGGGAGGGAGAAAGTACCCGACACCGACCAGTTGCCGTGGCAGTGCGCATGTGCAGGGCAGCCTATGATGTGCTGCCCGTGGTTGTGCGCATGTCCAGAGGAAGGAAGTGCAGGCCGTGGCAGTGTGCATCCGCAAGGTGGCCGGCTGTGCCGGCGAATGAGGAGCGGGCGGATAGCAGAAAACCTGCGGCCCAGACACGGGTATGGATGGCGGACGGAGACGGAGAGTGACAGAGAGAGACATAGAGAGGGGGGCCCGCTCAGAGTTGAGCGATAGGTGTCCTGGGTGCTTGCCACGCCGGGCAAAATGGCACAGCTTTTAGGTTGCCCAGCGGGACTTTAGGTCACCATTGGCACCCGGGCAACAGTTCATTTTGTGCCCTGGTCGCGAGGAGTTCCCGCATTCTGGTAACTAGTCGCGACCTCATTATGGTCGCCACAAATTTTTCAACATTAGCAGCGACTAGAATGAAGCCGGAGAGTAGCGAAAATTCGCGTGCCGGAGGTGAGTCAGCAGGAGGTCCTAGTGGGTTGCCAGGAGGTCGAAGGTTCTCATAGGTCCTTGCAGGTTGTAGCCGGTGCTGACCGGTGAATTTCATTGGCTCATTGGGGAAAAAAAAACATAAGCAGTGGTTTTCAGAACCAAGAATAACCGACCGATAATATTAAATGTCCGTCGAACTTCACAGCCGTGTATCTCTGGCTTCTTAAAAGTTGTCTGATTTCTTAAAAGTTGTCTGTTGTCTCCACTTCTTCTCCCTCCCCCTCCCCCACCCCCCCTTTTAAACGACTTACTGTACACTGTGCTTTAGCTGTCTTAATTACAGCACCAACCTTCCTGTTCTTCGCGGTGTGTGTCTGTATCACCTTGGCTTTGCACCGTGTGAATTTCAGACAGGGCTCCCCCCGCTTGCCCAGTTCCCTCCCGCGATGTGTTTGTGTGTTCCACTCTGACAATCGCCGTTCCAGTTGCCGGTTTTTCAGGCGACTGCCAGCAACTTATCAGTCGCCGGCAGTCGCCTGAAAAATCGCCTAAGTGGGACAGGCCCATTAGGAGACATTCTTCAATATAGGCATACTTTGAGGTGATTTTGCAATGGAGCAGTAAAATATAGAAACAAGCAATTATAGATGCTGGTTTACACAAAAAAGACACCAAGTACTGCAGTAACCCAGCGGGTCAAGCAGCATCTTTGGAGACATCAGTTCAGTTTAGTTTATTGTCACATGTACCGAGGTACAATGAAAAGCTATTTTGGTGCGTGCTAACCAGTCAGCAGAGAGACAATAAAGAATTAGTTGATCCAGTGCTTGACTCAGTGTTTTACTGATCTAGACTAAAGGGGGCTGTCCCACTTGGGCGACCTAATCTGCGAGTTCTAGCGAGTTTGCCCTCGACTCATACTCGCAGCATGGTCGACACAAGGTCATAGGAGGTCTTTGTAATTCTCCTTCACGCTCAAGAGTAGTCCCCGTGTACTCGAGGCCTCAGCTGGGTCGCGGCGTATTTTTCAACAATGTTGAAAAATGCCCGCGAGTAAAAAAAGGTTGCCATGGAAAAAATATATACTTTTTTTACTCGTGGGTTTAGTCGTAGTAGGTCGGCATGTTAGTCATAGGTAATCGAGAGTAGCCCAAGGTAGATAGTCTTCATCATAGTCGAAGGGAGGTCGAAGGAGGTCGTCTTCACTCTCCACTATTCGTTGGCCAATTTTCCCGAAGTTAGTCGTAGCTAGTCCTAGTTAGTCTTCAACATAGTCGAAGGTCAAAGGAGTCTTTTACATAGGTCTTCAACAAGACATTTTTTTCGAACTCTCTTAAACTCGCCAATCAGGTCACCCAAGTGGGACACCCCCTTGAGGGGGTAAGCTGTAGGAGCATAATTACACCTGAACCACTGTGTCAACCAGCATCTGCAGTTCTTGTTTCTACATCTAGACTTCTGGTGGTGTTGCACTCCCTCAGTGCTGTCAGCCTAAATTAGTGTAATTAAAAAAATAAATAAACTTAGACCATGGACGTGGTCAAAGGGCAATGAATGAGGTTAGAATACAATTAAAAAACTATTTAAACGTTTGTTTTCATAAAAAATAAGCATTAATAGTTGCCTCATATTAATCACGCCATTTAAATCAATTTCAATGTTTCAAACAAATGAGATCTCGTCATCCCTTACGTAATAAAATTGATACACTCGCATACCTCTTGCTTCAAGATCCAGTTCACTCAAATCCATACCATCAAGCCGATGCAGATATTGTTTACCATCGTGTTTATCACAATGATCCAGATGGGCTTGGCCCCGTTCTCTCAACACAGCTCTGATTTTAACCGTCCTCCATTCCCAAGGCAATATTTAGCTAGAAAATAAGGTGAATCAAAACTTTCTCGTCCCTAACAGTCAACGAGGGGGTTTATTTTGCGATAGGTTGGTAATGAACGGAGATTGCTGGCGAGTCGAACGATAGGGTGGGTTACAGCAGGGGGGTCCAAATTTCGTCTCATATGTGCGAGAGGGAGAGGCAGGGTGGATGTTGTTGGGAAGGGATAAAGGGGAAATATGATGGTTTCACTGGATCAGGAGACAAGGAGCTGGGTTCCTATTTCTGCCGCAAGCAACGTAGTTCGAGTGCAGGTAAACCCTGCCATCGCCCGACATTGAGCACTCAGAAGGGCTCTGTTGTCCACACTCCCGTTTCATGTTAGCGACGCGGCCTAGCAACCAGAGACCAACGCCGCGGCCTCGGGCGATTGACCGACTACAGATCAGCTTCAAAGGCCCGAACTCATTCCCTCCTTCGCTCGCTCGCCGGTCCCGTAGGCCGGCCGCTGCCTATTTATCACCTGCAGGCTGCAGCCTCGGCGCTGCTTCAACTCACCGGCATGTTGGACGCCGCGGCGGAGTTCGCTCGGATTTGATATCCAGCTCCCTCAATCTCAGCCTTTCCCCGACCGACCGACCGATCTATCGACGTTCCCCTCCCCAGCGGCAGCGGCAGCGGCCCGAGCCCAACCGACAACAGCTCCACCCCGCCCTGACGGGCAGCTCTCTCCGCCAATCGCACGACGCGCCCACCGGGATTGGGGCGGGACTAGACGGCAGTGCGTCTGGTTGCCTTGGATACAGCATGGAAACAGGCCCTTCGGCCCAACCTGCCCATGCTGACCAGCATGTCCCATCTACACTTGGCCCGCCTGTCAGCGTTTGGCCCATATCCCTCTAAACCAGGCCTATGAAGGGTCTCGACCCGAAACGTCACCCATTTCTACTCTATAAAGATTCTGCCTGTTACTCCAGCAATTGTGTATATCTTAATAATTGTTGAAAATAAAAGAGTTCCCCCTTACATTTCCTAAATACATAAGGGGGGAAAAGGTAACTAGCGATAGAGTGGGACCTCTCAGGAATCAAAGCGGTCACCTCTGCATGGAGCCACAGGAGATGGGCAAGGCCGAGGAGAAACAATAGGGTGGTTGCATGGAAGGTCACTGGGTCGTAGGGCTCGACGCACGGAGCCGCTAAATCCAACTGGAAGTGACATCCGTCACTTCCGGTGTATGTTATTAATGCTAGAAACGCATACTTTCCTACCTGTTAAAAACCACCAAAATGTTGAATTTTTGCGCTGAAAAAAGTTGTGGGAGTCGGGGTAAGTGTGAGAGACATGTACCCAACTTCAGAATTGCAAACGTGAAGCGAAATGAAGGTATAGAGAAGTGAGAACTGAATGGACTACAGCAGCTAAAGTGCTTGGTAAACATTGAAAATATTGGGAATTATCGCGTTTGCTCACTGCATTTCATCAAGTAAGGCATTATTTGTGTTTTTTCTTGATTCCTTTGGTATCTAAAAATTCTCGGAAGTGATAAATCTGGCTGTAAAACTTTCTTCAGATGCGTTTTCATTTTTGTATGTAAAAACCATGGGCGATTTAAAAAAATTACAGCCAGATTTATCACTTCTGAAACTTTTTAGATGCCAAAGGAATCAAGAAAAAACGCAAATAATGCCTTACATGAAATTCAGTGAGCAAACAGCCAGTGTTCGCCAAGCACTCTGGCTGTTGTTGTCCCTTCAGCTCTTGTTTCTATCTACCGTCATTTCTCCTCACTTTTGGAATTGTGAAGTATGCTAAATGTCTCTCACGCTTATCCCGATTTCCATCATTATTTACAGCACAAAAATTGACAATTTCAGCGGGTTTTAACGGGCCCGCTACGCTGGAAACAATGGTAAGTGCCTACCTGCAGTACATCACGTGTAATCCATTTGGAGTAGCGTAGCAACAGTACGGGTCATGGGTCGTGACCCGACTGCCGTGAAACCTCCCTATAGGACGGCGGAAATCAGAGAAGTTACTGGAAGTGCCTTGAGAGCAGTCAGGGTTACCATCGAAGAAGTACTGAAGATACTGTCGTGTTTGAAGGTAGACAAATTTCCAGGGCCAGATCAGACATATCCGAGGACATTGCGGAAAACTAGAGTGGAAATTAGGCGAGCTCTGGTTGAAATTTACTAGTCGTCCTTAAATACAGGAGAGGTGCTGGAAGACTGGAGGGTGGCAAATATTGTGCCTCTTTTCAAGAAGGGCTGCAGGGAAAATGCTGGAAACTATAGGCTGGTGAGCTTAACATCTGTAGTTGGTAAGTTACTGGAGAGTATTCTGAGGGATAGGTTATACAGGCATTTAGATGGGCAAGGGCTGATTTGGGATACTCAGCATCAGTGTTGCAGTGCTAATTTTTTAGGTGCCGGACCTGTCAAACAGGGGCATCATTTCAGGTTTTGCTGGGGGGGGGGGGGAGGGGGCAAGCTAGTCTCCCAAGAGGGTCAAACAATATTATAGCCTACGACTACACCCCAGTGTATATCTTGTTCAATAAAACATATAATGCTGACTCTACCGAAGCTCTGGACCACACACACACACTCACATACACAATCACACACACTCACACAAACTCACTCACCCAATCACTCACCCACCCACTCACTCACCCTCTCACACCCACTCTCCCAGTCACCCACTCACTCGCTCACCCACTCACCCACCCACTCACAGACCCACCCAATCACTCACACGCACACACACTCACTCACCCATACCCACACACACACACACACAAACCCAAACACTCACTCACTCACCCACCCACTCTCTTACACACTCAGTCACGCACCCACTCACTCACTCACCTACTCACTAACACCTGCAATGGACCACAACTGTACTTTATTCGGCGCCAGATTGGTACCCTCAACAAACGCTTCCTCGCCTATCTGGACTCTACCAAAGATCACAAGCTTGTCTGCCTCCACCGACACTCCTCGACTCGACCACCCGCAGGCCTGGAGCTTCACTGCTGGAGACCACGGCGCCGCCTGCCCGACCACCACGAGGACGAGATTGCCACCACAAGGAGCAACATCAACATCCACCGCCTCTCCGACCTTCACTGCCTTCCTGGCGAAACCCAGGCATGGACCACTGAAACTACCACGGCTGCCGACTCACCGCCTCCCAGGGGCCACCACGCTGTTGTCGCTGACTCTCACCACCTCCCTGGGACCACCGCCACTGTCGCCGACCTTCACTGTCTCCCCGGTGTCAACGATGCTGCTGCCGCCGACCCATATCAGCCCCTCACGGAATTCCTCCAGCGATTCTGCCGACCCTCACATCTCCACCAGCCACCAGCGGGCCGGAGACGTCACCTCACCAGAGTTCCAGGCTCAGCACCAGGCCTGCAACCTCCACGATGCAGACAGCATGTGGTCTGACTCTGATGGGTCCTACTGCTCCTCCCGCCCCCTCCCCCCTCCTATAGGGAACCTCAGTAATGATGGGTCTTCCGCTTCCCACTCTTTCAACCAGGTTACCCTGACCACACACCTGCTACTTAAAATTTCCGCTGTTTTTTTGTTGCTTTTTTTCCCCCCAGAGGTGCCGTAGCGGCGCTCTGGTGAGCTCTGGCAGCACTGCATCCCTGGGTAGCATGGTTTTGTATGTGGAAGGTTGTGTCTCACAAATCTGTTTGATTTTTTTGAAGACGTGACCAAAAAGGCTGATGAGGGCAGAGCTGTAGATGTTGTGTACATAGACTTCAGTAAGGCGTTCGACAAGGTTCCGCATGGTAGGCTGCTCCGGACGGTTAGATCGTGTGGGATCCAAGAAGAGATAGTTGAATGGATAGCAAATTGGCTCCATGTAAGGAAGCAGAGGATGATGCTGGAAGGTTGCTTCACAGATTGGATGCCTGTGACTAGTGGTGTGCCTTAGGGTTTGGTGTGGGGCCCGTTACTGTTTGTCATCTACATCAATGATTTGGATGAGAACATACAGGGCAAGATGTTTGCTGATGATACAAAAGTTAGTGGTTTTGCAGATAGTGAAGGTGGTTGTGAAAGATTACAGCAGGATCTGGATTGATTGGCCAGTTGGGCAGAGGAATTGTTGATGGAATTTAATACAGAGAAGTGTGAGGTGTTGCATTTTGGGACATCGAACAAGGGCAGGACCTACACAGTGAATGGTAGGCCCCTGTGTAGTGTGTAGAGCAGCCGGATCTAGGAGTACAGGTGCATGGTTCCTTGAAGCTCGAGTTGCAGGTAGATAAGGTGGTCAAAAAAGCTTTTGGCACTTTGGCCTTCATCAGTCAGAGTATTGAGTATAGAAGTTGGGAGGTCATGTTGAAGTTGTACAAGACGTTGGTGAGAGCACATTTAGAATATTGTGTTCAGTTCTGGGCACCATGTTACAGGAAAGATATTGTCAAACTTGAAACGGTTCAGAAAAGATTTACGAGTATTTTGCCAGGACTAGAGGGTGTGAGCTGTAGAGAGAGGTTGAGGAGGCTGGGTCTCTATTCCATGGAGTGCAGGAGGGTAAGGAGAGATTTTATAGAGGTATACAAATCATGAGAGGAATAGATTGGGTAGATGCACAGTCTTTTGCCAAGAGTAGGGGAATCG
This sequence comes from Leucoraja erinaceus, assembly GCF_028641065.1. Lineage (NCBI taxonomy): Eukaryota > Metazoa > Chordata > Chondrichthyes > Rajiformes > Rajidae > Leucoraja > Leucoraja erinaceus. The sequence goes on along the minus strand of NC_073387.1, from coordinate 14,454,697 downwards.
AGGACCAGGAGACATAGGTTCAAAGTGATGGGGAAAAGATTTAATAGGAATCCAAGGGTAACTTTTTCACACAAAGGGTGGTGGGTGTAAGGAATAAGTTGCCAGAGGAGGTAGTTGAGGCTGGTACTATCCCAACATTTAAGAAACAGTTAGACAGGTACATGGATAGGACAGGTTTGGAGGGATGTGGACCAAGCACAGGCAAGTGGGACTAGTGTAGCTGGGACATTGTTGGTGGTGTGGGCGAGTTGGGCCAAAGGGCCTGTTTCCACACTGTATCACCATGACTCTATAACTCTATTTATGAAGTCAAAATAAAAGGTGATGGGAAAATCACTTTATCTTGCAATAGCAACTTTTACATTATCAGTATCAGATCTAGAACCCTAAATTAGATTGATAAACCTCATCTTCTCCCAATAGAGTGATGCCAAGAAGTTGACTAAACACCTCTAGAAAGCAAAAGTGATTTTCCTTCCATTCGCCTGAGATGAAATTTTATCTCGTGGAGATAAATGATGGGCAAGTGCCTAAACTTGTCTTTAGGCCAGGTAAGAATTTCATTGTTTCGTTTAGAAACATATGACAATAGAACACAAAATGCCACAAAGTGCTAGAGTAACTCACTAATTCAGGCAGCATCTCTGGACAATAAAACACTCTTGTCTTTTAACTCATATGTAGTGCATTGGCCTATCATTTATGGCCATAAAGTAACATTTGATCTCATCCCCGATTGAAAGAAAATCTAGAAACAAAGAACTACAGAAGCTGGTTAATGCACAAAAGGACCCAAAGTGCTGGAGATGTTGCCTGACCTGCTGAGTTACTTAAGCACTTTGTGTCCTTTTGAGAAAGAAAATCTAGATGTATAAAATATCTAGTAACTTTAATTTCATTGATTTCATATTTGATTGCAATCATTTTAGTTCCTCACCCTTTCAAAAAGTATGATTATCTTTTAATAAAAGAATATCCAAATAACCTGAATTCTTCATAGCAAAAGAAGAAAGATGCAATAAAATGCAAGTAGCAAACAAAATGCGTACTATAAGGAAAGGAAATTAGAGATTTCATAGAAAGTATCGTAGTTTAAATTACAGCAGAAAATACTTCCACACATTAAGATCAATACAATAAAACCAAAATATAAGAAAATATTATTTTTAATTTGGAGATTATAAATAAATATGCAATGACCGATTTACATGTTTTCATATTATTCCTTTTTAATATTTGTATGCATTTGGTTAGAGGCGAGAACTGAAAGAATGGAAAAATTGAAGAACAGCATAACTGCATATGCTATTGAGTTAAGAGGGATAGACAGAATGCCAATTTTACATTGTATTATTAATTTAAGAGGAAGACCAAAGCTTTGCTTGAAGGGTACGATTAAATGAGATATGAAAATTTTCAACATTGGCACTGACAACTGGGAAGCTGTTGCTGAAGACCAGGGGAGGTGGAGAAAGGACCTCCAGGCAGGTATGAAACACGTGGTTCAAGACCCAGGAGGCCATGTGCCAACAATAGACAATAGGTCCTGGAGTAGGCCATTCTGCCCTTCGAGCCAGCACCGCCATTCAATGTGATCATGTGACCGGTGAGACACGGGAGACTGGTGACCAAAATTAGAGCACATGGTATTGGAGGTAGGGTGTTGACATGGATAGAAAATTGGTTGGCAGACCAGAAGCAAAGAGTAGGAGTGAACGGGTCCTTTTCAGAATGGCAGGCAGTGGCGAGTGGAGTGCCGCAAGGCTCGGTGTTGGGGCCGCAACTATTTACCATATATATTAATGATTTGGAAGAGGGAATTAGGAGCAACACTAGCAAGCTGCTGCTGCTACCGGAGAGTCGGAGGCTCCAACGACGGGTCTGTGGACGACGGCGCCGGGAGCCCGCGGCTCCCTGGAGGGAGACCGCTTTTCGGGGCTCTGCAACGGCGACTTCTCCCGCCCGAGTTGCGGGGTTGAAGAGCTCCTGGAGCGGGGCCTACATCACTGCCCCGCGCGGCTGGAATGGCCGCGGACTCTGCGAGCGCACACCGGGGGCTCCAACACCAAGACCCAGTGTGCGACCTCGCACCACCCGGCGTGGCTTCAATGGCCGCGGGACAATCGCCATCGCCAGCCGGGGGCTATGACTTTGACTCTGACATCGGGGGGGGGAGAGTGCAGTGGAGAGATAAGTTTATTTGGCCTTCCATCACAGCTATGTGATGGATGTTTATGTTAAATGTAATTATGTTGTGTCTGGGGTCTATTTGTGTGTAATGTATGGCTGCAGAAACGGCATTTCGTTTGGACCTCCAGGGGTCCAAATGACAATTAAATTGACTCTTGACTCTCTTGACTTGACTCTTGACTCTTGAAGTTTGCGGATGACACAAAGCTGGGTGGCAGTGTGAACTGTGAAGAGGATGTTAGGAGGTTGCAGGGTGACCTGGACAGGTCGAGTGAGTGGGCAGGTGCGTGGCAGATTCTGTATAATATAGATAAATGTGAGGTTATCCACTTTGGCAGCAAAAACAAGGGGGCAGATTATTATCTCAATGGGGTTAGGTTAGGTAAGGGGGAGGTACAGCAAGACCTGGGTGTCCTTGTACACCGGTCACTGAAAGTTGGCGTGCAGGTACAGCAGGCAGTGAAGAAAGCTAACGGAATGTTGGCCTTCATAACAAGAGGTTTTCAGTATAGGAACAGTAGAGTCTGAAGAAGGGTTTCGGCCTGAAACGTTGCCTATTGCCTTCGCTCCATAGATGCTGCTGCACCCGCTGAGTTTCTCCAGCTTTTTTGTGTAACCTAGGAACTACAGAGGTTCTTCTGCAGTTGTATAGGGCTCTGGTGAGACCACATTTGGAGTATTGTGTGCAGTTTTGGTCTCCTAATTTGAGGAAGGACATCCTTGTGTTTGAAGTAGTGCAGCGACGGTTCACGAGATTGATCCCTGGGATGGTGGGACTGTCATATGAGGAACGATTGAAAAGACTAGGCTTGTTGACTGGAGTTTAGAAGGATGAGGGGAAATCTTATAGAAACATATAACATTGTAAAAGGACTGGACAAGATAGATGCAGGAAAAATGTTCCCAATGTTGGGTGAGTCCAGAACCAGGAGCCACAGTCTTAGAATAAAGGGGAGGTCATTTAAGACTGAGGTGAGAAAAAACTTTTTCACCCAGAGAGTTGTGAATTTATGGAATTCCCTGCCACAGATGGCAGTGGAGGCCAAGTCACTGGATGGATTTAAGATAGAGTTAGATAGAACTCTAGGGGCTAGTGGTGTCAATGGATATGGGGAGAAGGCAGGCACAGGTTATTGATAGGGGATGATCAGCCATAATCACAATGAATGGCGGTGCTTGCTCGAAGGGCCAAATGTCCTCCTCCTGTACCTATTTTCTATGTTTCTATGGCTGATCATCCCCAATCAGTACCCCGTTCCTGCCTTCTCCCCATATCCCCTGACTCCGCTATCTTTAAGAGCCCCATCTAGCTCTTTCTTGAAAGTATCCAGAGAACCGGCCTCCACCGCTCCCTGAGGCAGTGAATTCCACAGACTCACAACTCTCTGTGTGAAAAAGTGTTTCCACAACTCCGTTCTAAATGGCTTACCCCTTATTCTTAAACTGTGGCCCGTGGTTCTGGACTCCCCCAACATCGGGAACATAGTCAATGTCAAGAATAGTCAATGGCAACAGCAACTCATCCCTAATCTAAAGGACAGAGACAACAGTTGCTTGTGGAAGCTGAGGTGGGGTGTGGGAGTCTGTCTCTCAAGGGTAGACCTTGCCAGCCACAACAGAAATGCAACCAAAGATAAAACATTCCCCTCACCAAGCAGGATGACATCAAAGCTGCACCATCATCTCTCACAGATGGACGGATGCCAACAACATTCATGTCTGTAAATGAAAAACTAATCTTCTTTGGACATTTCAAATTTAAATGCAAAATGGTTTCATTTCAATCATTCAAAAATATTCCTATTTTGTTATTTCAGAGGGTGATTTAATCTGTGAAAAATTCTTGATTACATTTTTAATCACTTGACGATACTAACGTCCAACACAAATATACAAAAAGTTGTTGAACTGAAATAGATTAACTTTAAATTTCTGGACAGGTTTAATTTGTTTCTACGTCTCAACTGCAGTAACTACACATCATCGTTTTTCAGCAGTGAATCAGATAGCTCAATGTAATTTTTGTAAAACTAGTCCATATTGCCCAATATTTTAATGTAAGTTTGGTTATCTGGAATAACCAACCAACCTTCTGAACCCACTTTACAATTCATACCTAAATAGAGGCAATTTATAAATACCTCGGTGTTATTCTGTGAGCAAACATGGGTCTTATCATCTTGTCCCCTATTAATTTTCACAAATTCTATTGTTTCTCTTTGAAATAAATCTGTTTGAAAAGGATATCATAGCATATCATTAATTGCTTTAAAAAGCTGCTGATAATTCTTTACGGCAGATGCAACTGATTAGCTAAAGGCAGCAAATTTTCTTCCAAAATGAAAATCAATCTTCAAGGTAACACAACAGTTAAACATGTTTAACGAAACTTGCATTAATTTCTAATTGTTCAACACTGCATTAAAATTCGCAAATATTTAGCCTTAAACTCACTTTTTTCCACATTATTTGTCCAGAAGTCTGGTTTGCCTCTGCATAACATGAAACCCACACCACCATGACAGAGCAGAAATTTTGTGCTAATGGCTTATGGGATTTAGCATTTTGTTCTGGCATGCTGCCACACAGATGGGCTGACCAATGAAAAACATCCAACTTGTGCACTTCATTACAAAAGTTCAGCAATTTAGGTGCAGACCATGGGAAGTTAAGACAGTAAAATGATATGAAGTATTCACAAAATGTAGTCTATTTAGCTCTAACGTTACATGGCCCATTTTTGTAAACCTCCATTGCAGATTTTAGAATACGACCAGGTTTTGATTTTCTTTTTTTTCTTATTTTTAATTATATATATTTGCTGAAACCATTACGTTATCCCTGTGTAGATTGTAAACATCTAATATTACAGGTGAAATCTAAGCATTTTTTCATAGAAACATAGAACATAGAAAAATAGGTGCAGGAGTAGGCCATTCGGCCCTTTGAACCAGCACCGCCATTCAATATGATCATGGCTGATCGTCTAAAATAAGTACCCCATTCCTGCTTTTTCCCCATATCCCTTGATTCCTTTACCACTAAGAGCAAAATCTAACTCCCTCTTGAAAACATCCAGTGAATTGGCCTCCTCTGCCTTCTGTGGCAGAGAATTCCACATATTCACAACTCTCTGGGTGAAAAGGTTTTTCCCCATCTCAGTCCTAAATGGCCTACCCCTTTTTCCCAAACTGTGACCCTGATTCTGGACTCCCCCAGCATCGGAAACATTTTTACTGCATCGAGCGTGACCATTCCTTTAAGAATGTTATATGTTTCTATGAGATTTCCTCTCATTCATCTAAATTCCAGTGAATACAAGCCCAGTTGACCCATTCTTTCATCATATGTCAGTCCCGCCATCCCGGGAATTAACCTGGTGAACCTACGCAGCACTCACTCAATAGCAATGATGTCCTTCCTCAAATTAGGAGACCAAAATCGCACATAATACTTCAAGTGCGGTCTCACCAGGGCCCTGTACAATTGCCAAGGGCGGCCCTAGGCCGATTGGTCAATTTTTCCAAATTGGGCCCCGCGCCCAATGGGGGCCCCGCGTTAATTTTCCGTATTTCATATGGAAATACAAATTCGCAAATTTGCTATGTTAAGCGGCGGGGGTGGATAACAAACGATGTGTTAACTGCTGCTGTAACACTTGTAAACAGGCAGTAGTTAGCAAAGATCCTATAGGATCTTTGGTAGTTAGCTAGTAGTTAAACAATGCATTCCTCAGTAAATGCATTATATTGTGTCACTCGCTGCTGCCGGAGCAGACCCGGGGTGGGAGTTTACAGGGCAGCAAGCCCCAGCACCGCAGCGAACTCAGCCATGAGTATTGAACGCTAAACGTACCCGGGAAAGTGCATGGTTTGTTTGAGGGCACTGCTTGCAAAATGGTGTGTGTGTGGCTTGAAGTTGAAAGGGGTGGTGGGGGGTACACTTAAAAAAGCTGGAGAAAACTCAGCTTATGCAGAGCTGGCTTAGGAATTTCAGCTTGGTTGTAGTAAATTGGCTTGGGAGCTTTGGGCTTGAAGTTGAAAGGCACTACTTACTGCAAATGGTGGGGGGGGCTTGGGGGGCTGTGTTAACGATCCAAATCGTTCGGTGCCGTACAACAGCAGACCTGGTTGGAGGTTTGAGTCTGTGTTAACATTGGTGTCTGTGTGTCTGTCTGTATGTGTGTGACTCTGTGTCTGTGTATGTCTCAGTGTTTCTGTGTGTGTGTGTGTGTGTGTGTGTGTGGCTGTGTGTGTGTGTGTGTCTCCCTCTCTATCTGCGTGTGTGTCAGCCAGCGTGTGCCCCGTTTTTCGTGTCTGGGCCGCTACGGCGACAAGTGGCAGTTCGCCCACAGTGTGTGCGGGGGGGCCCACTGCAAGGGGGGATCCATGGGAGCCCAGAGGGGTGATTTTCAGTTTGCAAACTTCACTTGGGGTCGCGATTTGCCAGTCGCCGTAAGAGGTGGATATGATTACTGTTTGTCAAAACGAGCAGCTCGAGGACGGCCCGGAGTGAGAGTCAGAATGAGAACTAAATCCCACTGCATAGCGGCATTGACTGAATAACACTGAACAAATAGTAGGAAAAGACTACACAACAAACGTGAGTAGGCATGGTCCCTTAATGTGGTTTGAAAATGAAAATATGGTTTGTTTGAGGTAAAAAGGCACTGCTTGCAAATGGTTGTTTGGGTGCTTTGGCTTGAAGTTGAAAGGCACTACTTACTGCAAATTGTGGCTTGGGAGCTTTGGTTAAATATTGAAAGGCACTACTTACTGCTTATGGTGGCTTGGGAGCTTTGGCTTGAAGTTGAAAGGCACGACTTACTGCAAATGGTGGCTTGGGTGTTTTAGCTTGAAGTTGAAAGGCACTACTTACTGCACATGGTGGCTTGGATGCTTTGGCTTGAAGTTGAAAGGCACGACTTACTGCAAATGGTGGCTTGGGTGTTTTAGCTTGAAGTTGAAAGGCACTACTTACTGCAAATGGTGGCTTGGGTGCTTTGGCTTGAATTTGAAAGGCACTACTTACTGCAAATGGTGACAGGTGCTTTGCTGGAGGGAGGGAGAGAGACTATAAAACCAGGAAGTGGTGTGCCTCACTCACAGTCTCTCCATTATGGATGAAGCCAAGGGTCACGTCTGAGCTCTGGATAACACTGAACAAATGTCTACACAAATGTGAGCACCCTTAATGTGGTTTGAAAATGAAAATATGGTTTGTTTGAAGTAAAAAGGCACTGTCTGCAAATGGTTGTTTGGGTGCTTTGGCTTGAAGTTGAAAGGCACTACTTACTGCAAATGGTGGCTTGGGTGCTTTGGCTTGAATTTGAAAGGCACTACTTACTGCAAATGGTGACAGGTGCTTTGGCTTGAAGTTGAAAGGCACTACTTACTGCAAATGGTGGCATGAAGTTGAAAGGCACTACTTACTGCAAATGGTGGCTTGGGTGCTTTGACTTGAAGTTGAAAGTCACTACTTACTGCTAATGGTGGCTTGGGTGCTTTGGCTTGAAGTTGAAAGGCACTACTTACTGCAAATGGTGGCTTGAGTGTTTTGGCTAGAAGTTGAAAGGTGACCCCCCTCCCTCCCCCTCTCCAGCTCCCCGCTCATTGCACCGGCGTGGGGGCTTTGTACTGTCTTCACGACGGCGATGGCTGCAGGTCAGTGCAGTCACCAATGTTGGCTTGGACGTCGACCACCAGGCCCACCGCAAGCACAGAGATGCTTTGGCTGTGATTTTTGGCTATCTTACTCAGTCCCCCCTCCGCTGAGCAGGTGCAGATAATTCTTCCCATCAATGAAAAATAAAAGTGTTATTAGTGTTTAAAAAATGTTGCAAATCTCTCTACTGTCAAACGCCCTGAAAGCCACACCTTTTCCGGTGGGAGGGGTTAATAAACCAGGAAGTGTGGGTGTGGCTCGGTCTCTGCATGATGGGGGAGGGAGAGGGAGAGGTCATGACTCTGTCTGAGCTGTGAATCAACTGAACACACGGAATGTCTACTGAACTGAGTTTGGTGTTTTCTGTGGTTTTATGGTGGTTTCACCCTGCATGAAATGGTATGAAGCTGCATTTGAATTTGGTGGCCTTGGACCCTGCTTGAAGTGGAATGAAACTGCACTGAATCTGGTGGCCTTGGATCCAGCTTGAAGTGGTATGAAACTGCACTTGAATTTGGCGGCCTTGCATCCTGCTAAAAGTGTTATGAAACTGCACTTGAATTTGGTGGCCTTGGATCCAGCTTGAAGTGGTATGAAACTGCACTTGAATTTGGTGGCCTTGCATCCTGCTTGAAGTGGTTGGAAACTGCATTTGAATTTGGTGGCCTTGCACCCTGCTCATAGTGGTAAGAAACTGCACTTGAATTTGGTGGCCTTGCACCTAAGGACCCGTTAATTCCTACTCTTTGCTTCCTGTCTACCAACCTGTTCTCTATCCATGTCAATACCCTACCCCCAATACCATGTGCACTAATTTTGCACACTAATCTCTTTAGGACCTTGTCAAAGGCTATTTGAAAGTCCAGATACACCACATCCACAGGCTCTACCATATCCATCCCACTTTTTACATCCTCAAAAAATTCCAGAAGATTAGTCAAGTATGATTTCCCCTTCATAAATCCATGCTGACTTTGACCGATCCCGTCACTGCTGTCCAAACACACTGCTATGACATCTTTAATAATCGACTCCAGCATCTTCCCCACAACTGATGTAAGTCTAACTGGTCTATAATTCTCTGTTTTCTCTCTCCCTCCTTTCTTAAAAAGTGGTTACATTGGCTACCCCCCAGTCTACAGGAACTGATCCAGAGTCGAGAAAACATTGGTCACCAAAAGCATTCACAATGATCACCAAAGCATTCACAATTTCATGAGCCACCTCCTTGAGTCCTCTGGGATGCAGGCCATCAGGTCCTGGGGATTTATTTGCCTTCAGTTCCAACTGTTTCCCTAATACCATTTTCCGACTAATGTGGATTTCCCTCAGTTCTTCCCTCCCACTAGATCCTCGATCCCCTAGTATTACCAGGAGATTGTTTGTGGCTTCCTTAGTGAAGACAGAACCAATACTCATTTAACTGTTCTGCCATTTCCTTGTTTCCCATTATAAATTCACCTGTCTCTGACTTGAAGGGACCTACATTTATCTTCACTAATCTTTTCCTTTTTACATATATAAAGAAGCTTTTACAGTTAGTTTTTTATATTCCCCACAAGCTTTCTTTCATGCTCTCATTTCCATCTCTTAATTAATCCGTTTGTCCACCTCTGTTGTTCTAAATTTCTCCCAGTCCTCCAGTTTGCTGTTTCCTCTGGCCAATTTATATGCCTCTTCCTTGGATTTAACACTATCCATGATTTCCCTTGTTAGCCGCTGTTCAGCCGCCTTCCCTGTTTTATTTTTTCGCCAGACAGGGATGAACAATTTTTGGAGTTCATCCATGCGGTCTTTAAATCTTTGCCATTGCATCGTCACCATCAACCCTTTAAGTATAATTTGCCAGTCTATCTTAGCCAATTCCCATCTCATACCTTCGAAGTCTCCTTTCTCATCCTCCATCCTAATGCTGGAATTCCACCATTTTATGGTCACTGTGCCCAAGGGGCTTTACACAACAAGATCGCTAACTAATGCTCCCTCATTACCCAATATCCAGTCTAAGATGGCCTGTCCTCTAGTCAGTTCCTCTACATATTAGTTTAAAAAACCATCCTATATACATTCCAGGAAATCCTCCTCCTCATGTTTTAGACTGCTCAAAATGTATGTATTTTTAAATATATTTAACATCTATCTAAATGACTAGGAGTTTGTCAACAAGCGAATAGAAAAACCATATATGTCTACATTTGTTTGAGGATGATAATGTTATGGAGTCAGGCGTCTTGAAGCAATTTTAATCTTACAAAGAAAAATGTGTTTTATTGCAAAGTACACTGTGATCTCATCTTGCTAACTGGTACACTGGATGTGTAGATAGTCTTGCTTTTTTCCTTTCTTAGTGAAAACCAGAATCACCATGGTTATATTGTTCTAAATAGGCATTGTGCAATGGGAAATGATTGAATATGCATTCTATTTTATACATCAGTTGACAAACAGTTTATGAAGTTAAAATTGAATGATACTTTCTAAGTCACAGTTAGGATAACTATTTATTCTTCATGCTCCACATGTATCCCTAAAATGCCATCAATACTTTTCACTATTTATTAAAGAGTCTGAATGTCACAACCATTTATCAAATATGATTTAATAGAAATAATATTTGAAATTTTACCTTGACATTTTCCAAAGTCATTGTCTATTTTAAATTTTAATTTTTTTCTTTCATTCCATAATGCCAGAATAATCAGGAGCTCTGGTTCAAATCGTCAAATATTTTTAAATAATTCAGTTAATCTCTAACACGAATGAAAATCAGATAATGTCACAGTAATTCTGGATACTTTTATTCTATTCTAATATAGATTTTAAATGCTTCCAAATAAATGTAAGTAATAAACTGTATATGTTCATTGTCTCCACATGTTTTCTTTCTATTCTGCTTTTGTTAAAATCTTCAATTTTAAATTAATTTTTAGTTACACTTGCCTTTTTTTTTCTTCAAAGGAGAATTCAGCAGCAGAAACAGAGGACAGTGAGATTGGAGGCAGCAACAGGGTAAACGATGGTCATAGGATACATGATACCACCCACTTTTGCCTAAAATTACTTTGAATGGACACCCACTGTGCTTTGATTATGTGCAATGGAGTCTGGCCAGACCTGTGATGTAATCACTGACAATGGAAACATTTGTGCTGTTTAACCTACAAAAGATTGTTCACTTCCATTGCCAGGGGCCTAGCAATGTTGCAGCACCTGACATAGGGTTTGAGAATAAACATTTTATTTACAAAAATAAATTAATGCAGAATAGAAAAATAATATATAATGCTGAATAGAACAATGATATATAATGGAACTGGTTTGTTCCATTGTGATAATGCATTGCATATTGACATAGCCCCCACAAAATCAGGAAAATGCATACCAGCACAAAACTTAGATAATCCCTGCTCTTTCAAACAAAAATGCATGTGTTCTGCTTTATCATTTTGAAAAGATGGTCCCAGGCAATCTCATTTTGATAAACTTACTAACACATGTCCTGATTGCTCTGTAATCGTTATAGCAGAATCCTGTTACATACCTATCCCAGCCCACCAAACGCTTCCAATCCCCAATCATCTTATATTTCATGCAAAACTAACCGACCGTTCTTCCTTCCCAACCACAACTAAACCCTGTATTCACCTGATTTTTTGTGACGAGCCTTTTAACATGCCTAATTAGCACATTACATTTCTAGTGAAATGTTTATTGAGGCATTACAGTATTTAACACTCTTGCAGTTACTGCTGCATGCAACCTTTTATATCACAGGAAGATTGGGATTCAAAATCTTAACATTTTTGTCCTCAAAATATTGCAATTCCTTGAGACAATAATGAAACATTAACTTTTGCTTCAAATGGTTGTAACTTCTTAGCAAATGTACCAAAGCACATAGAAACGTAAAGATGGTCCAATTGAGCCATTTCATGCAATATTTATCGTCCCATAGGTGCATAAAGTGGTGTAACAAAGATGACAGAATACATTCAACTACTTTACTCAAATCAAGGCAGCAATAAGCAGCCACCCATGTTTTTGAACAAAAAAAACAAAAAGCCTTTGTTAAAACCTAAAATTTTAACCTAATTTTTAAGTTTAAATAGATACTTAATTGAAAAGTTTTTAACTTCATATTATGTTTATTGCTCATAGTTATTGATCCAATATCTATGTTTGTCATCGACAATTAGTAATCAATATTGACCTTAACCAGAAATCTGATTTTATGTTCACTTTACTAACAACATATGTTGAAACTTTATAGCGGATTAAATTATTTGAATCAGAATAATGAAACCTTTGAAAATCTAAAATAAAATTATAAAATAATTGTAAATAGTGTGATAGGAAGCCAACTACCGCTAAGCTGTGAAATAACAAAAATCGGAAGAGTTTAATCTCCAGCTTTTCAATTATTTCAAAGAAATACGTACATTAAATGTAATGTGATAATGTAAAATTTGCCAACAGGCAAAAGAAACCTCAGGTTTAATTGTCACCCATTCTTTCTCTCCAGAGATGCAGCCTATCCCGCTGAGTTACTCCAGCATTTTGTACCTTTCCACAGGTTTAATTGTTGAGTTAGTTTTCAGCAATCCATCACAACACACAATAGTGGATGCATTAGTGATAATTTTTCAAAACTCTTTAGATTCTGGAGTAGTTCCTGAGGACTGGAGGGTAGCTAATGTAACCCCACTTTTTAAAAAGGGAGGGAGAGAGAAAACGGGGAATCACAGACCAGTTAGTCTAACATCGGTGGTGGGGAAAATTCTGGAGTCAGTTATTAAAGATGGGATAGCAGCACATTTGGAAAGTGGTGAATTCATTGGACAAAGTCAGCATGGATTTATGAAAAGTAAATCATGTCTGACGAATCTTATAGAATTTTTCCAGGATGTAACTAGTAGAGTGGATAAGGGAGAACCAGTGGATGTGTTGTATCTGGACTTTCAGAAGGCTTTCGACAAGGTCCCACATAAGAGATTAGTATGCAAACTTAAAGCACATGGTATTGGAGGTTCAGTATTGATGTGGATAGAGAACTGGTTGGCAGACAGGAAGCAAAGAGTAGGAGTAAACGGGTCCTTTTCAGAATGGCAGGCAGTGACTAGTGGGGTACCGCAAGGCTCAGTGCTGGGACCACAGCTATTTACAATATATATTAATGATCTGGATGAGGGAATTGAATGCAACATCTCCAAGTTTGTGGATGACACAAAGCTGGGGGGCAGTGTTAGCTGTAAGGAAGATGCTAGGAGGCTGCAAGGTGAATTGGATAGGTTGGGTGAGTGGGCAAATTCATGGCAGATGCAGTATAATGTGGATAAGTGTGAGGTTATCCACTTTGGTGGCAAAAACAGGAAAGTAGATCATTATCTGAATGGTGGCCGATTAGGAAAAGGGGAGATGCAACGAGACCTGGGTGTCATGGTACACCAGTTGTTGAAAGTAGGCATGCAGGTACAGCAGCCAGTGAAGAAAGCAAATGGTATGTTAGCATTCATAGCAAAAGGATTTGAGTATAAGAGCAGGGAGGTTCTATTGCAGTTGTATAGGATCTTGGTGAGACCACACCTGGAGTATTGCGTACAGTTTTGGTCTCCTAATCTGAGGAAAGGCATTCTTGCCATAGAGGGAGTACAGAGAAGGTTCACCAGACTGACTCCTGGGATGGCAGGACTTTCATATGAAGTAAGACTGGATAGGCTCGGCTTGTACACGCTAGAATTTAGAGGATTGAGGGGGGATCTTATAGAAACTTACAAACTTCTTAAGGGGTTGGACAGGCTAGATGCAGGAAGATTATTCCCGATGTTGGGGAAGTCCAGAACTAGGGGTCACAGTTTAAGGATAATAGGGAAGTCTTTTAGGACCGAGATGAGAAAATCATTTTTTACACAGAGAGTGGTGAATCTGTGGAATTCTCTGCCACAGAAGGTAGTTGAGGCCAGTTCATTGGCTATGTTTAAGAGGGAGTTAGATGTGGCCCTTGTGGCTAAGGGGATCAGGGGGTATGGAGAGAAGGCAGGTATGGGATACTGAGTTGGATGATCAGCCATGATCATATTGAATGGCGGTGCAGGTTCGAAGGGCCGAAGGGCCTACTCCTGCACCTATTTTCTATGTTTCTATGTTTCTACACTGTGGTAGCTCAGGATGAAGAAAAATATATATTTTTTAATTCATTTCTGCACACTTGAGTATCATGGACAAGGCCAGCAATCAGTGCTAAATGCTAAATGCCCCAGAGAAAATGGATGGTGAGCAGTTAAAATAAATCACTTCATTCTATCTGTTTAAAGTGCTATTATAACATTGGATTTTGGCCAGAAACAGTGAACAATTGTAAAATATGTTCAAGTTCGGATGTATTTGACTTGAAGGGGACATGCTAATTTTCTATGTGTTGTTCTTAATAAAAACTGAAAATGCTGGAAACACTCAGCATGTCAGGCTGCGTCTGTGGAAAAGAAAATAAAGTTATGTTCAAGTCAAAGACCATTAGAACTGGAAAAAAGGAAATATATTAGTTTTAAATTGCAGCGAAGATGGAGAAGGAATGGGTAGGACGTGGATAATCTGAGTTAGGAATAAGATGTCGAGTTCATATGATTGATGGATTTACAGTGGAATTTAGAGCATGATATTACAAAGAAAGGAGCATAAAAAGTTGCAAAATACAGAGCTTTAGTCCATGCCTTGCAGTGCTACTGCAGAGATAAAAACTGAGCCAGTATCACAGACGATTAAGGGAAAAAAGGAGAGGGGCCTAACAGTCCTTCCTGGGGAAGCCACACTTCATTTGCACTCCTTTCAATCTAGCATACTTCAAGTCAAGAGTGTTAACTGTGATTTGTACCAGGAATGGAACAATGACATTCTTACTTGCTGCAGTCTTACAGGCCCATTAATGCAATAACACATAAATAAATATACAATATTAAAATAACCAGTGATACTAGGTAACCCGGCCATAATAGTGCAGAATTTAAGTCTGCAATGTAACAGAAGCAGAGTTCATAGTAGATCATAGTTGCTGAGGTAGGATTGTTCCAATAATGCAATAGATTAATAACTAATAATACTAGGTAACCTGGTCATAACAGTGCAAAACTGTAGTGCAACCAAAACAAAGTTGATTGTAGATCATAGCTACTGAGGTAGGATTGTGCTTAGTGTTGTGGTTGCTGAGAAGAAATTGTTCCTGAACCTGGAGAGTACGGTTTTCAGGTTCCTGTACCTTCTTCCCGATGGTGATAGCAAGACAAAAGATTGGCCAAGGTGGTGTGGGTTTTTGATGATATGTGCTGCCTTTTTTAGGCAGCACCTCCTGTAGATTCTTTCAATGGTGGGGTGGTCAGTACCCATGATGTACGGGGGCAATGTCTGCAGCCTTCTTTGTTCCTGGGATATGAGTTACCAAACCAGGCCATAATGCAATCAACTCTCTATGTACAAATGTAGAAGTTCGATAAAATATTTAGCGACCTATTAAATGTCCTCAATCTGCCAGGGATTAGAGGCGTTGGTGAACTTTCTTCTGGAAGGTGACTCCGGACTGTCAAAGCTGCCACAGCCAGACATAAAACCATCTTTTTTCCACAAGTAGTAGTGCTACTCGATAAGCAACAATCTGTAGCCTCCTTTTGCACATGGTAATCACATGTTTAATCAATAATGTTTTAATATTAATGTTTATGTTTTATGTATCATTTTTAACTGTCACTGTTTGTCATGTTGTCACTTACGAGCAGAGCACCAAGGCAAATTCCTTGTATGTGAATACTTGGCGAATCATCAGAGAAATACACGCTCTGGAAGTTAAACCATTGACTTTTTCCACTGCCATCCCCTCGATGAAGACAGGTTTATGGAGAACACTGGCTTTCCCTTCCTGAAATCAACAATCAGGTTCTTGGTCTTGCTAATATTAAGAATAAAATTTTTGTTCTGGCATAATTCAATCATTCAATATTATCTCCTTCCTGTACTCTGACTCATCATTACCCATTATTCATCCAATAACAGTGGCATCATCTGTGAATTGAAAAATGGTGTGGAGCTGTGTCTGGCTATGAAGTCATGGGTATAGAGAGAGTGGAGCAGGTGACTGAGCACACAGTCTTGAGGTACTGATGGTTATTGAGGAGGAAGTGTTGTTGCCAAATCACACCCTATGGAGATCAGTCAGTGAAGAAGTCAAGGTCCATATACATACGGACGAGCAGTAACGCAGTTTTCTGAGTTTGGTGATTAGTTTGGAGGGGATGATGGTGTTGAATGCCGAGCTGAGTCGATGAACAACATCCCAACAGGTGTACTTTATTTGATGTTCGCAATATGGTCTCTTCTATGTTGACTAAGAGAACTCGAGGTAAAGGAGCCATTAGGAGGCAGTGACCATAATATGATCAATTTAAATCTACAATTTGAAAGGGAGAAGGGAAAATTGGAAGTGTCAGTATTACAATTGAATAAAGGGGACTCTGGAGCCATGAAGGAAGAGCTGGCCAAAGTTGACTGGAAAGATACCCTTGCAGGGATGACAGTGGAACAACAATGGCAGGTATTTCTGGGAATAATTCAGAAGGTGCAGGATCAATTTATTCCAAAGAGGAAGAAAGATTCCAGGGGTGTAAGGAGTGGCCATGGATGACAAGTCAGGGACAGTATAAAAAGAAAAGAAGTATAGTATAGCAAAGATGAGCGGGAAGCCAGAGGATTAGGAAAGTTTTAAAGGGCAACAGAAGATAACTAAAAAGGCAATACGGGGAGAAAGATGAGGTACGAAGGTAAGCTAGCCAGGAATATAAAGGAGCATAATAAAAGCTTCTTTACGTATATGAAGAGGAATAAATAAGTTCAGACCACAGTTGGACCCTTGAAGAATGTAACAGGTGAATTTATTATGGGGAACAAGGACATGGCAGACGAGTTGAACAGGTACTTTGGATCCGTCTTCACTAAGGAAGACACAAACAATCTCCCTGATGTACCAGAGGCCAGAGGATCTAGGGTGATGGATGAACTAAAGGAAATTCACATTAGGCAGGAAATGGTGTTGGGTAGATTGATGGTACTGAAGGCTGATAAATCCCCAGGACTTGATGGTCTGCATCCCAGGGTACTTAAGGAAGTGGCTCTAGAAATTGTGGATGCATTGGTGATCGTTTTCCAATTTTCTATAAATTCAGGATCAGTTCCTGTGGATCGGAGGGTAGCTAATGTTATCCCACTTTTAAAGAAAGGAGAGAGAAAATTGGAATTATAGACCAGTTAGCCTGACATAGGTGGTGGGGAAGATGCTGGAGTCAATTATAAAAGATGAAATAGCGGCACATTTCGATAGCAGTAACAAGATCAGTCCGAGTCAGGATGGATTTACGAAGTGGAAATCATGCTTTTTTGAGGATGTAACTAGGAAAATGGACAAGGGAGAGCCCATGGATGTAGTGTACCTGGGCTCTCAGAAAGCATTTGATAAGGTCCCACATAGGAGATTAGTGGGCAAAATTAGAGCACATGGTATTGGGGGTAGGGTACTGACATAGAAAATTGGTTGGCAAACAGGAAACAAAGAGTAGTGCCAGGCAGTGATTGGTGGGGCACCGCAAGGCTCGGTGCTGGGACCCCAGCTATATACAATATACATTAATGATTTAGATGAAGGGATTAAAAGTAACACTAGCAAAATTGCAGATGACATAAAGCTGGGTGGCAGTGTGAACTGTGAGGAGGATGCTATGAGGATGCAGGGTGACTTGGACAGGTTGGGTGAAGGGTGTGGATAAATGTGAGGTTATCCACTTTGGTGGCAAGAACAGGAAGGCAGATTATTATCTGAATGGTGCCATGTTGGGAAAAGGAGAAGTACAATGACATCCAGTGATCCTTGTTCGTCAGTCAATGAAAGTAAGCATGCAGGTACAGCAGGCAGTGAAGAAAGCGAATGGCATGTTGGCCTTCATAAGAAGAGGAGTTCAGTATAGGAACAAAGAGGTCCTTCTGCAGTTGTACAGGGCCCTAATGAGACCACACCTGGAGTATTATGTGCAGTTTTAGTCTCCAAATTTGAGGAAGGACATTCTTGCTATTGAGGGAGTGCAGCGTAGGTTCACAAAGTTAATTCCCGGGATGGTGAGACTGTTATATGTTGATAGAATGGAGTGGCTGGACTTGTATACTCTGGAATTTGGAAGGATGAGCGGAGATCTCATTGAAACATTTAAGATTATTAAGGGTTAGGACACTTTAGAGGCAGGAGATGTTGGGAGAGTCTGGAACCAGGTGCCACAGTTTAAGAATAAGGGGTAAGCCATTTAGAACAGAGGGTTGTGAATCTGTGGAATTTTCTGCCTCAGATGGCAGTGGAGGCCAATTCTCTGGATGCTTTCAAGAGAGAGTTAAATAGAGCTCTTTAGCCCCTGTCCCACTTTACGAGGTAATTCAAGAGCTCTCCCAAGTTTTCCCCTGATCCAAACTCGGAGAGTGTCCATAGTGGGTCCGTAGGAGTTTGTGGATTTCTTGTAGCAGCTTGTAATGCTAACGGTAGGTACTACTCGGTAAATTCGTGATGTTTTTTCATCCCTGCTAAAAATGTCCACGAGTAAAAAAATACTCATGATGAAAAAAATGTTTACTTTTTACTCGTACGAGCCGCTAGGAAACATCCACGAACTCCTACGGACATTCTCCGAGTTCGAATCAGGGCAAAACTCGGGAGAACTCTTGAATTACCTCGTACAGTGGGACAGAGGCTTTAAAGATAGTGGAGTCAAGGAATATGGGGAGAAGACAGGAACGGGGTACAGATTGTGCATGATCAGCCATGATCACAGTGAATGGCGGTGCTGGCTCGAGGGGCTGAATGGCCTACACCTGCATTGTCTATAGTCTATTATCTGTTGTCTAATGCTGAAGTGTAGGAGAGAAGATAAAACAAAATGAAAAGTTAACATATATGATTAATACTTTCAATTTTAAAAATATTGAGAAAAAAACTATAGTAATAATTGTATCAGTTAACTATACAATATAAAACCAAGTTTAACAGAAATTAAACATTTCAATGTCGAACTAATTATACTTTCTAAATCACTGGACATTTCTACAAGTAAAAGATTAGACATTTACAACTTTAATGTTGTATTTCATGTTACCTTATTCATACTGTTCAATTTGTTAGTGCCGGTAATTGCCATTAGCACATTTTCCGTTCAAATACCAACTCAATTAAAATTAAACCCATTTTCATAAAATATATAACAAAATAGCAAATATTTATAAGCATTAAATTATGTTTGGTAAGGAACTGTTTTATAAATTGATACATTAACCCGTGTCTATTCCAGTCATGTTAACATCTAGTCAGTAGCCAAATTATTTTTTTAAAACCTCGGTCTAATAGAAATTTAAATCAGAGTCTGATGAAGGGTCTCAACCCGAAACATCACCCATTACTTCTCTCCAGAGATGTTGCCAGTCCCACTGAGTTACTCCAGCTTTCTGTGTCTATCTAGATAAGCATATACTGACTTGACCACAAGGTGTCATCTTAGTCTGTAAAATGAAAAACTCCATTGTTACTTGTTCAAAATGGCAATTCCTGAACTGACTACTAAACTTGTCTCCAATATTAATTCTTCATTACAGGAATATGAACCTATCAGAATCAGAGTCCATGGAAAAATCAATCACAATTAAAAAATTCTGGTAGCAGACTTTAAGTCAATCAAATCCTCAGTGTTCAGTTGTGCATGCACGAGGTATGTAAAATTAATTAGGAGGTTTCACCAAGCAAACAAAATCTATCACCTTGGCCAAGTTAATACCATTCTGGTCTCTGAATGAAAAGCTAGAATTGTGAAATCCCATTTCGGGTAAATGATGCATACTGAAGGAACATAGCATTAACAGAGTTGTTGTTCTTTAGGGAACTCAAACAAGATGTCCCAGTTGAATGTTAAATATCCCATAAATTACTTTGAAGAGCAAGCATCATTCAGTCTTCAATCAATATCATTAGAAAACAGACCACTTTCTAGTTGCCGGTGGAAAACTTGCTTTGTACCAATGTATTGTTTCAGTTTCTATATAATCCAGATGAGTCAATTTCAAAAACACTTTGTCTACTACACTGCAAAATCTCCTAAAGGTATGCCTACTTTGAAAAGGTTCTCCTCCTCCCTCCGAAAAAGAGTCTGAAGAAGGGTTTTGGCCTGAAACGTTGCCTATTTCCTTTGCTCCATAGATATTGCTGCACCCGCTGCGTTTCTCCAGCACTTTTGTCTACCTTCAAAATTTATGACGCTATTCTCACAGAAGACTATTGAAATGCAAGTTTATATTTTGTTTCTATTACACTCTTAGTCCAGATAAGAATATTGCACTGTTACGCATTCATATTCTTTATACTACACATATGACAACGCAATAAAATAAAACATTTTAGCCATATTTATATTTTTCTATAATTGGGTTAACATTATGTAAATGATTCTTTATTAGTTTTATTTGATTACCTCACTGTTACCTAGAAATTATTCAAATCAAAAATTGTGCTTTAATTTTAAAGTTAATTCATTTTCTTAATCGAAATCATTACTCACTTGAAAGATCATCAAACTGGAAATTTAAATCTATTTCTCATTTTATAGGTGTATGAGCTATCATTGAGATGTTCTTCATTTTATTTTTAATTTTCAGCATCTATTCTCCTTCCCTATTGTTTTAGTATTTCTTCTCTGTGGAGTCATGCAGTTTGAAAAAATATGTTTTCAGAACGAGAAGAAAAATGACTTGAATAACTTTAGCAGGTCATGGCAGATTAATGTAAATTTCTGGTCGATCTCATGCTTAATGTCAGATCAAAGACTTTTCTTCAATTGGCCAGACTATGTCAGCAGGGGCCTCTACCTTTCTGTATGCTTTGGAGACATGAGCTACTTACATCGGGCACCTCAAAGCACAGGAAAGGAACCACTAATGTTGTGTCCGCAAAAATCCTCAATATCCATTGGCAAGATATTGTAAGTATTGTCACACTCCTCTCACGTGTCTAAAAACGCACTTTTCTCTGACCTGTTATAGCAAGCAATTTCCAGAAAGAAGAAAAGATGCTTCAAGAATGTTCTTATCGCCCTTCTGGAAAAAAGGTATAATTCTCACTATCTCATAAAAATCTTAACCTATGACTGCTCAAACTAGAGCAGGAGCATCTTAAGAAGGGCTTTGACTCAATACATCACCTATCTATTTTCTCCAGAGATGCTGCCTGACTCACTGAGTAACTCCAGCATTTTGTGTCTATCAATGAAAATCTTGCCTGTGGCAGCATCATAGGCATATCGACATAGACAAACACAAAAAAGCATAAATAATATATAATTTACCCATAAAATTCTGCAAAACAGTAAAAAGAAAAAAGAGGATTATAAATAAACTAGACGTTAGTGCAAAACAGTGTTAGAGAATAAAACAAGTCCATGGTAGTGCAGGAAATAGTCCAAGGGGCTTTGATGTCAAGGTAGGATTAAGGTTGTGCGGGTTGTTCAAGAATCTGCAAGAATGTAGCTGTTCCTGGACCTGGTGATGTGTGACTTCAGGCTTAACAAGAAGAGGTCATGCTTCAGATTGTGGGGATCCTTAAAGACAGTTGCCACCTTTTTGAGGCAGTGCCTCAAGTAAATGCTGTCGCTGCTGGGGAAGGCTGTGCTCATGATAGGCTGGGCTAAATGCTCTATTCCCTGCAGGCTCCTGCATGCCTGTGCATTGGAATTGCTATATCAGGCCACAATGCACAAATCATGATACTTCAACATCTGTAGAAGTTTGAGTATTTTGAGAAATACAAAATGTCATTAAAATTCTAAGAAAGTAGAAACGCTGGCATTTCTTATTTATGATGATATCTATGTGTAGCGGCAGATTTTTATACCGTTCAAGAGATTACTCCCTCTTGCCACTAAATGGACTAGATGGTTAAGGGGAATGTCTTTGTACGCATGCATGCTCTCCGTCGGGGACCTTCAGAGCTTCTTCATGGATTAATCTTCAAAACACAGTCTTTTGATTAATAATTTTTTTATTGTTGATGAAAAACAATAAGGTACATCCAAACTTCTTCCAACTCGTACACTATAATCTTCATTGAACTCCAGCTTATTGCATTAAAAGTTAGAAAACTCCTCTTGTCTCCGTTACACTTTGCGTGGTCAAAGGGTAAACCTTCCCCATGCTGGTCCAAAACTAAACTAAAAACTAAGCTTCTGTGCAAGAAATTTAGCTCCAAACACACCCTAAAATACGTCATAAATCCCACCTACAATATAACGGGCAGTCTAAAATTTAAAGGCACATTACACACAAAACAAGCCAAATGGCCACTACACTATGTGAGAGACCAAGGCCAAGTCATCCGAGATGTTAATTTGTGGCTGCCAATTCACTCCATCACTCTGACCCACCAATGAAAACAGGTGTGTGGTCTCTCAAAGTCTTTCTTTTCGAAGGTACTGAAGAATTCCTTCGATAACGGAAACAGGAGATATCATTACATGGTTTGACATTAGCTTCATATATTAGTCTGATGATTACATAATTTACAATCTGTATTTAATCTGTTTTTCCTGAGTGTATGATTATCGTCATGAAGACATTTAATTTAAAACATCTTTGTCATAGTTCAGGCAGCATGATTCTTATGTTGCGAGAAACTAAATGCGAGTGAAATCTATCTACTTTCATATATAGAAAGAAAAATCAAATATCACAGGAATTCAGAGTCTTTAATGGAAGTCATAGAAATACAAATCTCATTAATCTAAATTCATTGATAAGAAATAGTAATTTGAAATTATATTTTAAATTGAGAATAATTTCAACGCTATTTGCTATTTTGGTATATTTGTTCAACGTACAAGAACATCAACCATCTTACTTCACATTGTGACTAAACCAATGGATTGCAAGATGAAAAGTTACATTATTTTTTAAAGTTTTTAATTTGTCTTTGTATAGTGTTTTTTTCTACTTTTCTCTCTTTTCGTCCAACTGCAATTGTTTACCTTATTCAGCCAATAGTTTTAGGTTGGCGAGGATGACAATTACAGAATTACTTTGAGATCATTGGACAGGAGAGATACACAGCCGTCCAAACCTGCTTCATTTTGATAATGTTGCATTGTAACTTATTACATAAATGTTATCAATTAGATTCAGGTCTTGTATCCATGGGAAAGATATACGAGACATTTTCTGAAGCGTTATCTTTTGTTGGTGATGCTCCTTTAAATGTAATTACATCATCAGATTAGTTCTCTCCAAGGTAATCACTATTATATCAAGAGCATTGCTTTCAGCAGATCAGAACCTCTTATCCAACTGTAGTAGTACTGACATTGTAGTGGATAGCATGTTGTAAAATAGAATAAAGAGCATTCACATTAAGGCAGTCTTGTTTGACATTTTCCAAACTGCTCCTTCTTGTGGGCACCAACTTGTTTACTGTTCTTTATATTTTTGCTTCTTTAATAAGAAGTGTTTGGATCGAAGATGACTTTGGCAGTGCTGAAAATTCCACGCATAATACAGTTGTCAGCCAATTGCTGGATATTCTGTGATCTTTCCACCCACCATCCTTTCTATATAACACAAGTTTTTGTTGTATCTTGGCTTTTAGATGCCTGAGGATGTGCCTTTCTCTCTTGAGCTATGTGGGTGTTTTCAGTCCAAGAATGCCAGGCATTTATGATGTTGTAATTCCTGATCTTCTAGTAATTACATCAAACTGGTTTCATTGTTTTGAAGTAGAACAGTAATGAATCATTGCACCATGTAAGTTGATGATACTTACACAAAACAGATACAAGACATAGAACCTTCTTGTCCCCAGCACTAAATTGCCCTTCCAACAATCAAGATCTATAAATGCCTTGTAATGTGATTCATCTTCTATCAGGAAGGTCTACTGTCAGTGATGAAACCCACCAATGCCTCCAATACAACCCTCTGAGTGTTGGAAAATCAAGAATCCAAACCTGCCACCAATCACATGGTCTACCAATAAGAATTATTCCTTTTATGTATTAAAACATGGACGACTCGCAGTTAAAACTTCAAAACATTGGAGATGTACCACAATTATTGCCTGGGCAAAACCTTCCAAATCCATTTGCAGGATAGGCAAACCAACAATATCTCCAAGCCCAACTTACCTAACTTTAAAGCTCTGACAACATTCAACTAGATTCGATAAATGAGCCATATTGACCATATGCCAACTATGCCAAGGCAAGGCAATTCTCAGGTGGATGGAGAAAATATCTGTCAGTCCTTTCTTATGAAATTTGGTATCCCCAAGCCAGCAGAAAAACATCCTAGAAGTCATCAAACGCCCCAAGTCTCTTTAACAAGAGGACATGGAGACAAAGTGCTTGCAGTGGAAGGGATGCACAATGATCCAATAATCTGTCCACCCCAATAAAATTCATATATGCCACCTCTGCCAGAGTTTGCAGATCCTATTGGTCACTTCAGAAGCCACCGATTGTTGGAGAACGACGATATTCTTGTCCACACGAACTGCCTAAGCAAAAGGAATAAGAGTCGATGTATAGAATGTACCTTGAGGGGGTAAACACAAAAAAATTAAACTGTGCCATCATTTAATATTTAATTGAGGAATTTTTTTACAACCAACAATTCATAAACTTCGCTAGCATGCTTCTTTATCTAACTGAAATGCAAGAACAGATTCACTAATTTTGAATTTAGAGATTGAGAAATACTTTGTATAAGTTCTAGGAGCAGAATTGGGCCATTTCAAGTCTACTCCACCATTCAATCATGGCTGATCTATCTTTCCCTCTCAACCCTATTCTCCTGCTTTCTGCCCATAACTCCGGACACCCGTACTAATCAAGTTCCAATGATAACCATAATCAAGTGCATTTAAATAATTGTTAAATTCCAAAAATAGTACCCGATTTAATGTTTATCTCAATGAATCTCATGAGAGCTCCACATGAATTGGATGGATTGATTCTGCTTGGGACAAAGTGATCATATAGCAGCTGACAGTTGAAACTGATCAATAATAATAGAAGCTTGATTTTATTTGTAACTCTTCCAAAGAGGTTAGGGTGGGAGGGGTGGTGTGGTAATGGTGGGAGTGGGAATAATAAGGTACCTGTGGCACACCATGACTCCTATCAATTGCACAAGTGGAGTTAAGGCAGTGTGGTCACTGTGGATGGCTCAAATATAATCATGTATAGTCTTTCCGCTGACTGGTTAGCACACAACAAAAACCTTTCACTGTACCTCAGTACATGTACAATAACTAAACTAAATTAGAATTCATGTCATATTTTAGTCAACCATTTTAAATATAGCAGTATTGGTTTGCTTGAAAAGGTGAGCAAAATATTCTGCAGTAGTGCATTAAGTATATTTATGTTTACAATGTCAAGGTCATCAGAACAAAATATAAAGAAAAGAAAATATAGAAAATTACGCATTTTCTTTGCATGCAAACTGTTATCCCCGGTGATTTGAAAATTTTGTCTTAATCTTTACGTGAATTTTCAATCTCTTCCTCACCATTAAAATGGGTGAGATTGAGGATTTAAATTGATAAACATGTGAAATCAGAAGCCAATTGTCACAAGTGTGCCAAATTTGCATCATTTGGGTTGCCTAAGTTAACTTATCTGGAAAGGTTGACTGGGATGTTTCTGGTGAGACCCTCGTGTTTGAATCCTGTGTAGTCAAACTTGTCATTCCAAGGTCTGGGAAACTCAACAGGTCTTAGAAGGCAGAAATAACAAAACCCAAAAAGCAAATATGTTTTAAGAAAACTATACTTGGACTAAGAAGAGAAGTGTTGCTTCTCTCCCCACTACCTGCTTAAGAGTTCTATTGGCAAACATTCTGTCACAATCAGCCTACCACCCACCTCAAATACCTATGACCTTTGCTGGCACTGATTACAACCCTCCAGGTATTGATCTGATTGCCCTTGCCTTGCGACCAACCATTCTAAAATATTCCCTACATGCTTGGGGCAGCTCCAAAGACTTCTGCCAATGAGTTTCCAAACCGATATCTAGTCTCTGGCTGTCAGTGTCTCCAAAACTAAACTGCTTGGTGTTATTCATTTAAAAAAAAGAGTGCTTGTTGTTATGTTTCTGACTCATCCAGGCTCTCCTACCCCTCCGCTTTCCCCATATCACCCCACTGAAAACACGTTGCACATAAATATCAGGGCAATGATTTTTTTAGACTTTCTCAGTTGATAGGAGGAAACAAATCCAGGCTACATTGACAAAGATTTAGCATTTCCCAAATGCCCAAATCTAGTTTATTATTGTATGCATTCACAGAAGTAAAATGCTTAAATGATAGCTAAGTAGATTTAGTGAAAATCTTTTGGGACCCCTGTTGAAGAGATCATAAATGAAAAGCAATGAAGTCTGTATACTCCTAGGAAATTTATTGCCACAAAGGTCCAAAAGACCTTGTATTAGGGGCCGTGCCTATGCCCTGAAGAGCTGAGACTGACATTGTGTATGTCTCGGTGACAACGTGTGTCTAATTGCCTTATCTTTCATGTATTTCATGCATAACTCCTCTCTTTTAAGTAGATGGCAGTTTTGTGTGTTATTCTCTGATGATTCCAAGGAATCTGAGCACATCTGTTCAAATATCAGTTATCAGGCGGAATGCTGGTCAACATTAATTACCACTTCTAGCTTTGCTGCTGCATAATCAGCATAAGATTTACTTTCAACAAGTAGTAAATATATTTTCTCAGTTTGTTTATCGGTGTTGATAATAGTCCAGACAATCAATTCCAAAATGTTTTCTAATATAAATATGGAATATTAGCTTATAGAATCAGCTAAATAAATGAATGTTTAATGCATTTGTTTAATACTTCTTTATCTGATATCTTAATTTATTTTAAATGGAGCGTACCTTTGTTAAAAATGCAGACTGGGGTAAATCATACAAACCGATCATATTCAAGCATTAATATTTGTAACAGTAATTTATAATGTATGGTTAAAGTAATTTAGAGGACATGGTTAAACTATAATGGTCCATGACTGTGTGCAGCATGGTGGCGCAGCGGTAGGTTTGCCGCCTTACAGTGCCAGAGACCTGGGTTCATTTTTGACTGCGGAGCTGTCTGTATGGAGTTTGTACGTTCTCCACATGACCACGTGGGTTTTCCCCGGGTGTTCCAGTTTCCTTCCACACTCCAAAAACGTACAGTTTGTAGAATGATTGGCATCGGTAAAGATTGTAAATTATCCCTAGTGTGTAAGATAGTGCTATGTTATGGGCTGATTGCTGGTCGGCGTAGACTTGTTGGGCCGAACAGTCTGTTTCCACGATGTATCTCTAAACTAAACTAAAAGACTGATATTTGTAGAGTACTTTACACTATGCACAGCTCTACGTCTTATCGTCAATTATAAATTGTGTCATTTCAGTGACAATGAATTGCAAAATATTCATGCTTGGACAGCTGCAGACGTCCACACCTTTTGTATTTACTTTTCCGTATTGTGAGATTGCAAATGGTCAAGTCCACTTTCTCACCATTAAACAGCTATTTGTACCTGAGGAGAAGCCAAAATAGCATGTATCTACTCAAGGTAAGCCTGCATTTTTAGCATGAGCATGCTTGAATGTCAGCATGACACGTTCATTTGTGAGTTATATTAGGTTTTCAATTATTTAAGCCAAAAAACATTGATGCTAAGGTAACAGCTAATTTGTGCTCTATGAATCAAATTAATCTAAATTCTGATAAAACAACAAATTAATGTTATTCTCATGTTTGTGGCCAGTAAAAGAAATCTGACATTCTATTTACATCTCAGTGACTGAATACCAGTTATATTGAATTGCATCCCAGCCTCAATCACAACCCAAATCTGTACACATTTGCAATTGCATAGCTATGCATGATTCTGAAAATATCTTTATTTATAACAAGTGTAAACAATAACTATCAAATAAATTACTTGGGTAATTCTTTCAGAGGTGCGGGCAGACTGGGCCAAGTAGTATTGTCTATTCTTCATTGTCTATACTATCTAAGCGTTATAATTCAGTTATTAATCTAACCTAACAAAAATGCATAAATTCCATTTTTTGTTAGGTTTTTTAAAGGAATGTTGTCATTATACCTGGTTTTAGCAAAAAATAAAGGATTATATTCACTTCCTAGAACAGTACAGTACAAGTACCTTCTGTCCATCACGTTTGCACTGAATACGATGCCAGTCTAACTAATCGCTTCTGTTTACACAAGGACCGTATCCTTCTATTCCCTGCCTATTCATATGTCTACTTATTTCTGAAAGTTGTATCATGTTGACGTTGTAAACTGGCTAATATTTATCTTTGGTTAGACAAACTGCACAACTAAGAAGTTAGATATTAACCCTTATGCAGGACAGGAACAGTGTGGTAACAGCATTCAGATGGAGTTGTAAACTTACCTTCCCAATTCAGCTCCACTGACATTTCTCCTCGGGTCTTTAAATGGGTAGCTGATACACTTGTCCAAATGAACAGGATGTTCCATTGATCTGTCCAAATCAATAACAGATGGATATAAAAACCCAGTGCTTTTTTCAATACCTACTTTAAAACTTTATCAGGTACACATCTCTGTGAATGAAAATAATGTCATTCCAGAATTACTGACCCAACTAGCATCATGGCCTGTTATCCAAGACCTGCCTTCATTGTGCCAGATCAACCTCAGTCATAGAGTCATAGAGTGATACAGTGTGGAAACAGGCCCTTCGGCCCAACTCCCCCACACCGGCCAACAATGTACCAGCTACACTAGTCCCACTTCCCTGTGCTTGGTCCATATCCCTCCAAACCTGTTCTATCCATGTACCTGTCTAACTGTTTCTTAAATGTTGGGATAGTACCAGCCTCAACTACCTCCTCTGGCAGCTTATTCCATACACCCACCATCATTTGTGTGAAAAACTTACCCTTGGATTCCTATTAAACCTTTTCCCCATCACTTTGAACCTATGTCTTCTGGTCATCGATTCCCCTACTCATAGAAACATAGAAACAAAGAAAATAGGTGCAGGAGTAGGCCATTCGGCCCTTCGAGCCTGCACCGCCATTCGATATGATCATGGCTGATCATCCAACTCAGTATCCCATCCCTGCCTTCTCTCCATACCCCCTGATCCCTTTAGCCACAAGGGCCACATCTAACTCCCTCTTAAATATAGCCAATGAACTGGCCTCAACTACCTTCTGTGGCAGAGAGTTCCAGGGATTCACCACTCTCTGTGTGAAAAATGTTTTTCTCATCTCGGTCCTAAAATACTTCCCCCTTATCCTTAAACTGTGACCCCTTGTTCTGGACTTCCACAACATTGGGAATAATCTTTCTGCATCTAGCCTGTCCAACCCCTTAAGAATTTTGTAAGTTTCTATAAGATCCCCCCTCAATCTTCTAAATTCTAGCGTGTACAAGCCGAGTCTATCCAGTCTTTCTTCATATGAAAGTCCTGCCATCCCAGGAATCAGTCTGGTGAACCTTCTCTGTACTCCCTCTATGGCAAGACTCTTGGCAAAAGACTGTGCATCTACCCGATCTATTCCTCTCATGATTTTGTATACTTTTATAAGGATACAGCATCTGTCCAGGCAACCTGTCAGGAGCTGGAGAGTTGGTTGAGAGCAGTGGACCGGTCGGGGCTTCCCGGCAAGTTCAAGGCATGGATTTACCAGCATGGAATCCTGCCAAGGATACTCTGGCCACTGCTTGTGTACGAAGTCCCAATATCCATCGTAGAGAGATTGGAGAGGAAAGTCAGCAGCTTTCTCAGAAGGTGGCTGGGACTGCCCAGGAGCCTTAGCAGCATCGGCCTTTACGGAAATAACACCAAGCTCCAGCTGCCCCTGAAGTCCCTGGAGGAGGAGTTTAAGGTGACTCGGGCCAGAGAGGTGATGCTGTACAGGGACTCCAGCGATCCCAAGGTGGCTCAAGCAGGGGTGGAGGTGAAAACTGGGAGGAAGTGGAGAGCCGGGCGAAGCCGTGCTGCAAGCAGAGTCACGGATACGCCACAGAGTCCTGGTGGGAGCAGTGACTCGGGGAAGAGCTGGGTTGGGAATCTTCCCAGGCAGTGTATGATGGTAGTGGAGCACATCCTGAGCTGTTGCCCAAAGACTCTTGGGCAGGGCCGGTACACATGGCATCACGACCAGGTTCTTAAACCCATTGCAGAAGCCACCAGCATGGGAATCCGCAGCTGCAGCCGAGAACGTCCCACCACCCAGATGATCACCTTCGTGAAGGCCGGAGTGCAGCTGCCAAAAACCACAGCAGCCAGGAATCAGTCAGGAATCCTGGCGACTGCGCAGGACTGGCAGCTTTCCGTAGACCTGGTGACACAGCTGAAGTTCCCACAGCACATTGCCACGACCACCCTGAGGCCAGATATCCTCCTGGTCTCAGAGGCGACCAAAAACATTGTCTTGTTGGAACTGACAGTGCCGTGGGAGGACCGTCTGGAGGGGGCCCACGAGAGGAAGATGGCCGAGTATGATGAGCTGGTCATAGACTACCGCAAGCAGGGCTGGAAGGCAAGGTGTATGCCCATCGAGGTTGGCTGCAGAGGTTTTGCAGGGCAATCGCTCTACAAAGCCTTGAGTGTACTGGGCATCAATGGAGTGGCGAGGAGAAAGGCCATCAAGAACACCACAGAGGCAGCGGAGATGGCTCTGGATCAGGAGAGGAGGTCCATGGGGAGGAGCGAATGCCACCTGAACACAAGTCGTGGTCTGATCAACCACGGCTGGGTCTCCCGGGTGAGGGTGTCTGATGTTGAAAGACCCGAAACACCCAATGACCCCAGGTTACAGACCCCAGGAGACTTTTGCCTCCATCACAGTGAGGAGATGCTGGGTGGACTTACTGTGGTGGATGTTAATGTGTGTTTATTGGTGTTTTATTGTATGGTATTATATGTATGACTGCTGCAATTTCGTTCAGACTTCGGTCTGAATGACAATAAAAGGCTATCTATCTATCTATCTATCTATCTATCTATCTATCTATCTATCTATACATCACTGATGATGTGTTCAGGAGCATCTATCGATGTATTTGTATTAAGATCTCCCCTTACCCTCCTGCATTCCTTCAAATAGAGACCCAGCCTCCTCAACCTCTCTCTGCAGCTCACACCCTCTAGTCCTGGCAACATACTCGTAAATCTTTTCTGAACCGTTTCAAGTTTGACAATATCTTTCCTGTAACATGGTGCCCAGAACTGAGCACAATATTCTAAATGCACTCTCACCAACGTCTTATACAACTTCAACCTGACCTCCCAACTTCTACACTCAATACACTGACTGATGAAAGCCAAAGTGCCAAAAGCTTTTTTGACCACCTTAGCTACCTGCAACTCTACCTTCAAGGAACCATGCACCTGTACTCCTAGATCCGCCTGCTCTACACACTGCACAGGGGCCTACCATTCACAGTGTAGGTCCTGCCCTTGTTTGATGTCTCAAAATGCAACATCTCACACTTCTCTGTATTAAATTCCATCAACCATTCCTTCGCCCACCTGGCCAATCGATCCAGATCCTGCTGCAATCATTCACAACCATCTTCACTATCTGCAAAACCATTAACTTTTGTATCATCAGCAAACTTGCTAATCCTGCCCTGTATGATCTCATCCAAATCATTGATGTAGATGACAAACAGTAAAGGGCCCAGCACAGAACCCTGAGGCACACCACTAGTCACAGGCCTCCAGTCTGTGAAGCAACCTTCCACCATTACCCTCTGCTTCCTTCCATGGAGCCAATTTGCTATCCATTTAGCTATCTCTCTTTGGATCCCATTTGATCTAACTATGAGCATGAACTATGAAGAACCTTGTCGAACGCCTTACTGAAGTCCATGTACACAACATCTACATCTCTGCCCTCATCAACCTTTTTGGTCACGCATTTAAAAAAAATCAATCAGATTCGTGAGACATGACCTCCCACGAACAAAACCATGCTGGCTATCCCTAATCGGCCCTTGCCCATCCAAATGCCTGTATATCCTATCCCTCAGAATACTCTCCAGTAACGTACCAATTACAGATGTTAAGCTCACCGGCCTACAGTTCCCAGCATTTCCCTGCAGCCCTTCTTGAAAAAAGGCACAACATTTGCCACCCTCGTCTTCCAGCACCTCGCCTGTATTTAAGGACGACTCGTAAATTTCAACCAGGGCTTCGGCAATTTCCTTTCTAGTTTTCCACAATGTCCTCGGATATATCAGATCAGGCCCTGGAGATTTGTCTATCTTCAAACACGACAGTACCTTCAGTACCTTCAGTACTTTTTTCGACAGTAATCCTTAGTGTGCCCTGAAACTGTGCCAGGTTACATGCAGTGAAGCTACAGAAACAATCATTGAAATGCAATATACTGTACATGTGCTTCCCAATGGCTAAAATATGCTTCAACTTATTCTCAACCAGTTTTATAAACAACAAATGAATAAGTGAGTACATAATTCTGTTAGTGTTGGTTGGCAGAGATCTGTTAGCCAAGACACAAGTAAATTAAGCATTCATCTGAGAATAATAGACGCAAGTTCAATTTATTATATTTTTCATGTGGTAATATCTCTGGCAATAAAATGCTCCCTTTGTTAGGACATTGATCTGCCATTCTAATTCACAAGCTTACATTATAGTGGAGCATAAATTTAATTACTGTAAATTTGTTTTTCTCTGAACATTATTAATTTTGACCATTTTGGATATGAAAATTCATCAATTAGTTAAGAGTTAAACCATCTTTGATGAAGTCTGGTGTTTTTCCAGCTTTCAAAATCAAGGAAATCAATATCTACCTGAGTGAAGAAGGGTTCCCTAGTTCATTACTGGGATTGGCTTATCTGTTGAAGATGTAAGGACATCAAGAGTATCAAGAGTATCAAGAGTATATTTAATTGTCATTTGGACCCCTGGAGGATGTCAAAGTCAAAGCCCCCGGCTGGCGATGGCGATTGTCCCGCGGCCATTAAAGCCACGCCGGGTGGTGCGAGGTCGCACACCGGGTCTTGGTGTTGGAGCCCCCGGCGTGCGCTCGCAAAGTCCCGCATTCCAAGCCGCGCGGGGCAGTGGTGTCAGGCCCCGCTCCAGGAGCTCTTCAACCCCGCAACACGGGCGGGAGAAGTCGCCGTTGCAGGAGCCCCGAAAAGCGGTCTCCCTCCAGGGAGCCGCGGGCTCCCGGTGCCGCCGTTCGCAGACCCGCAGCAGCAGCCTCCGACTCAGCAGCAGCAGCAGCGGCAGCGCCAACGCTCCTCCACCGCTCCACCCGCTCCGGTCTCGGCCAGCTCCGCGACGGTGAGGTGAGTCGGCACCTGAGTCCCCGGCTTCTTCCTGTTGGAGGCCGCTCCTCGTTGCGGCCCCAACGACAGCTGAGACCCGACGAGAAAAGGAAAGACATACTTTCTACGAGATTTCTTTCATTTATGGATGTTGAAATATAACACTAGCTCCTATTAATGACCCAACACACTTTTAATTCACTTTTTGATCCATGAATATGTACATTTAAAGGAACCACTGGAAATAGGGCCCTTGTAATTTTAAGAATAATGCAGTTAACAGCATCCTATCAAGTTTAAAGAGAGGCAGGAACAAGCAACTACAAAAGGGGCAAAAACAGGACCCTGTTGAGTTTAAAGGCAGTGGGAAATGGTATTTACAGAGAGTGCTGGAAATAGGATCCCAGTAAGTTAAAAGAGAGTATATGAAACAGGGCCCTCATGAGTTTAATGGAAGTGCAAGACAGGGGCCCAGTTACTTTGCAGAAACAAAAGAGACTGCAGATGCTGGAATCCTCAGTAAATGCAGGAAAATGGCCACAAAGAGCTTAATGGGAACATGAAAAGTAGGGCCCAATGAATTTAAAATGAGCTCTTATTATGGCTTTAATCCACTTTCCCAGTTTTCCATCTCTGCCTCATCTACTTTGGCAATCTCAGCCAATATATACCTTCATTTTCAATTGTGCATTCCCCATCACCAGAATCAAAGGCACCCCATTTATATATCTGATTTCCAGCACACCCCTCGATTA
Organism: Leucoraja erinaceus; assembly: GCF_028641065.1. Taxonomy (NCBI): domain Eukaryota; kingdom Metazoa; phylum Chordata; class Chondrichthyes; order Rajiformes; family Rajidae; genus Leucoraja; species Leucoraja erinaceus. Next base: position 14,420,677 of record NC_073387.1, on the reverse strand, counting down.
TTTTTGATATTGAAGGATAGTTAAGGATAGTTAATGGGCATGATGATCTCCAGATGTTTTAACAATGAAGTACATGGGCCAGATATTGGATCACGTAGCGCCATATGTTTATGCTGTGCCGTTCAATTTCAATTAGCCTTAATTGCGAGAGGATTTGAGTTTAGGAGCAAGGAGGTCCTACTGCAGTTGCACAGGGACCTGGTGAGACCGCACCTGGAGTATTGTGCGCAATTTTGGTCTCCTAATTTAAGGAAGGACATTATTGTTATCGAGGGAATACAGTGTAGGTTCACCAGGTTAATTCCCAGGATGGCGGGACTGACATATAATGAAAGAAAGGGTCGATTGGGCTTGTATTCACTGGAATTTAGAAGGATGAGAGGATATCTTATAGAAACGTATAAAATTCTGGGGCAGGCTAGATGCTGGAAAACTGTTCCTGATGTTGGGGGAGTCCAGAACCAGGGGTCACAGTTTAAGAATAAGTTGTAGGCCATTTAGGACTGAGATGAAGAAAAACTTTTTCACCCAGAGAGTTGTGAATCTGTGGAAATCTCTGTCACAGAAGGCAGTGGAGGCCAATCCACTTGATGTTTACAGGAGAGAGTTAGGTTTAGCTCTTAGGGCTAATGGAATTAAGGGATATGGGGGAAAAGCCGGAACAGGCAATTGATTTTAGATGATCAGCCATGACCATATTGAATGGCGGTGCTGGCTCGAAGGGCCAAATGGCCTACTCCTGCACCTATTTTTCTATTTCTTTGTTTCTATGTAATTTTTTAAAAAGCACTAAAGAAAATCACGGATTTCGGCATTTTCCACAAAGCCCACAGTTTTCCTTCTTGTTTTCCTTGACACTGATTTGTAACAGCACAGAGGATTCTTGTATGGAGATCAGGGTCCAACACCTGGAAGACCCACATCTATGCTTTTCCATGAGTTTAGATCACGTTGATGATTTGTGAAAATTATGCAACCCACTCGTAACTAAGCAGACATTCGCAGCATTATTGTCACTTGCAGTGGACCTGATTGATCAAGTCCAAGGCCATAGCACTGGGCTCTTTAAATAAGATACCTGTTTAGTGCAACAAGAAAGTAAGAAATCACTGGATGGATTTAAGAGAGAGTTAGATAGAGCTCTAGGGGCTAGTGGAGTCAAGGGATATGGGGAGAAGGCAGGCACGGGTTATTGATAGGGGACGATCAGCCATGATCACAATGAATGGCGGTGCTGGCTCGAAGGGCCGAATGGCCTCCTCCTGCACCTATTTTCTATGTTTCTATGTTTCTAAAGCAACTGGCCTGGATGGGCTGAGAAATCAACTGGCCTGCTTTGCCGTGGAAAGCAACTGGCCTGGATGGAGTCTGCAACCACGTCCTCACAACCTATGCGGATCAGCTGGTCATAGTGTTCCTGGACAAATTCAGTCTGCCTACTCCATTCTGAGATCCCACATGCATTAAGAAACCACTATCATAGCAAAATAAACGCCAGGTAGCCTACATTAATAACTACTGTATAGTTGCTATGACATCCACCATTATGAAATGCTGTAAGAGGCTGGTTATGGCACACATTAACTCCAGTCTCCCCGACAATCTTGATCCATTGCAGTTCACCTACTGTCACAATAGCGCCATGGCAAATGTTGCTTCCCTAGCCCAACCTTCATCCTTGGAACATCTGGATAACAAGGACACCTATGTCAGGTTTCCATTTATTGACAATAACTCTGCCTTCACACCATAATACCAACCAAACTCATCTCCAAGCTCCCGGACGTAGGAGTTAGCATCTGCCTCTGCCTCTGGATCTGCGACTTCCTGACTCATAGACGGTAATCAGTGAGGATAGGCAACAAAACATCCTCCACGATAATTCTCAACACTGGTGCCCTGCAGTACTCTTGCTGACTAGGGTTTAATAAAGTTATCCCTACTTCTTTATTCAATGCCCCAACTAAAGAAGGCAAGGATCCCATAAGCATGTCTAATCATGTTGTCTCCCTTCATTACCATCTTCAAGGATATGTGGAGGTACTCTGAAGTTTGTCTGTTCCTCAATATTCTCAAAAAAATCCTACCATTCATGATGTATGTCCTAATCTCATTGGTGCGCCCAAGATTCTTCACCTCACATTTGTCTGGATTAAATTTCATCTTCATCTGCCATTTTAAATCCATTTCACTAAAACATCAAAACAACTCTGCAGCCTAAGACTACCTTCTACATTGTATAATACGGTATATTACAAATAATAATAATAATAATAATAATATATTTTATTAACGAGATTTAGTATGCAGCTCCAACCGATGAAAAAGAAAAGTAAAATAAATAAATAAGCTGTGTGTCGTGACCATCCGAGGGAGACAGTCCATGGGGGGTGGGGGGTCCCAGCACTGATCCTTGTGCAACACCATTAAGGACAAGTATTCAATTTCAAAAATAACCCTCAACCAAGTGGATTTTCCTTTCCTTCCAAATTCTTTTGTAAGGGTTAGGTTTGTCCATTAATCTAGCATTGCAGCCTATTTCATAGGTATAGGCGATGATATTTAGAATAATTTTGTTCTGTTCTTTCCCCACCAACCTTCTTAGGACAGTCCTCTGATCCATTGTACTTCGATAAGTATTGTATTATCATAAGTACTCTACTCATCTTCACCAGTTGCAATTATATTCTACCTTCAAGAGCAGCACATTGGCGCCGCGGTAGAGTTGCTGCCTAAAAGTGCCAGAGACCCGAGTTCGATCCTGACTATGGGTGCTGTCTATACAGCGTTTGTACATTCTCCCAGTGAGCTTGTGGGTTATCTCCGGGTGGTCCGGTTTCCTCCCACATCTTCCAAAGACGTACAGGTTTGTAGTTTAAATGGCTTTGGTAAAAAGTTGTAAATTGTCCCCAATGTGTAAGATAGTGTTAGTGTACTGGGTGATCACTGGACGGCATGAACTTGGTGAATTTCCACTCTCTATGCCTAAAATCTAAGGTCTAACCTATTAGACAGAACTAATATCTGTGGGCTCAACTTCTCAACCTCTACCAAGGCTCCTTTACACATCTTATAGTCAGTTAGAGCATTATTTTCCTTAACATGGGATTTTTTTTCTGAGATTGTTTGGATTAAATATCCAGAAATTATTCCTCATTTTTATATGTTGGTGTATGTTTAGGAGATGCTCTAACTGAACATCTATGAACTATAGTAACTGAAGAAAGGGGCATTTCCTTTGATGTGGGAATCTAAGACTGTATGCTTCTGTAAAAGCTCCCAAATATTGCTCCCCCAGCACATAGGGTGCTATCTCTGGTCTTGTTTATATTTTCTTAATATTAGCCTGATTATTATTAGTTAGAATGATTTTGTTATAAAATCAGGTTGCTTACTCCAACTGCCTTGCCCTGCATGATATTACTTGGCTTCCAGAAGATCCTTCAATCTGTCGAGGGTCATGTCACTTGAATCATAGAGATAGAGTTATGCCCGTCCCACTTAGGAAACCTGAACGGAAACCTCTGGAGACTTTGCGCCCCACCCAAGGTTTCCATGCGGTTCCCGGAGGTTGCCGGAGATTGCAGGTAGTGGAAGCACGTAGGGAGACTGACAAAAACCTCCGGGAGTCGCACGGAAACCTTGGATGGGGCGCAAAGTCTCCAGAGGTTTCCGTTCAGGTTTCCTAAGTGGGACAGGGGCATTATATATCATGGAATCAGGACGTTCGGACCAACTTGCCCACACCAACCAACATGCCTCATCTACACTAGTTTGTGTTTGGCCCATATCCCTCCAAGAATCAGCTTTGAAAGATTGAGAGGTTAAATTGTCAACCAAATTCAAGGGGAATAAATTCATAAATCTAAAGCAAAATGGAAACTACATTCAAGATAATTTCAACAGTTTATTGAACAAGTTCACAAACTAATATTATCTACAATGTAACTGAATGCATGGCATTGAAGTTGGTTTTGAATTCCTTTCTCAGAATTCTACATTCAACTCATGATCTATGTTTTTGCTTTCACTATCCCTTGCACTATTTAGCCTCAGGTTGCTCTCTCCACCCTTATTGACTTTCTGTAGTCAGTTCTTCCACTTTTGTTGTTGGCTTCTTATTATTTCCCCTCGGGGGTTCATTCTCTCAAACTATCTCTCATCCATATTTGACTTATTTACAGGTATCTATTTTCTTCCTATATTGTTTCACTACAGGCTCTGCCCACACTTATTATTGCCTGAGCTGGATTTTTGGTGGAGCTACCCTCCTTCCCAGTCATTTTTATTCAATTTTCTTTTGAATGTCACTATAGAGTTTCACCCTTCCTCAATTAATATTGCATTCTGGAATAAAACGAGATTTTTTTTTTTTTTTGAAAACCTGCAGATGCTGTAAGTCCGAAATAACAACAGGAAGCATTGTAAATGATGGGGTAGGAGCATTTACGGAAGGCGTAAACGAGTTAACTTTTCAAGTCAATGACCTTTCATCAGGATTTAACATCTGCGACAGTCACTGTGGGTTGTGGTGTGCCCAAAGTGTCTGGGTAGATAACGTCATTCCACCGATCTTCTGATCAAAGTGGGCATAGAATAAGCATTGAGCTCATCGGGGAGGGACACGATGTTGAAGCGATACAGTCCCACCTCACTTTGCAGTGCATTATAGCATGCAAGCCTTGCCACTATCAATGGGTGGCCATGCGGTTATTCTGGTGATGAATAAAGCCAAGTGACCCCAAGAGCTGGAAGGTGATTCATCTTCTCTTGCGCTTGTAAATCTAATTCTGACTGATTCCAGAGCAAGTTTAAGGGCCTGTCCCACTTGGGCGACCTAATCCACGAGGTCTGGCGAGTTTGCCTTCAACTCATACTTGCAGCATGGTCAACACGAGGTCGTAGGAGGTCTTCGTAACTCTCCTTCATGCTCGAGAGTAGTCTCCACGTAATCGAGGCCTTAGCTAGGTCGCGGCGGTTTTTTCAATATGTTAAAAAATGCCCGCGAGTAAAAAAAGGTTGCCATGGAAAAAAATCGATCCTTTTTTTACTCGTAGGTTTAGTCATAGTAGGTCGTAGTAGGTCGACATGTTAGTCGTAGGTAATCGAAGATAGTCGAAGATAGTCTTCATCATAGTCGAAGGGAGGTCGAAGGAGATCGAAGGAGGTCGTCTTCCCTCTCCACTATTCGGTGTCCAATTTTCCCAAAGTTAGTCATAGCTAGTCGTAGCTAGTCGAAGCTGGTCTTCAACATAGTCGTAGGAGGGCGAAGGAGGTGTTCAACGTGTCATTTTTTCAAACCCATCTAAACTCACCAATTAGGCCGCCCAAGTGGGACAGCCCCTTTTAGCACAACTTTATTTCTGCCTGAACGCTGTCTGGGAATTCTGCCAAAACTCAGGAGCATGAAGTTAATTTAGAGATACAGCGTGGAAACAGGTCCTTCGGCCCACTGTACTGACCAGCCCCCCCCCCCCGTACACTAGCACTATCCTACACACTAGGGACAATTTACAATCTTTACCAAAGCCAATTAACCTACAAACTTGGACATCTTTGGAGTGTGGGACAAAACCAAAGCACCAGGGAACACCCACGTTGTACAAACTCCGTACAGACACCACCCTTAGTCAGATTGCACCCGGATCTCTCGCACTATAAGGCAGCAATTCTACCGCTGCACCACTTTCACTTTCTACAAGTTAATCCTATTGGAATCTAAAACTATTTTATTAATTCCGTGTCATGCGTGTTTGGCCATGAAGGCAATGGCAGTTGAATCTAAGACAGCTTTGGAAAGATTTCTGAAAAATCCATTTTGAGCCAATTGCACACATGATGGTAATGGAAAATGGCCATTGAAAGCCTATGTGCATTTTGTACAGTATTTACTTTTTGTGGCTGCTGGCATGTGATGAATCATTAATGCTTTGATGATTCCTTTGCAACTGTTTCTTCCTTACTAGTTCCTGCATCATATCCTGCCTACGAACTGCAACAGGATGTGGCCAGGGACCAAATTTGCCGAACCGAAGCTCACTTTCATCAATCATACAGCATTACATGAACCGGGCATGTGCTTGAAACGACCCATTTGAACAGTAAATAATTAACACACGTCTACTATGCAATCAGTAAGTCTTGCATTCAAATTTATTCATCTTTATTTTTTGCTATGTATTTTCTTTTTTCTCAGGTGAAGCTCTTTCCCTTTCAGACTTCAGCACTCTTTCTGTTTTGGATCCCTCTGTTTTACTTTTCATTTCAGTTACATTTATTTATCTAAAAAATTAAATATACAACTCATCAGTTTGTACCGATTACGATTTGCTACATAATTGTTATTAGTATATATTTTTATAATAGACAATTGCATAGAAATGCTACAGCATTCCACAGGGCTGTGTGCTGAGCCCCATCCTCTACTCCCTCTTCACCTACGACTGCACACCTGTACATGGTACTAACACCATCATCAAGTATGCAAATGATACAACGGTGTTTGGCCTCATCAGCAAAAATGATGAGTCGGCCTACAGGGAAGAGGTCCAGCTCCTAGCAGCATGGTGCGCTGACAACAACCTAGCCCTTAACTCCAAGAAGACCAAGGAGGTCATTGTAGACTTCAGAAGGTCTAGGAGCGGCACGCACACCCCCATTCCTATTAGCGGGACAGAGGTGGAACGTGTTTCCAGCTTCAGGTTTCTGGGGGTCAACATCTCCGATTACCTCTCTTGGACCCACAATACCTCAACACTGGTCAAGAAGGCTCACCAGCGTCTCTTCTTTCTGAGGAGACTAAAGCAGATCCATCTGTCTCCTCAGATTCTGGTGAACTTCTACCGCTGCACCATTGAGAGCATCCTTACCAACTGTATCACAGTATGGTATGGCAACTGCTCTGTCTCCGACCAGAGAGCACTGCAGAGGGTGGTGAAAACTGCCCAACGCATCACGGGTTCCTCGCTCCCCTCCATTGAGTCTGTCCAAAGCAAGCGATGTCTGCGTAGGGTGTGCAGCATCTCTGGCTCTCACCCCAACCACAGTCTGTTTACCCTCCTACCATCTGGGAGGCGCTACAGGTTTCTCCGTTGCCGGATCAGTAGGTCCAGGAACAGCTTCTTCCCTGCGGCTGTTACATTACTTAAATCTGTACCTCGGTGATTGCCAGTCACCTCCCCCCCCCCCCCTCCCCCCCCCTCCCGGACACTCCTTCCCCCAGAAACATTGCACTACTAGGACTGTATGTACGTATGTATATATTGGGTCAGTGGTACTGTGATTATTAAGAACCAGAGTTGGTACTATATAGTATCATTTCAACTTAAGGCAGAGTAGATCACATTGGCATTGTTATTGGTTTATTTTGCCAGAGATACAGTGAAAAACATGTTTAGTGTGCTATCCAGTCTAATCATACCATACCACACATGAGTATAATCAAACCATACATGAATACAACAGGAAGAGAAAAATAAGCAGAGGTAGAATATAGTGTTGCAGAACGTGCAGATTTTTAAAAAGTGCAAGGACTACAGCGGTGTAGGTTGGGAGATCAGATTACACCCTTAGTATATGAGCAGTCCATTCCATAGTCTATTATTAGCAAGGAAGAAGTTGGTAAACTTGGTAAACCAGCATCTGCAGTTCCTTGTTTCTAGAAGGAAGAAATTGTTCCTGAATCTGGTGGTATGAGCTTTCAAGCTTTTATATCTTCTGCCCAACTGTTTGGAGAACAGAGGGGATCAAGATCACCAGGGTGTAAGTGGTCCATGATTATGTGGGCTGCTTTCCAAAGGCAGCATGGTGTAGATTGAAGGTACACAAAAAAGCTGGAGAAACTCAGTGGGTGCAGCAGCATCTATGGAGCAAAGGAAATAGGCAACGTTTCGGGCCGAAACCCTTGGGTTTCGGCCCGAATATTTCCTTCGCTCCATAGATGCTGCTGCACCCGCTGAGTTTCTCCAGCTTTTTTGTGTACCTTCGATTCTCCAGCATCTGCAGTTCCTTCTTAAACAACATGGTGTAGATTGAGTTGTTTTGATGCCAAATTTTCTTATTCTTCTGAGGAAGTCAAGATATTGGTGTGCTTTCTTGGTGTGGTTGGACCAGGGGAAATTGTCGGTGATATTTATGCCTAGGAACATTTTGTGGTGAATGTATGCCAGGTGTGAAAATGGACTCTCCCTTGCACTTCCAAGGTTATTCTGTCTGATTTTCCCAATATCATATCAGCATGTATTTTCATACTTATTCCTGTAATGTCCAATTCTGCATTCACCAAGATAAATTAAAGCAGAAAACGTCAACCCATAGCCACTGAATAGTTTAGTTGGGACTAGTTCCATGTTATGCTAGTTTCTTGTTTTATTTCCTGATTTAAAAGTATACTTTTCAAATATTGGGAGACCTTATTGGGCACCACCAACCATTCTCTTGTGCTTAGGGGTGTTCCCTCTATAAAGATCAAGATTGTACAGGTTTTTTTTAAACTTCCTCGCCACAAAATCTTTCGAAGTAGTCAAAACTGATATCAGTCAAGTTAAATATTGCTGCTCACTGTTGCATCTGATTAATCAACTAAGCTTCCAATTCCCAAAGGAATTATTTCATCCACTGTCATTTGAGTGAGGAAGAGGTGGGCCTCAGGCACTGGAACTTTTCACATTGCTGTCTTTCCATCGATGTAGGCAACTGCTGATTACATTCACAAGGCCAGAACATCTCGCCTTCGTAATTAGGACTCTTTTATTAAACAAGAATTCTCTCAGTGGGCAAAATGATATGGATTACAAGAAATACTTCCATACAGTGTCCAAGGAACATTATGCATTCATCTTGAGTGATTCTGCATTGATGAACATTTTCAGTACTTGGCAAAGCCCAGAGAGATAAAGTCCGCACTCTATTTCCTTGTCATCTCACACAAGTGTGCTCTCCTGACTCCACACCAGCTGAACTCGGATAAAAAAAAACCCTAGTACTGGGACAATAGAAGAAAACATAAACCACATCAATTCACTATGTCTTGTCACACGTGTCAAAGAACCATGGAGACATGATCAGTGTTTGCTGCATGCAGCACAATCTTGGCAAGCAAAGATGGCAAACAGTGCCAGAAGTAAAGCAAAGAGTCCCATATCCTTGAAGCATGTTCCTCAGCCTGGGAATGCAGCAGAAGCAAGAGGAATAGAAGGACGTGCCTTTAGAAAGGAGATGAGGAGGAATTTCTTTAGCCAGAGGGTAGCAAATCTGTGGAATTCATTGACAAAGACAACTGTAAAGGCTAAGCCATTGGGTATTTTTAAAGCAGAGATTGACACATTCTTGACTTAGTAAAGGTGACAAATGTTACGGGGAGAAGGCAGGAGAATGCGGTTGTGAGGGAAAGATAGATCAGCCATGATTGAATGGCGGAGTAGACTCGATAGACCAAATGGCCAAATTCTGCTCCCATCACTTGTGAATTTATGAAGAAGAGAACTATGAGGGGATGTACTTGATCAGTATCCCAAATTTTATCTACCATCTGAGTGGAAGACCCGGGCACTGGCTACACAGGATAATGAAAATTTGTCAACCAAATCTCCACAATATAAATAGTATCAATATAGCACACCAGGTCAGATGAAATAACAATTACCTGACTTCAATAGCTTGACAACACATTTGTGCATTTCCTGATAAATGCAACTTTACTTGAACAATCATGACTTCTGCACAAAATACACTTCCATCAGATCAGTTTCACTCTAAACATTGATCAAGAAACTGATACATTCTACTCAATTTTATTATTGCCTTGTCAGTATTATAGCCATAGCGGTTAACATGGTTCAGGCCGTATCCCTGGAGACGTTTCAGGTTGGGGCCGTTCTTCAGACTTTTTATGTTATTGTATGTTGCCCAAGTCTATGTGCCTGTGATGCCTCTGCAAACAAGATCTTGATTTAATATATTTTAGAGTTTCGAGTTTCCTTTATTGTCATTCAAACAATAGTTTGAACGAAATTGGGTGTCTTGCAGTCATGACAGAAAAAAAAGCAACAGAACACACAATGAACACAGTTTAACACAAACATCCATCACAGTGAATATCCAGGCACCCCCTCACTGTGATGGAAGGCAAAAAGTCTTAAAGTCTTATCTCTTCCTTGTTTCTTCTCCTGCTGCGTTGAGGCGATCCAGGCCCTCAATGTTGGGGCCCCCGCCGGGTGATGGTCAGTCCCGCGGCCGATCCAAACTCCGCGATATATCTCGCCATAGTTGTGCAGCTGACAATAAACTCAACTTGATTTGGGCAACTACCTAGCCTCACCTTCTCACCCTGAAATGACTTGTTTACTGTACAAAATCCAAGTCCATATATTGCCACCAATCCCATGTGTATTACATTTGTTAAATAAATTATTGCATGAAATGTTTTCAGAGACTTTCAGAAAGACTAAATACCATCATTTCCACTAGTTCCTCCTTATTTCTTCCACTAGTTACAGTCTCAAAAAAACTCCAAAAGATTTCCCAAGCATGGCTTGTTTTTCATGTGCCTCTCATAGAAACATAGAAAATAGGTGCAGGAGTGGGCCATTCGGCCCTTCGATCCTGCACCGCCATTCAATATGATAATGGCTGATCATCCAACTCAGTATCCTGTACCTGCCTTCTCTCCATACCCCCTGATCCCTTTAGCCACAAGGGCCACATCTAACTCTATCTTAAATATAGCCAATGAACTGGCCTCAACTACCTTCTGTGGCAGAGAATTCCACAGATTCACCACTTTCTGTGTAAAAAATGATTTTCTCATCTTGGTCCTAAAAGACTTCCCCCTTATCCTTAAACTGTGACCCCTTGTTCTCGACTTCCCCAACATCAGGAATAATCTTCCGGCATCTAGCCTGTCCAACCCCTTAAGAATTTTGTAAGTTTCTATGAGATCCCCCTTCAATCTTCTAAATTCTAGCGAGTACAAGCCGAGTCTATCTTGTCTTTCTTCATATGAAAGTCCTGCCATCCCAGGAATCAGTCTGGTGAACCTTCTCTGTACTCCCTCTATGGCAAGAATGTCTTTCCTCAGATTAGGAAACCAAAACTGTACGCAATACTCCAGGTGTGGTCTCACCAAGACCCTGTACAACTGCGTGACTCTGCCCAATCCTATTATCATTGTGTAACATCAAGCCACCATTTCCTCCTTAATACATTCTAGTGTTTTCCCACTTGATGTTGTTAACTGATCTTTACTTCTTCTCCTTCTCCCTCCATTCCTAAATTACAGGGTTACATACCTGTCGTCCAATCTGTGGGAACCATTCTCGAACCTACAGTATTTTATTAGATGATAACCCATTCATCTATATATTTCTTTCAACACTTTTTGATATGGATCAAGTCATCTGGATGCTTAGGTTTCAGCCCTGTTTCTCTGAAAGAGATTTTAATTTATTTAGAGAAACAGCATGGAAAAAGGCCACTGTGACCAGGCCGAACATCGTTCACCCATTCACACTAGTTCTATGTGAAGCCACTTTTTCATCCACTGCTCATACACCAGTGGCAACCCACGGATGCCAATTAACCTACAAACCCACAAGTCCTTGGGATGTGAATGAAATCCACGTGATCGCAAGGCAACTGTGGCAACCCCACGCAGACTGCTCCTGAGCTCAGGATCGAACCCGGCAGCAGTTCTACCGGTTACCCCACTGCATCACCCCTGCAGAACTGCAAGCTGCTCGTTTGACAAGTGATTGTTGACAAGAGAATACAACTCGTGAATAACGTATCACAGCATTTTGAAACTATTGAACTGCCTGGTCAATGAAGACTTCATTGAAGACTGTTTAATTAATTCTGCTGCTCCCCGGAGTCATATTACTGTTCCCTTGGGTCTTCTACATGGCAAATACCAATCTTCTAAATCAGGCAGATTGATACTACAAAGAAGCAGTTAGATGTATCTTGCACCAACAGGTGGTATGTGACAGGATGATTGCTGAATGACTTTTAAGAAATGTGCATCACCTCCAGAAAGATAGTCATAATCTCCTGACTCCACATAGCTTCCCATAGATGCATTCTCCAACAGGCTTGATAATACACTCACCTTCAAGGTGAATCTGGCATCCATCAACCTTATTATGAATACATTCAAATCACAGCCCACGCCTGAATCTACTGGAATAGGTTGGATGCCTGAATCTCCTGAGAGCCCTCGACCCGATTCCCTATCCCTACTGACATCCCACTAATGCCTCGTGTGTGTCTGTGTGACATGCAGCCATCAACGTGTGCACCTCGTGTAGTGCAAGTCTCTGAAGCAGTGCTTGAGAAATCAAGTTTTGGTCATTAATGTCAAGCTCCTTCTGTTACTTACTTACCTCTCTCTGCAGTCTTTCTGCCTATTCCTTATGCTCCTCCTGTACAGAATAATGGTTTTCCTAGGGAACTCACTTCATATCCTTGAAGGCAGAAACAGGAAGTAATTACAGGTTGTGCCCAAAACTCCTTTACACTGATGCAACAGCACAGATGATTCTGAGGACGTTCAGTTGATCAAATCTAATCTTTGCTCCCACAGAAGAACAAATGAGGACAAAAACATGAAGTAAGCCTGGCTTTCCCACGTGTTAAGGCTTGAAATGATAATGTGTTTGCCTGGGGGCAGGTAAGCATGATGTTGTGTTTGTGTGAGGGTGTGTGTGAGAGTGTTTGTGTGAGGGTGTGTGTGAGAGTCTTTGTGTGAGGGTGTGTGTGAGAGTGTTTGTGTGAGGGTGTGTGTGAGAGTGTTTCTGTGAGGGTGTGTGTGAGAGTGTTTGTGCATGAATCTGTGGGAGTGTGTGTAAGGTTTATCATTTTAAACATGTCTGATTATGTGCCTGTGCATTGCTGCATCCTGTAGAAATTTGCTTAAGCCACGTTCTTAGAGTCTCGTCTAACCATGCTTCTGCTCTCTCCTCCATGTATACTCTTATCATCTGACTGCCGTGAGGATGTCCCTTTAAGAGCCAACATTTTGCTTTGATTTGTGTTCAAGGTGTTCAAGTTCAGAAAGTGTGTCTGACTCCGGTTCGATCGGGATCCGGACAGCCCCAATATAAAACACATTCACACGGTAGGTATAAATTATCCTATCATTGTTTCAAACTAGATATTGACCAAGTTGACAATTATTTGTTGCAAATCTGACTTCTTCGTGTGTAAGGCGTGCACAGCCTAAAGTTGTACACACCAAAACACTACATCTATTTGTTTGTGCACGTCGGGTTGATTGCATTAGTCGAAACAGGGTGGACCACGTGAAGGTTGCGATCTCCCACCCCGCAGATCTGACTGACTGACTGACCGCATGGAGCCAAGTTTTAGCACATCACATAAAAACAGAAATCGGAAAATCCTTCAGTAAGAATTGGCACATTCATATTATTTGGAATATTATGAGCAATTTTGGGCACCATACCTGAGGTAGAATGTGCTGGCTCTGGAGAGGATCCAGAGGAGGTTTACAAGAATGATCCAAGGATTTAGTAGGTTAACCTATGATGAACATTTTTGGCACTTGGCCTTTACTCGTTGGAGTTTAGAAGAATGAGGGGTGACCTCATTGAAACATACAGAATAGTGAAAGACTTGGACAGTGGGATAGAGTGGGTGTGGAAAAGATGTTTCCACTAGTGGGAGAGTCTAGGACTAGAGGTCAATAGCCTCAGAATTAAAGAACGTTCTTTTAGGAAGATGAGGAGAAATTTCTTTAGTCAGAGGGTGGTAAATCTGTAGAATTCTTTGCCACAGAAGGTTGTGGGTCAAAAGTCAGTGGATATTTTTAAGGCCGTGATAGATAGATACTTGATTAGTACAATTGTCAGACGTTATGGGGAGAAGGCAGGAGAATGGGGGTAAGGAGGGTGAGACAGATCAGCCATGATTGAACGGCGGAGTAGACTTCATGTGGGCCAAATGGCCTAATTCTACTATCACTTATGACCTTATGGCATGATGTGTTATTGTCAGCAAAGTATTTTTTTTACTAAAGAGGAGACAATTGCAGATTTCAAAAAAACAAATATTAGTTGAAAATGACATATTAGCAAAGGTTATGTACCAAAAGACAGGGCACTAAGCCAAATCATGACATGAGTAAACATGTACAATACATCTGACACCCATATTTCAGATGCTTGAGGCTAAAAATTAAAACATGAACAAAATATAAAAAGTTAGAAAAAAAAAAGATCCAGAGAACTATCTAGGTAGGAACAATTTAAACCATCAACATTTGTTGACTGAAGCATTTCTGACATTGCAGCAATTGAATAAATTAGTTACCAACTAAAGGCTCAATATTATTTTCTATCAAAAGCTCTATAAATTTAATTATCGGTTGAAATGATAACTGGTAAGCTTACTGCAAAATCATAAATTCACCATCAGTCTGGAGTTACACCTGGCACCAAGACGTAATGTTTTACTAATTTAACATTGCAGCTCCAGGAAAACAATGTTTCTTAGGAATGTGTTTTCAAACCATTCACCTTCATCTGCTTCATCAATAATTTACTTTTGCTATTAAGGCTTCAATTGCAGTACAGAGCTCAAACTGCAACCACTAAGACAACGTCACAGCCATGGAAGCCTCCTGGAGTACATAAGCCATATCCTGGCAGTCTGCGTTGACAAGTAACACATACCAAACAAATGCCAAGTGACGGCCATCTCCAAAATGAAGCGGACATGGGCAAGACCAGTCCAGTCTCATGAGCAATATGCCAGGTTAGTAATGAACCTGATCACTGGAGCTATGAGGCACAAGAACCATCTGTAGTTTAGTATTGATTTAGTTTAGTTTATTGTTGTCACGTGTACTGAGGTACCGTGAAAAAGTTTTGTTTTCATGTTATTCAGTCAAATAAAAGACTATACATGAATGCAATCACGCCATTCACAATACACAGACAAAGGATAATGGTACAACAATTTATGCAAGAGATAACACTGAAGTCTGATAGAGTGATTAAAGATGGTTCAAAGGTCTCCAATGAATGGGATACATACCACCCATGATCTTATTCAATGGCAGAGCAGGTGTGGGGGTCAAAAGGAACGACCACTACTTCTATTTTTTATCTATTAATGTAAAGTATTGATGTATAACTGATATTATTATTTTAAAAGGTTCTTCAAACCAAGTAGACTCAAGGTTGTCCTGGCAGTATATCCTGATCTTTGAAGGAGAGGGCATCTCAGGCTTCTTCCTGCAATTTACCTTTGCTTCAAGTGTAGGCGGTGACGGTAGCGATTTCTTCCCAGCAGCTCAGCTTTGGGGTTGGGGTTGACAAGGAGGTGCTGACGGTCACTGGATTATCCTGGTGGCCAGTCTTTGCCTGTTTGTGTGTGTGGGCACAGTCCCTCGCTATCTGTGGGCATGAAGAGAGTTTTGCATGTCAGGCTTGCCCCGGCCACTCAATCATAGCCTCAGTAGAGGCACTGGATGTCTAAGGGTTTTTTTCCTGGCAACCTAGTCTTGACCACACAGTGGCGCTGATGGTCCCAGGCTTGGTTCAGTGTCTCAGGTGCAGTGCCTCAGTTGGTTGACAAGATTCAAGTAGCCAACCAATATCAGCTAATTGGCACCAGCTATTACCAACAATGCTGGAGATTGGCCTCTGCTGGTCAATCAGCCAGTGATTGGTATCAAAGTGACACCTAAAGGAGAGCAGCAGGATGGGTGTTTGCAATCGTTAATAAAATCAGAGATATTCCCTATCGGAAGCAGAACAATTATAAATTATAAATGACAAATCTTTACAGCATTCATAATAAAATATAGTTACAACAATTTAACTAAAATCACCTACATTAATTTTTTCTTTCATTAAAAATTCCAGAATTTCACAATCTTTCCTTTTTCTATTTAATAACCCGTGCTAAATTAATCAAAGTGTGCATTCTAATTATAAACACGTACTTGACATTAGTGCAATACTATGCTCAACAACAGATTACAGATTGAAACTTTCTAGTCTGGTACTGTAACTCACATGGTCAGACATGTTTTGAATCTGCAGTACAGATCTACACTAATTAATTAAATTCTAACTAAGATCCAACAGATCTAACTAAGAACTGTGCAACCAGTACAACTGTTATGATCTTAAACAACAGTGTTCCAACTTCATGAAACTTTGGGTTAGACATTTCTACTTACATAATTGGAGAATATTATTTAAAAAGACCAATTTTCCTGCTCATATGAAGAAATTGCCTCAATTTCTGTGGTCTGGATTTTCTGTAGATTTTCAGTTCCCGAAGATTGGGATCTGACGTGTGTATGAAGGAACTGCAGATGCTGTTTAAACCAAAGATAGACACAAAATGCTGGAGGAGCTCAGCGGGACAGGCAGCATCACTGGAGAGAAGGAATGGGTGACGTTTCGGGTCAAGACCCTTCTTCATTCTTTCTCTCCAGAGATGCTGCCTGGTTCCGCTGAGTTACTTCAGCATTTTGTGTCTATCTTTGTGTTAAACCAGCATCTGCAGTTCATAGACATAGAAACATAGAAAATAGGTGCAGGAGTAGGCCATTCGGCCCTGCGAGCCTGCACCGCAATTCAATATGATCATGGCTGATCATCCAACTCAGTATCCTGTACCTGCCTTCTCTCCATACCCCCTGATACCTTTAGCCACAAGGGGCACATCTTAAATATAGCCAATGAACTGCCTCAACTACCTTCTGTGGCAGAGAATTCCAGAGATTCACCACTCTCTGTGTGAAAAATGTTTTTCTCATCTCGGTCCTAAAAGATTTCCCCCTTATCCTTAAACTGTGACCCCTTGTTCTGGACTTCCCCAACATCGAGAACAATCTTCCTGCATCTAGCCTGTCCAACCCCTTAAGAATTTTGTAAGTTTCTATAAGATCCCCCCTCAATCTTCTAAATTCTAGCGAGTACAAGCCGAGTCTATCCAGCCTTTCTTCATATGAAAGTCCTGACATCCCAGGAATCAGTCTGGTGAACCTTCTCTGTACTCTCTCTATGGCAAGAATGTATTTCCTCAGATTAGGAGACCAAAACTGTACACAATACTCCAGGTGTGGTCTCACCAAGACCCGGTACAACTGCATTAGAACCTCCCTGCTCCTATACTAAAATCCTTCCTTCATACACATCAGTCAGTTCCTAATGGTTCTGGACACAAGAGCATCAATCTGTAATATATCTCATGGAAGAGAAATAGAAGTTTAATTTTGAAATTATTAAATGGTCAAAGAATGCTTGTTGCTTTACAAAATAGCATTATTGTTGTAACTGACAGAACATTGTTTCAGGGATGAGAGCCCAGACTCTTGACCCACATATATCTATTCCCTCTGAAGCAGCACTAGCTGTACTTATGGGAGCTAACCACCAAACTTCCTTGCCTAGCTTACATCATCTTTTCCTACCATTTCCCTTATATCTTGAAGTTTCCCGGCCTCTGTCTCCATCCATTTACTTTTCATTGTCTCTTCCTCTCTACTGATTCCTACCTTTTTTTCCTCCACCCTGTCATCTTCTCCCATCACTCCTTTACTTTCAATCCCTTCTTTCTTTCATTTGTCCTTCTCCTCCTTCCCTTTCTCTCTGTTGTTGTTTCCAAGCACTCCACCCAAAGTGTTCCCACTCTACCCCATCCCCTCAAATTTTGAAGGATAGTAATAAACTGTCTGAAACTCATGATCAACCGGACTGATACTAGTTGACTTTACTCCAGATGTATTCAATTAGAATTTTTGTTTCGAGATTTTGTTTAGAGATACAGCATGGAGACAGGCCCTTTGGCCCACCGATCGTCCCGTACTTTAGTTCTATCCTACACGCTAGGAACAATTTACCATTTTTACTGAAGCTAATTAACCTACAAATCTGTACATCTTTGGAGTGTGGGAGGAAACTGGAACACCTGGAGAAAACCCACGTGGTCACAGGAAAAACATACAAGCTCTGAACAGACAGCATTTAGTTTGCCAAATGCCATGCCCGGATATAAATTTATGTCCCTTGATCAATAATCCACATTCTGGAACATTGAGGTCTGGATCGATACTCTTAGTTATTGGGATTGACTGAACCCAATCCAATCTGTGTTCTGGTCCCTTGACTTCGCCTGGTAATCTAATATCATAACACATAACTAGAGAGTATAATATTTTATCTTTGTTTAGTTGAACAGACTTCTCAATAATGAGAAATTGTACTGGAAACCTGAGCTGCAGAAATGACATGGTTCTGCAGTAGACAATTCTTCCGAGCAGGTATTAAAGTACCGTCTTTTGTCTTGCAACTACCTACACTCCACAAACAAGGGTAAGGTAAGATCATGACAGAAACACATCTGAAGGAATCAATTTAATTGACTTTTCACATACTGTTGCATAGAGTATACTTTTATCTCATCCCCATCCATTTCTCTCCTTTCTCAAGTGAGGAAGATTAGGTTCATGTGCCTGTATAATTTGATATGTTTTCTTTCAGGTGTCAACATAATATAGAGATGTCTTCATGAGTGCTCCAGAGGTTGTGTAGTATGTCTCAATAGGGATCAGTCCGCATGCAAGCCTAGTTAAATAGTCCTTTAAGTTTCAAAGTGACAAACCTGAAACCATTTGAATAAGTCATTATTTTCAAACTGATATTGTGTTTGTAGCTTTGAAAATGTATACATCTGTCTTGGGATATAGTCTCCCATCTCCTGAATATCTTTGTAATGTTAAACCTTTCATCCCGTGCACAGAAGTCTTTGGCTTTTTTCCAGAAGAAAAATGTGAAATTCCTTTGAGAATGGCAAGGGAAGTTTTCTATTAGTTCATTAAAAGGGAGTTTGACAAATTTATACTTTGGATCCACAAAAAGCCTTTTGCTATAAAGGGCAAATCGGCACTGTTGAAGCTGTCAAAGTGAAGTTTCAGTTTCCACACCCATCCATACACATGCCAAGGGGTGAGTTGACCACACAAATCAACCCAATCTTGATGATAACAAAATTGACAAGTTGACAATGTATTTTTTCCAGTTATCACAAAGCATGAAGCATCTTGATCTCAAAGTAGTAGTCATCAGCATGAATTATGCACAGATGGAAGTGAGTCCAACTCTTCCACCTGAATGTTTTTGAGGAGTTCTTGGCTTATTGGTTGGATGCCACTGTTAAAAATATCAATCGGTAGATGAAATTTACAAAACCCATCCTTGAGATTTAAAGGGATGCGGCATGGCTCTTTTTTATGACCTGACTATAGATCTTCCAAATTTATATCAGACATATGGGTGTTTCCAATCTGTCCAAATCTTTCGGAGGACCTTTTAAGTTAGGATTAATATGCTCCACACAACACTAGACCGACAACTCAATAGCACATCTTTCACATGTACACAATAAAGAATCCAATCTTGTAATTGAATAAGAATAAGGTTTCGGAGAGATGACTCTGTCATGACTGAGTTACAGTCTTGCCTCTGAGCCAGCTAATTATGAATTTAAGTCCCACTTCAAATGATTAGGTACCAAATGGAGGAATCAAAAGTTTACAGATGTTGGATATCTGAAATAAAAGCAGAACGTTCAGGAAATAGCTCAGCAAGTACTGATGGAGTATTAGGGAAACAAAGTTAATGATTCCGGTCAAAGACCCTTCATCAGAACGAGAAAAGTTAGAAGGTAGACAAAAATGCTGATGAAACTCAGCGGGTGAGGCAGCATCTATGGAGCGAAGGAAATAGGCAACGTTTCGGGTCAAAACCCTTCTTCAAATATAAGTTTGTTTTAAGTTGCATAGAGGGTGTGGATGGGTTGGATAGGGACAAAGGGAAGATCTCTGGAAAAAGTGAGGCCAGGATTACTGAGGAGATACATTGTTTATATCTGTTCATAGATTAATGAGGAACGTTAGAGAGAGAGAGAGAAAACAAACAAAATGATACGTAAGAGCTGTGAGAAGTAGGTCAGAGCTGATTCAGAGAACTGGCTCTAAAAGAAGACTGTTGATAATGCCCAGAACTTGAGGCAGTATCTTTGGAGATGGACTACCTAACTGCAGAACTGGCCAGTCATTATACATCTAGAGAATCTTACTAATGTCAGGAAATACTCCTCCTTCCCTGAGAAAGTTCAATACTCAGAACCTAAAATGGACACTATCCATGACAAAGCAGTCCCTTGATTCTCGCTCTGTACATCAATCTAAATGTTTGCTCATAGCATCAAAATGCACCTACACATGTGCTGAAGTTGACACCACTATAAAATATAATATGAAGTACAAGGGCTGCAGACCCAAAGGATCACCACCCATATGCAGATGGTACATTTTCCTATATAACCCATATTCGGGTTGCTCACAATTCTAGAGTAGTCATGTAGAAATATTTCACTGTTTCTTCATTATCACTGAAACTTCATCCTAGAATTTCTCACACAAACAGAATGTAGGAATACCAAAGAAAGACTGAAGTGGTTTTCAGTCAGGTCACCACCAACTCTACATGGGCAACTTGGATTGAATGACGAATGCTGGCTCTGCCAATAATGCCATATCCCTTAAATGAGAGAAAATGGAGAAAGCACTAATGACTTCACAGATTTCTGACATGAAATAGGTTCATAACATCAGGCTGCTCTGAATAATTTATTATTTTGATGCTGCGAGTAGCAATAGGGAATTGATTGAACCTCACAGGAAGATAATTTTATGTTTGTTCATTTACTTCATATAATAATAAAGTGGTTTGTTGTTCTATGTTTGGTCATTCCTCACTAAGTGCTTACCCGTCTGCCTTTCAATGGACTAACGGACAGACATGACAGCCACACAGTTTCCGATTCATATAACGAAGCATCCAGTTACCAGCCCCACAACACACGTCACTTGGGCAGTAGAGTTCACATTCATCTTATAAAGAATAAAGATCCGTTTACAGGAGTTGCTGATGATACTAAATATGAGAATATATCCACTGCATTTCTCAACTTGTAACATTAGTAAGGATCCATAATTGTAAGTAGCATAAACCTCAGATGTTGTACCTCTGCTAACTGTACGTATGTATATGTCAATAAACTTGGCTTAAGATATTGGCAGATGTTTTCTTTATGTCCCAGCATTAGTGAACATTTGGAGCTTCACCCTCAATTCAATTGCAATGATGAATATCTGCCTTTAAAATCAGGCAAACCATTAGGCATATCCAAATTATGAAAATCTCTGCTCTGTAATATATGATGCTTAAAAAATAACCTGATATTAGTTACTTGCAGAATCAAACATTAGTCCTTGCGGTCGCAGTGCCTGTTTCAAGTACGTTCAATGTAGACTATAATTCTTTCTGGTTTACACCGAAAATTGACACAAACTGCTGGAGTAATTATTTCTGCTTCACCTGAAATATGTGCCATAATTTAATCATCCAGCACCTTGTCAGTGTGAATTTGTCAAACGTCGAAGTCAGGTGACCTTAGAAACACTGTTCTAACTTTAGTCAGATTGCCAGGTCTATTTTAATGAACAGTGACTGGGAATATTGGGTTGCTACATCCAAATATTGACTATTGCTATGTATGGGGCATCAATTATCCATAGCGGACCTACGTTTGCTGATGAGGACTAGGGATTGCATATTTGATACACTATTGCCGTTAAATGAGGTACAAGTTAATACTATACATGAACTGTTCCTTCCTGTAGGGTATGTATGTACTTCCAATAGTGACATCGTAGCTTAGTTCAGTTTAGTTTAGAGGTACAGCGCGGAAACAGGGTCTATGCCAAGCAGCGATCCCTGTACAAGAGCACTATCCTACACACTAGGGACAATTTTCAATCTTCACCGAAGCAAATTAACTTACAAACCTGTACGTGTTTGGAGTGTGGGAGGATACCGGAGCACCCGGAGAAAATCCACGCAGGTCACGGGGAGAAGGTGCAAACTCCGTACAGACAGCACCCGTGGTCAGATCAAACCCGGGTCTCCAGCACTGTACAGCAGCAACTCTACCATTGCGACACCGTTGCATGTAAATGTAACATTTATATAAAGGTGTTAACATAGCATTACACCCTCAATATTTAAAATGATTTCACATCACCTGGATTGACTGAAATGTTGCCATTTTCACTGTGTCTCAGATCATTAAAAGAAAATTTCATAAGCTGGATTGGAAGTTACCACGGAATCTATCAAATAACTTGTTACAATAGTTTGCTGCATAACATTTTTTTCCCTAAGGCAAAACATGCACACGTTATGACAAAATTCAGCATATGATCATAAACAGCTTGAGACCTGCTTGCTGTTTTAAATTCTAACATTTCCTGTTGTGAATAGTATTTCACCTTTGCCTTCTCATGTTTCTTTATGACTGAGGAGGAGCTATTTCGGCCCATCAAATCTCTGAGAGCTCTCAGAGAATTCACAACAATCCCATTCCCCCACTTATTTCCCTAACATCCTATTCCCTGCCCATTATCTCCTTCCAGTTCTCCTACAGTCCCCTTTCGAGGTAGTTTACGGTAAACAATTAATCAACCAACCCGCACATGTTTGGCATATGGGAGGCAACTGAATCACCTGAGAGAAACCCATATGGTCATAGGAAGAACATGCAAAATCCACACAGGAAGATTGAATTGAACTTAGATGGCTGGAGGTGTGCACCTGCATTATTACCTGCTGCACTACAGTGCCACCCCTCACACTGATGCAGTCGTAGCTGTTTCCTCATGCGTGGAACTCCATTCCAGAAGTTGCTACTGACAGCAGAACTTTTCCAGCCCATGTTTCCGCGATGGTTTTTTAAACCAATATGTAGAGGACCGACTAGAGGACAGGCCATCCTAGACTGGGTATTGTGTAATGAGGAAGGATAAGTTACCGATCTTGTTGTGCAAGGCCCCTTGGGCAACAATGACCATAATATTCGGATGGAGAGTGACACGGTTAATTCAGAGTCCAGGGTCCTGAATGTTAATAAAGGAGACTTTGAAGGTGTGGCTAGGATTGGCTAGGATAGACTGGCAAATTATACTTAAAGGGTTGACAGTCGAGATGCAATGGAAAAGATTTAAAAACCACATGGATGAATGTCAGAAATTGTTCATCACTTCTGGCGAAAAGATAAAACTGGGAAAGCGGCTCAACGTGGCTGACGAAGGAAGTCAAGGATAGTGTTAAAGCCAAGGAAGAGGCATATAAATTGGCCAGAAGAAGTGGCAAACCAGAGGACTGGGAGAAATTTAGAACTCAACAGAGGAGGACAAAGGGGTTAATTAAGAGGGAGAGGGGGGGGGGGAAGAGCATGAAAGAAAGCTTGTGGAAAATATAAAAACTGACTGTAAAAGTCTCTAGAAGTACGTAAAAAGAAAAAGACCTTCCCTTACAGTCAGAGACAGGTGAATTTATAATGGGAAACAAGGAAATGGCAGAACAATTAAATGAGTACTTTGGTTCTGTCTTCACTAAGAAAGCCGCAAACAATCTCCCGGAAATACTAGGGTACCAAGGTTCTAGTGGGAGGGAAGAACTGAGGGGAATCCACATTAGTCGGAAAATGGTGTTAGATAAACAGTTGGGACTGAAGGCAAATAAATCCCCAGGGCCTGATGGTCTGCATCCCAGAGTAAAGGAGGTGGCACAAGAAATTGTGGATGCTTTGGTGATCATTTTCCAAAGTTGTCTCGACTCTGGATCAGTTCCTGTGGATTGGGAGGTAGCCAATGTAACTCCACTTTTTAAGAAAGGAGGGAGAGAGAAAACGGGGAAGTATAGACCAGTTAGCCTTACAACGGTAGTGGGGAAGATGCTGGAGTCGATTATTAAAGATGTTATAGCAGATTATTTGGACAGCAGTGACGGGTTCGGTTAAAGTCAGCATGGATTTATGTAGGGGAAATCATGCTTGACTAATATATTGGATTTTTTTAAGGATGCAACAAGTAGAATGGATAAGGGAGAGCCAGTGGATGTAGTGTATCTGGATTTTCAAAAGGCCTTTGGCAACGTCCCACACAAGAGATTGGTGTGCAAAATTAGAACACATAGTATTGGGGGTAGGGTATTGACATGGATAGAGAACTGGTTGGCAAACAGGAAGCAAGTGTTGGAACTAACGGGTGATTTTTAAAATGGCAGGCAGTGACTAGTGGGGTGCAGCAAGGCTCGGTGCTGGGACCCCGGTTATGTACAATATATATTAACGATTTAGACAAGGGAATTAAATGTAACATCTCTAAGTTTGCAGATGACACAAAGCTGTGTGGCAGTGTGAGCAGCGAGGAGGATGCTATGAGTTTGCAGGGTGACTTGGACAGGTTGGGTGAGTGTGCAGAAACATGCAGTATAATGTAGATAAATGTGAGGTTATCCACTTTGGTGGCAAGAACAGGAAGGCAGATTATTATCTGAATAGTGTCAGATTAGGAGAAGGGGAGGTGCAACGAGATCTGGGTGTGCTTGTACATCAGTCACTGAAAGTAAGCAGGTACTGCAGGTAGTAAAGAAAGCCAATGGCATGTTGGCCAGCATTGCGAGAGGATTTGAGTTTTGGAGCAAGGAGGTCCTACTGCAGTTGTACAGGGCCCTGTTGTGACTGCACCTGGAGTATTGTGTGAAATTTTGGCCTCCTAATTTGAGGAAGAACATTATTGCTATTGAGGGAGTGCAGCGTAGATTCACCAGGTTAATTCCCGGGATGTCGTATGATAAAAGAATGGGTCGACTAGGCTTGTATTCGCTGAAATTTAGAAGGGTGTGAGGGTTTCTTCTGGAAACATATAAAATTCTTAGAGGATTGGACAGGATAGATGCAGGAAAAAAATTCCCGATGTTGGGGGAGTCCAGAATCAGGAATCACAATTTAAGAATAAGGGGTGGGCCATTTAGGACTGAGTTGAGGAAAAACCTTTTCACCAGGGAGTGTGAATCTGTGGAATTCTCTACACAGAAGGCAGTGGAGGCCAATTCACTGGATGTTTTCAAGAGAGTTATATTTAGCTTTTAGGCCTAAAGGAATCAAGGGATATGGAGAAAAAGCTGGAAGGGGGTACTGATTTTGGACGATCACCCATGATCATGTTGAACGGTGGTGCTGGCTCGAAGGGCAGAATGGCCTACTCCCGCACCTATTTTCTATGTTTCTATGTTTGTATCACTCATTTTTAGTTTTCTGGTTTGGATGAAGTCCATCTGTACGTGTATCTTTTTTATGTCATCTCGCCATGTCTGTATGAGTAGAGACACAATAGACTGCTGATGCTGAAACCCCAAGGAAGAAAAAATACAAGAGGAACTCAGCAGGTCATGCCACCAGACCTGTTAGTTCCTTTTGTTCAAAGTCCGTATGAACACTTGATTATTCAAGCAGACCAACCCTCATCTTGGCCACATCGTCAACCACCACAATGGAGAAAGACAATATTGTGTGTGAATCCCAATGAGGCTATTTTCACAGCTTTCCATATGTGACCCAAGAGAAGCCTTGGCAGGAAGCCTGTGACAAATCGTTTGCCCATTCTCCCAATTCAAGTTAGAAAGAGCACAAGAGGATTTTCATTGAGGTTTCATTCATTCGTAGTCGTTAACTCGGCATACACACGTTCAAAACATCTATTTAAATAGGACGATTAAAATGACCCTGAGATGTTTTCTTCAACTTGCAGCCTCTTTAGCACAGGTGATTGTTAAAACAATCATGTATTGTTGGAATCTTTGTTCCCTGCTCAGAATTATTCATGTAGGTATAATAGTTCCACTGCATGCACGTTGCCAATTTAATTTCATTAGCTAGCTCTGGTCCTTAATGTAAGGCTGGGTTCTGATGTTAATAAAGAAACTAAAAACATGCAATGAGAATGACACTGTACCTAGCCCTTTCTATTCATGAATCAGATTATGGATTCATTCTGTTTCAATTCACCATGCCATTCTTTGCAAATTTACAGTCCAATTGTAACTAAAATTAAAAAAATAAAACTAAACATTATGCCAGTGGGACCATTTTACATTGGTTTAGAATCCTAAAGGGTTCTATTTGAAATTAAAATGTAACACCCACAAAACATCATTAATATTTCATCATCTTCCACTGTCCAAATGCTCCAGCTTTTCAACAAATGCTCTCCCTTTACCTCCTGGCTGTTTTTTTATGACATTTAATAGCTGACTGAATATTCCTCATCAATAATGGAGCCAATTTAAACCAAGCTCAAAAGCATCTTAAAATATAGTGTTGTTGGTTAACAAAAGGAAACCCAAAAGGTGCCTTTAACTCTTCGTGTTTTGGAAACTAAATAATGAATGGTGGGGGAGGGACACATGCGCAAAGACAAGGGGTGTGTTCTCATCATCTAGTGACGTCAAAAATGAGTCCTATGTTGAACTTTGGGCCCAATGTTATTAGGCCTTGGGTCCAATGGTCACAAAGAATCCAGCCCCGGAACATCACAGTGTAAGACAGGAAGGGAAGTGTGGTGACTTGTGGGAGAGTGTTTAGGCTTTGGTACAAGTGGTATGAGATGGGTCCATGCAGGTGGAGAGGTGGTAGGGGAAGGGAGTGTCAAATCAAACTTGCAAAACAGATCACAATACATCCATTATTCTTCACCCTTAATGCCACCGCATGCCTTGCTGTCTCCAGATGAAAGGAGGCCTCTTATAATCCATTATTTGTGTTGCTTCGTGTCCAGTCTATTGGAGGCTTTGTAGGCAACATGAGCCTTTCATCTGCAATGGAGCACAGTTGACTCAGTGGGTGTAAGGTTTCCTTGTGTAAGATCCATGTCGTAAAATGTAACCAGTAAGACTGGCAAAAAATATAGTTCAAGTAAAGCCGAGAGTTTCTGTGTTTCATTTTGATAATATCATTTTTTTAATATACTGAAATCTGAGGGCTTCAATTCCACACAACTCCTCACGACACATTCCAGATCTTTCTTTAAGTATAGCAATTACTAACTGCGAATTGCAGCGTTATTATTTAAATAACTGTGATTTTAATGTTCAATAGTGGGAGAGTTTTAAAGCCTGGGAAATAATAATATTTCAATGTCAGGTACCTAAGGAGAGCCCCCTAGATATAAATAGCAATAAATTAGTTCCAAACTCCACCTGGTTTAGCACCCAATGTCAAAAACTGTGGCCAATATTCCCTTACAAATTTTGTCTCAAAAGTTTGAGGAACCCAAGATAAATTTGCATTTACAGTAACAATACTTCTCACTGTATTGTTCATTTTGTACTTCATGGGCCTGGAGGTTTTTGAAGGGTAGGGCATTATTGGCAAATCTGTACACAAAGGGTGACACAGTGATAGAATTGCTGCTTTACAGCGCCAGAGACCTGGGTTCGATCCTGACGATGGGTGATGTCTATATGGAGTTTGCACGTTCTCCCATGCCCACGCGAGTTTTCTCCGTGTGCGCTGGTTGGTTTCCTCCCACACTCCAAGGACGTGCAGGTTTGAAAGTTAATTGGGTTTTGGTAAAAACTGTAAATTGTTCCTAGTGTGTGGGATAGTGCTGGTGATCGGAGTAATGGCTAGCCGGTGCAGACAAAGGGCCTGTTTCCGGGCTGAAGCCTAATGTAGATCCACCTCTAAAGCCTAATGTAGATCCATATCAGATTAGTCAGATTTTAAAAGAATCGGCACCTGCCAATTTGGTCACCTGGTCAACACTTTACTAGTAATATTAGAACAGAGGTTATGATCGTACTAAATGAAAGGGATAGATTGAGGGGCTGAGTGGCTTTCTGCTTCAAATGCATTAATATTTCAGAGACGTGAGTTCAACCACCTGCCTTGGCACCAGGAGAATTTCAAATCAATTAAATAACACTGTAATAAAAAAGTGACCTTAATAATTGTGTCAATTCAATTCCTGAAATATAAAATCTCAATGGGAACGCAATCCCCTGCTCTTACTCTATTCTGGGTGTATCGTTGACTCATATTGATGCGGTTCATTTTTAACAAGGTTCTGAGTTGATGAAGTCATCAGTTTAAAGATAACTAGAATTGGCAATAACTGCTGTTCAGGTGAATTTAAGGAACTGCAGATGCTAGTTTATAAAACAAGCACAAATTGCTAGAGTGAAGGGCCTGTCCCACTATACGAGCTAATTCAAGAGTTCTCCCGAGTTTCCCCTGATTCGAATTCGAAGAATTACGGTAATAGCCACTCGTAGGTACTCGGGGGTCTCGTGGACATTTTTCAACATGTTGAAAAATCTTCACGAGTCTTCACGAGCTTACCGCGTTTCCCGAGTACCAGCCGTTAGCGTTAAGAGTAGCTAAGAGATGTCCCGAGCTCCAACGTACCCGTCACGTACATTCTACATGCTCACCATGTGTTTGATTTTTTTTTTAAACTCGGGAGAGCGCTTGAATTACCTCGTACATTGGGACAGGCCCTTGACTCAGCGGATCAGGCAGCAGCTCCAAAGAACATGGATAGCTAATGTTAATGGCTGTTTTTGAAATGGATTGTGATTGTAGAGCATGTAAAATAGTTCAGAAATGTGAACATTTAAGCTACAAACATTCAGATATTTAAATACTTATGCATAGTGTTATTTTTCTGTAATTACCTAAAACAGGAGACAACCGATTTTTTTAACTAACCAATGGTCCTAGTTTACAGACATTCTATCAGCTTGAAGTGACATTGAGGCACATGTGACCATGTCCTTACATTCTACTGTTACTCCCACACAAAGTAAAGTGCAGTAGGAAATCACAACTCAGCCACTTTTCCACTTATTCGTGTGACAATTGTTTTTTTTTAACCTAAGAACAGATCTGAAGGATGTTTTTGTCTTCTCCGGGCTCATGAATAAATCAAATAGATGTTTTCATTTTCCCAGGCTTTTCTACAAATGGAGTCAAAATCCATCTGCAAACCAAGTTGCTTTTATTTAATAAATCTATGAGACCATCAGATATCGAAGATTCACCTGACACAGCCATACTTTGCAAAGTCTTTTCAGATTCAAAGATATAAGCAGTTTCCTGCACAACAATTTGAGACAAAGATAACTAAGTTATATAGAATACAATTGTTACCACATCAGTCCAAAAGCTTTGCTGACTGCCTATTCCTGACCTGGCATGTAATGTAGGCATAATTATCATTGCCAGTCTCATAATCAATCCTTGACTATCAAGGACAAGCACATTATGTTTGCCAAATCACCACCATGAATATTCATTCCATCACCATCATCCAGAAAGTTAATTAGTTCCAACATATAAATACTGTGGCTGCAACATCACCTTCTGATTCCTTAATTTATTTCACCACTAACAAGTTATGTCAAGAGCCTGAGGGAATACGGTCTATTTCCCTAGATAGAATTGGCTCCAAAAGCACGGAAGAAGTGTGCCATTGATTCAGGACAAAGCCAATGTCTCATTGACATGCATCCACCACACTAAAATGTACTTATTTCACCCCAGAGCATCACGATTCCAAGACATCTACACAATGTGCCACGGTAAATTAACAAGGTGACTCGAACAGCATTTCCTATACCCAAGACCGTTATGATCTGGTAGCACAAGCACAGCAAGTGCATGAGAAATCCACCATCCCCTAAGTTGTCCTTGGACACATTCACCTCGCTTCTTCTTTGTTCAGTATCATGGAACTCCTCACTGAATGACACAATGAGAGTACCTTCACTGCAAAGTCATGAAAGGACATTTGTGGATGGGCATTTTGTTGTTCATGTTGCTGGTGTTCCGTTGAGTTAGGCCCACGACACCTCGGGAAGGTTCAACAGTTGGTTTTGGCATCCCAGATCAATCAGTGTAACTCGGTACACATTACAATAAACCAAACTAAACTAAACACATGATTATGTGAAATACAAAGACAATTATAATCTTCCCCTCCCATAAATGATATGAACAACAGCACAAAGTTCCACTAATCTTTGCACAGCTTGACATCTGGATACAAAGTGTTACAATGATGCCAGGAGCAGTTAAATAATATCCATTAAAATTTCAAGAACTCTCCTATATTTTTGTTATCTCGGTTGCATCGTTTAAATAGTTTAGATGCAGTATCAAATACAGTAGACATCAATCAGTAGACAACCAACTCATCTTGAAATAGAAATGGGTTGAGCTCAGAGAGATTCCTGTTCCCAACAGTCTTCCCTTTCATTCGCTTCCATGAGCTATTGGCCCTCCACTTCACATCACCACACACTCCAGACGAATTTGGAGCCAAATCAAAGAAAGGCCAAGCCTATATTTACAAGCAAGCCCATAAACTATGAGTCTATTCAAATGCTCAATCACAACAACATCAACTTGCAACCATGTAGTGCCTTTAACTTAAAAACCTCAAGGTGTTATAAGAAGATAAAGCTGCCGGCAAAAATAAAATAAAATAAAAAATCATGTCTTGTGGCCAATGCTCTCAGCTCTCTACACTTTCTATCAGAACCAGAAAGTCTGTAACGGAACTGAAGTGGAATCTGCACCACCAGTGAAACAGACTGTCTCAGTCTGGTGTTGGGTAGTGGTTCAGACATGTTGACCACTCTTTACATGGTCCATGTATATTTAATGTGTGGTAACTGTAATTGAACCGATTTTATAGATAGACCTCGTTTGCATTTCCATCCCAATCTTATCCCTGGCCACCCCTTCAAGTTCCCTTTGTAGTCAGAATATGGACATCAATCTGCACTGTGCAGCATTGGAGCTCACAATATATGAACATCGTGACGGTATAGCTGAGCCACAATCAATAAATGTAGACATTATTGAAACCCATCTTTGGCATTCACTTTTATAAATCAGTCCTTGTGCTGGGCGTTTGATTCATCTAGATTTAACTGCAGCCATCCCTGAAATATTCTAATTTACAAACAATAGTACCTGTGTGATCACACTGAATACATCTATCTATTATATATTAAAACTGTGTGGCTGCCGCCTGCCGCCTGGCGTCCGGCTGCCTTTCTGCCTTTTGATTCGCTGCTCCTTCCTATCAGCTTCCAACACACTTCAAAACAAAGTTGCAAGACAGGAACACTCTGAACTTTTCACCTCAATGGGATATCACAGCAAGTGCTTCAACAGGAGGGGGAGGGCCAATTGGTATTGCAATTGGAACTGCTGCAGCAGGCAGGGAGGTGAAATTGGAATTTTTTTTTTAATCCACTGCTGAGGGAGGCAGGGGAGTGCTGGAATCTTACATTTGGGAACGGCTTCAGTTCCGTTGGAGGAGACGGGTGCATGGTGGAATATTGGGTTGGGGGATCACACCATTGGGGGAGCAGACCCAACGGGTCTGCACTTGGTCTAGTAATCTATAAATGTCTACACCATAAGAAATGCAGAAGTAAAATATCACTGCTCCAGGGATCAACACAAATTTCATGCAGGGCTTCAAATAAGCCATTTCCTTATGATCATTACTTCTAAGGCACTGAGGACATAAGTATCGTAAAATGATGCACCTTCTATGTTTGAGTGCAATTAATGAGCAGGATTGCCAAAATCTTGCATCAAACACTTTAAGGCGGCATGGTGGTGCAGCGGTAGAGTTGCTGCCTTACGGGTTTGATCCTGACTATGGGTGCTGTCTATACGGAGTTTGTACATTCGCATTGTAGAAATGTAATGTTGTGTGCAGGGTAGTGTTAATGTGCAGGAATTGCTGGTCGGTGTGCACTCGTTGGGCCGAAGGGCCTGTTTCTGTGCTCTATCTCTAAACTAAAATTAAACTAAACTCTAGATCTAACGTGGAAACAGGCCCTTCTGCCCACCGAGTGCGCGCTGACCAGTGATCATCCCGTACACTAACAGTATCCTACACACTAGGGACAAATTTACAATTTTACGAAACCAATTAGCTTACAAACCTGTATGTCTTTGGAGTGTGAGAGGAAACCGGCGCACCTGGAGAAAACTCACGCGGTCACAGGGAGAACGTACAAACACCGTACAGATAGCACCCACAGTCAGGATTGAACCTGGGTCTCTGGCGCTGGAAGGCAGCAACTCTACCACTGCACCACCGTGCCGGCTTTTGTTTTTGGGGCCCACACCCTTCATGGCTCACCAATCATGCTGAAGTTGGAAATCGCAAGAGAAAAGAAAAGCAGTCAGAAGAATGGTCCTGACCCGAAACCGTGCCTATCCATCGCCTGCAGAGATGTTGCCTGACCTGATGAGTTCCTCCAACACTTGGTTTTCTGCTCCTATCTATCATTCGCCTTTCTCTCTTCCTACTGGATTCAGGATTCACTTCAGAAAAGGAGCAGTGGATAAATGAAAGCAACCAATCGCTAATGTTGGAAGAATTAGATAAGCATAAATTCAAAGGTTGTATGTCACACTTTCCATGTATCGTTTGAACCAAATGTAACAGATTTGTACACCATGAATCAGCATAATCCTTTCGCCAGGGAATCTCTTCTAATGGTGACCACCACAAACTGAAATACTAATGGATTTTAATTTATCTCCTTTATCTCAATCCTCCAGTTCTATCCCGAGACTATTTGAAGTAGTATGTTGTGCATCCAGAGTTTTTAAGAATATTATTCGTTTATCAAACTGGGCCTCAGTAGCAAGTCCAGCAAGTATACTCTGTACTTAATTGCTATTGAGAATGAGTTGTCTCAAATTGCTGGAATACCTCCAGTATTCCTCCTTACTGATGGGTAGTAGAATTCCAGCATTTAAAAACATACCAGATAGAAGACACAAGGAAGTGCAGATGCTGGAATCGTGAACAAACACAAAGTGCTGGAGGGACTCAGCAGGTCGGGCAGCATCTATAGAGGAAATGGATAGGCAATATTTTGGGTCAGGACCCTCTTCAGAAAGATATGGGGATTTGTTTGAAAGTCAGTAAAGTGTGGAAAAGAGCCATTAGCTGGTGTTTCCATGTGCCTTCTGCACCTGTGCTTGCTAATAGAGGTCATGGATTTGAAAATGCTGTTGAAGATAGTTCTTCCAAGTGTTCAATGAAGGAATATTGATTCATCAGCGAGGCATCCACTAGTCCAGCAGAGGGATTTATAGCTCTTCTCACATTACATGTAGTTATACACATATGTCAATAATATTCAAGGCAATGCCATAGTCCACAGAATACTTGCAATACATGTTGTCATGATCCAGTATTAAATTAAATAAAATGACAGGAAAATGCTTTTCTCAAATGTCATCTATTATTTAATTCCCTCAAAAAATATTGTGAATGAAGAATAGGGTCAGAGGTTGGAGAGTGGGAGAAAATTGTATTATTTTCTGGGGGCAATAAGTTTTGGGAATAGTCTTCCCTTGGGAATGTCTATAGTGTCAAGGTGCATTTATATAGAATTAGGAGAAGAATTAGGCCATTCGGCCCATCGAGTCTACACTGCCATTCAATCATGGCTGATCTATTTTTCCCTCTCAACCCCATTCTCCTGCCTTTCTCCCCATAACCTTTGACACCCTTACTAATCAAGAATCTATTAATCTCTGCTTTAAAAAATATCCAATGCTTTGGCCTCCACAGCCAACTAGTGCAATTAATTCTACAGATTCACCGCCCTCTAACTAAAGTGCCAATGCACCACATACAGCAGGAGATTCAGGTGAGCCGTGCAAGGCAGAAGGTTTTTGTGAACCGCGTGTAGCAGATGGTTTCGGCGAGCCATACCCTGACATCAG
Source organism: Leucoraja erinaceus (assembly GCF_028641065.1). Taxonomy (NCBI): domain Eukaryota; kingdom Metazoa; phylum Chordata; class Chondrichthyes; order Rajiformes; family Rajidae; genus Leucoraja; species Leucoraja erinaceus. The sequence goes on along the minus strand of NC_073387.1, from coordinate 14,386,963 downwards.
GCCTAGCTCACCCGCCATGGAGCCGGGAGAGTGCAGCTGCAGAGCCCAGCCACTGCTGGTCGACCTGGTCAACAAATTTCAACAAATTGCAACAAATTTCAACAAATTTCTATGTAAAACCTGGTGGAGGGAGTCAGCAAAGGTGGGCGTTGGACAAGGGCTGGTAGGATGAATTGGGGGGGGGGGGGGGGGGGGGGGGGGGGAGGGCTTGCATTCCATGCTTCAAGGTCGGGGCAACCCCGGGGCACCAAGATTGATGATGGCCTAGTATGGAGAGGAGCTATGGTTCACGGAACGACTGATGGAGGCAACGGCTGCAACAGGCCTTTAGGGCCCGCTGCAGTTGGAACTGGGAGACGGTGCCAAAACCTGGTGACTCTTGCATATAGAACAACGAGTAATAGAAACATAGAAACATAGAAAATAGGTGCAGGAGTAGGCCATTCGGCCCTTCGAGCCTGCACCGCCATTCGATATGATCAGGACCGATCATCCAACTCAGTATGCCATCCCTGCCTTCTCTCCATACCCCCTGATACCATTAGCTACAAGGGCCACATCTAACTCCCTCTTAAATATATCCAATGAACTGGCCTCAACTACTTTCTGTGGCAGAGAATTCCACAGATTCACCACTCTCTGTGTAAAAAACGATTTTCTTATCTCGGTCCTAAAAGACTTCCCTCTTATCCTTAAACTGTGACCCCTAGTTCTGGACTTCCCCAACATCGAGAATAATCTTCCTGCATCTAGCCTGTCCAACCCCTTAAGATTTTGTAAGTTTCTATAAGATCTCAATCTTCTAAATTCTAAAGTGTACAAACCGAGACTATCCAGTCTTTCTTCATATGAAAGTCCTGACATCCCAGGAATCAGTCTGGTGAATCTCTCTGCACTCCCTCTACAGCAAGAATGTCTTTCCTCAGATTAGGAAACCAAAACTGTACGCAATACTCCAGGTGTGGTCTCACCAAGACCCTGTACAACTGCAATAGAACCTCCCTGCTTTTATACTCAAATCCTTTTGCAATGAATGCTAACATATCATTTGCTTTCTTCACTGCCTGCTGCATTCCTACTTTCAATGACTGGTGTAGAATGACACCCAGGTCTCGTTGCATCTCCCCTTTTCTTAATCGGCCACCATTCAGATAATAGTCTACCTTCCTGTTTTTGCCACCAAAGTGGATAACCTCACATTTATCCACATTATACTGCAACTGCCATGCATTTGCCCACTCACCCAACCTATCCAAGTCACCTTGCAGCCTCCTAGCATCCTCCTCACAGCTAACACTGCCCCCCAGCTTCGTGTCATCCACAAACTTGGAGATGTTGCATTCAATTCCCTCATCCAGATCATTAATATATATTGTAAATAGCTGTGGTCCCAGCACTGAGCCTTGCGGTACCCCACTAGTCACTGCCTGCCATTCTGAAAAGGACGCGTTTAGTCCTACTCTTTGCTTCCTGTCTGCCAGCCAGTTCTCTATCCACATCAATACTGAACCCCCAATACCGTATGCTTTAAGTTTGTATACTAATCTCTTATGTGGGACCTTGTCGAAAGCCTTCTGAAAGTCCAGATATAACACATCCACTGGTTCTCCCTTATCCACTCTACTAGTTACATCCTCGAAAAATTCTATAAGATTCGTCAGACATGATTTACCTTTCATAAATCCATGCTGACTTTGTCCAATGAATTCACCACTTTCCAAATGTGCTGCTATCCCATCTTTAATAACTGCCTCCAGAATTTTCCTCACCACTGATGTTAGACTAACTGTTCTGTAATTCCCCGTTTTCTCTCTCCCTCCTTATTTTAAAAAGTGGGGTTACATTAGCTACCCTCCAGTCCTCAGGAACTACTCCAGAATCTAAAGAGTTTTGAAAAATTATCACTAAAACATCCACTATTTCTGCGGCTACTTCCTTAAGTACTCTGGGATGCAGCCTATCTGGCCCTGGGGATTTATCGGCCTTTAATCCATTCAATTTACCTAACACCACTTCCCGGCTAACCTGGATTTTGCTCAGTTCCTCCATCTCATTTAACCCCCGGCCCCTTGCTATTTCCGGCAGATTATTTATGTCTTCCCTAGTGAAGACAGAACCAAAGTAGTTATTTAATTGGTCTGCCATGTCCTTGTTCCCCATGATCAATTCGCCTGTTTCTAACTGCAAGGGACCTACATTTGTTTTAACTAATCTTTTCCTCTTCACATGTCTATAAAAACTTTTGCAGTCAGTTTTTATGTTCCCTGCCAGTTTTCTTTCATAATCTATTTTCCCTTTCCTAATTAAGCCATTTGTCCTCCTCTGCTGGACTCTAAATTTCTCCCAGTCCTCTGGTAGGCTGCTTTTTCTGGCTAATTTGTACACTTCATCTTTTGTTTTGATACTATGCCTGATTTCCCTTGTTATCCACGGATGCACTACCTTCCCTGATTTATTCTTTTGCCAAACTGGGATGAACAATTATTGTAGTTCATCCATGCAGTTTTTAAATGCCTTCCATTGCATATCCACCGCCAACCCTTTAAGAATCATTTTCCAGTCTATCTTGGCCAATTCACGTCTCATACCCTCAAAGTCACCTTTCTTTAAGTTCAGGACCCTTGTTTCTGAATTAACAATGTCACTCTCCATCCTAATGAAGAACTCAACCATATTATGGTCACTCTTGCCCAAGGGGCCACGCACAACAAGACTGCTAACTAACCCTTCCTCATTACTCAATACCCAGTCTAGAATAGCCTGCTCTCTCGTTGGTTCCTCTACATGTTGGTTTAGAAAACTATCCCGCATACATTCTAAGAAATCCTCTTCCTCAGCACCCCTGCCAATTTGATTCACTCAATCCAATCTATATGTAGATTGAAGTCACCCATTATAATTGTTTTACCTTTGTTGCACGCATTTCTAATTTCCTGTTTGATGCCATCCCCAACTCCACTACTACTGTTAGGTGGCCTGTACACAACTCCCTCTAGCGTTTTCTGCCCCTTAGTGTTTCGCAGCTCTACCCATATTGATTCCACATCCTCCAAGCTAATGTCCTTCCTTTTTATTGCGTTAATCTCCTCTCTAACCAGCAACGCTACCCCACCTCCTTTTCCTTTCTGTTTATCCCTCCTGAATATTGAATATCCCTGGATGTTCAGCTCCCAACCTTGGTCACCCTGGAGCAATGTCTCCATGATCCCAACTATATCATATTCATTAATAACTATCTGCACATTCAACTCATCCACCTTATTACGAATGCTCCTTGCATTAAGACACAAAGCCTTCAGGCTTGTTTTTACAACACTCTTACCCCTTATACAATTATGTTGAAAAGTGGCCCTTTTTGATTTTTGCCCTGGATTTGTCTGCCTGCCACTTTTACTTTTCACCTTGCTACCTATTGCTTCTATCCTCATTTTACACCCCTCTGCCTCTCTGCTCTTGCGCCCATCCCCCTGCCACATTAGTTTAAATCCTCCCCGACAGCACTAGCAAAAACTCCCCCAAGGACATTGGTTCCTTTCCAGCCCAGGTGCAGACCGTCCTGTTTGTACTGGTCCCACCTCACCCAGAACTGGTTCCAATGCCCTAGAAATTTGAATCTCTCCCCCTTGCACCATTTTTCAAGCCACGTATTCATCTGCAATATCCTCCTATTTCTACTCTGACTAGCCCGTGGCACTGGTAGTAATCCAGAGATTATTACCTTTGAGGTCCTACTTTTAAGTTTATCTCCTAGCTCCCTAAATTCACCTTGTAGGACCTCATCCCTTTTTTTACCTATATCGTTGGTGCTAATGTGCACCACGACAACTGGCTGTTCAACCTTCCCCTCCAGAATGTTCTGCAGCTGTTCAGTGACATCCCTGACCCTTGCACCAGGGAGGCAACATACCATCTTGGAGTCTCGTTTGCGGCCGCAGAAACGCCTATCTATTCCCCTTACAATTGAATCCCCTATTACTATAGCCCTTCCACTCTTTTTTCTCCCCTCCTGTGCTGCAGAGCCACCCATGGTGCCATGAACTTGGCTGCTGCTGCCTTCCCCTGATGTGCCATCTCCCCCAACAGTATCCAAAATGGTTTCCCTGTTTAGGAGGGAGATGACCGCAGGGGACTCCTGCACTACCTGCCTACTGCTATGCTGGCTATTGGCCACCCGTTCCCCTTCTGTCCTCTTACCTTTTACCTGCGGTGTGACCAACTCACTGTACGTGCTATTCACGACTTTCTCAGCATCGTGGATACTCCAGTATGAAAACAACCGCAGCTCCAATCGTTCAATGCGGTCTGCCAGGAGCTGCAGCTGGACGCACTTCCTGCAAACGTAGTCACCAAAGACGCCGACCATATCCCTGATCTTCCACATGTTGCAGGCTGAGCAAACCATGGGGCCAATCTCCACTGAAATTGCTTACTCCCAAATTAAATCAACTCCCTCACACTATAAAAATCTTTATCCTTTAAACTGTACCTTTACTAATAAATACTGTACCCTTAACTCACAGAACGCTCAACTCACAGAACCCTTAACTCGCAGAACCCTTAACTAACAGAACCCTTAACTAACAGAACACTTAACTCACTGAACTCACTCAACAAATTTCAACTCACATTATGTACTTAACCGGGGTTGTATTGATGTAAAGCAATAATATTACTGAACCGTATGCAAAAAAGAATCACACTGTACCTTGGTACATAAAGGATCCATTGAAACATTGAGTAATTCCTCCTCATCTCCATTCTGAAGGCACATGAACTGAAAGCCATGAGAGAAAATATTATACAGGCTAATGGAACAGATGCTCTACATCCTTTATTAATCCAAATTATCTCATTTTGTTTTGTAGAGGCTGGTCCAAGCAATATCTTCATCAATAGATGAAATACATCACCCCCCTGGTGATAAATATAATCCCATGAAGAATATTAAAATGATTCTCCAGGATATTAATAGGAGAAATGTATTTCTGCCATCATTCATTTGTTCACTTATCTTCCCGAAAAGGGTTGAGAATGCCATGTAGGGCACTAAGAGATTCTCGTGTTTCCCAGAAATTGTTCCATACAGAACTTTTTTCCCAATGAGAATTCCAGATACTGTGAAGGGAATCAGTCCACCCATCTCATGGAGCAATTAAATCTTCCTAGAAGCTGGTTGTATAAAACAAGTTGCCGCCTGCTATGTCATCCAAATGTCCTTTGGGTATGTGCCTGGAGGAGGAGAGTGTGGCAGAGGGCTTCTTATTTTCAACAAATTTCAATGTAAGCCATCATAGGGTCATACAGCACGGAAACAGATTCTTCTGCCCAACTCATCCATGCCGCCCAATATGCCCCATCTAAGCCTTAGAGAGAGGTGCTGGGCCCATTGCTGTTTGTAGTTTATATCAGATTCAGATTCAGATTCAGATTCAGATTCAGATTCAAACTTTATTGTAATTGTGCAGTGTATAGTACAGAGACTACAAAATGCAGTTAGCATCTCCCCAGAAGAGCGAACATAGAATATGAGCAATATATATACGTACATACAGTCCTAGTAGTGCAATTTTTCTGGGGGAAGGAGTGTCCGGGAGGGGGGGGGGGGCAATCGCCGAGGTACAGAGTTAAGTTGTGTAACGGTCGCAGGGAAGAAGCTGTTCCTGGACCTGCTGGTCCGGCAACGGAGAGACCTGCAGCGCCTCCTGGATGGTAGGAGGGTAAACAGTCTGTGGTTGGGGTGAGAGCAGTCCTTGACGATGCTGCGTGCCCTTCGCAGACAACGCTTGCTTTGGACAGACTCAATGGAGGGGAGTGAGGAACCGGTGATGCGTTGGGCAGTTTTCACCACCCTCTGCAGTGCTTTCCGGTCGGAGACAAAGCAGTTGCCATACCATAATGTGATGCAGTTGGTAAGGATGCTCTCGATGGTGCAGCGGTAGAATATTCACCAGAATCTGAGGAGACAGATGGACCTTCTTTTGTCTCCTCAGGAAGAAGAGACGCTGATGAGCCTTCTTGACCAGTGTTGAGGTATTGTGGGTCCAAGAGAGGTCATCGGAGATGTTGACCCCCAAAAACCTGAAGCTGGAACCACGTTCCACCTCCGTCCCGTTAATATGGATGGGGGTGTGCATGCCGCCCCTGGACCTTCTGAAGTCTACAATGAGCTCCTTGGTCTTGGAGTTAAGGGCCAGGTTGTTGTCAGCGCACCATGCTGCTAGGAGCTGGACCTCTTCCCTGTAGGCCGACTCATCGTTGTTGCTGATGAGTGATGATGGTGTTAGTACCATGGACAGGTGTGCAGTCGTAGGTGAAGAGGGAGTAGAGGAGGGGACTCAGCACACAGCCCTGTGGAACACTGGTGTTCAGGGTGAGGGTTGAAGAGGTGTGCTTGTCTAACCTAACAGACTGGGGTCTGTTGGTTAGAAAGTCAATGATTTAGATGAGTTATACATTATTAGTAAGTTTGCAGATGACATTAAAGTAGGTCATATCGTAGACAGCGAGACTGGTCAAAATTACAAAGGGATTTAAATCAGCCGCGCAAGTTGGCTGAGGAAAGGCTGATGGATTTAAGTTAAGTGTGAGTGTTGCTTTTTGGGATGTCAATCAAGGGCAGGAACTACCCAGTGAATGGTAGGGCCCTGGGAATGTGCTCTCAGCCTCTCCAATCTCTCCCTGTAGCTCAGGCTCTACTCTTCACTGTGAATATTCTGCCTGGTTCAACTTCTCTATTCTTCAACCCACTTGCCTATCTGATAAAGATCCCACTGTAATTATTAATGACCATCTTCATTGTCCACCATTACACTTATTCTAGTGTCATCTGCAAATCATGCCTTGTACATTGTCTTCCAAATCTCACCAATGGTCTCAGGCCTTACTTATACCTTATACCACCTCCTTGCATGAAGCCAATTCTGTATCCAGTAAGCTGGCCCTCCCTGGATACCATGAGATCTAACCTTCCAAGGCAGCCTACTATGTGCAACCTTATCAAAGGCCTTGCTACATCTATGACACCACCCACATCGATTTTCTTTGTTGCTTTCGCAAAAAATCATTGCACTTTGGGTAATAATTACTGAATAAGATGCAAGTAAGGTGCCTGGATAATTTTGGGATCCTAACTCAATGCAATGTACTTGATTGTAATGCCTTCAATCCCCTCTCAGCAACATTGGATAACTCAACACAGACTGAGATGCATTGGTCGCAATAACTCAGTTAATTAATGTGTTAACTGGATGAAAATGACAGAAAAATGTGCCTTTTATAATGTCACCTTGACTTAGCGGCAGTATTTTCATCCCTGGTTTATAAGGTCACAGATTCCCCCCACAGACTGGATACTTGAGCACATAATCCAAGCAGTAACTTGAGCGCAGAGATGAGAGCAGTGCATCGATGGAGATGCTGAGGTAGGTTTTCACCTCCATTACCTGGATGGTCAAGAGGGCTAGAATACAAAAACAGGGATGTAATGCCGAGGCTCCAGAAGGCGCTGGTCAAGCCGCATTTGGTCTATTGTGAGCAATTTTGTGCACCACACCGGGCTCTGCAGAGGGTTTAGAGGAGATTTACAAGAATGATCCCAGGAATGCGTGGGTTAACATATGATGAGCATTTGAAGGCACTGGGACTGTACTTGCTGGAGTTTAGAAGGATGAAGGGACACTGTGTTGAAACTTACCGAATAGTGAAAGGCTTGGATAGAGGAAATGTGGAGAGGATGTTTCCACTCGTGGGAGAGTCTAGGAAGAGAAGTCATAGCCTCAGAATTAAAGGACATTCCTGTAGGAGGGAGATGAGGAGGAATTTCTTTAATCAGAGGGTGGTGAATCTGTGGAATTCTTTGCCACAGAAAGCCGTGGAGGCAAAGCCAATTTATATTTTTAAGGCGGAGATAGATAGATTCTTGATTAGTACGCATGTCAGAGGTTATCGGGAGAAGACAGGATAATGGAGTTAGGAGAGACAATAGACAATAGGTGCAGGTGTCGCCATTTGGCCATTCGTACCAGCACCGCCATTCACTGTGATCGTGGCTGATCATCCACAATCGGTACCTCGTTCCTGCCTTCTCCCCATATCCCTGGACTCCACTAGCCCCTTGAGCTTTATCGAACTCTCTCTTAAATCCATCCAGTACTTGGCCTCCACTGCCCTCTGTGGCAGGAATTCCATAAATTCACGACTCTCTGGGTGAAAATATTTTTCCTCATCTCCATTCTAAATGGCCTACCCCTTATTCTTAAACTGTGGGCCCTGGTTCTGCACGCCCCCAACATCGGGAACATGTTTCATGCCTCTAGCGTGTCCAATTCCTTAATAATCTTATATGTTTCAATACGATTCCTTCTCATCTTTTTAAATTCCAGTGTATAGAAGCCCTATCGCTCCATTCTTTCAACATATGACAGTCCGGACATCCCAGGAATTAAATTCATGAACCTATGGTGCATTCCCTCAATAGCAAGAATGTCCTTCATCAAAGTTGGAGACCAAAACTGCACACAATACTCCAGGTGTGGTCTCACCAGGGCCCTGTACAGCTGCAGAAGGACCTCTTTGCTCATATCCTCATCTCCTCTAGTTATGAAGTCTAACATGCCATTAGCTTTCTTCACTGCCTGCTGTACCTGTTGTACTCGTTGTACTTCCCATTTTCCTAACTTGACGCCATTCCAATAATAATCTGACTTCCTGTTCTTGCCACAAAAGTGGATAACCTCACATTTATCCACATTAAACTGCATCTGCCCACACAGCCAACCTGTCCAAGTCACCCTGCATCCTCATAACACCGTCCTCACAGTTCACACTGCCACCCAGCTTTGTGTCATCTGCAAATTTGCTAATGTTACTTCCTTATTCATGATAATCCCTTCATCAAAATCATTAATGTATATTGTAAATAGCTGCGGTCCCAGCTCCGAGCCTTGCGGTACCCACTAGTCACTGCCTACCATTCTGAAAGGGACCCATTAATCCCTTCTCTTTGTTTCCTGTCTGCCAACCACTTTTCTAACCATGTCAGTACCCTACCCCCAATACCATGTGTTCTAATTTTGCCCACTAATCTCCTATGAGAAGCTTTTAGATCCCCCTCCCATTCCCAATCCGACCTCTCTGTCCTGGGTCTCCTCCATTGCCAGAGTGAGCAACACCGGAAATTGGAGGAACAGCACCTCATATTCCGCCTGGGCAGTTTGCATCCTGATGGCATTAACGTTGAATTCTCCCAATTTTGCTAGCCCTTGCTGTCTCCTCCCCTTCCTTAACCCTTGAGCTGTCTCCTCCCATCCCCCCCGCCCTCGGGCTCCTCCTCCTCTCTTTTTCCTTCCTTCTCCCCCCCCCCCCCACCCCACCACCAGTCTGAAGAAGGGTTTCGGCCCGAAACGTCGCCTATTTCCTTCGCTCCATAGATGCTGCTGCAACCGCTGAATTTCTCCAGCAATTTTGTGTGCCTTTTAGATAGGCACATGGGTATGTAGGTAATGGAGGAGTATGGATTAAGTGCAGACAGATGAGATTAGTTTATCTTGGCAGAATGTTCGGCACAGACATTGTGGGCCAAAGGGACTGTTCCTGTACTGCACTGTTGTTCTATGTTCTAAAATATTAAAAGTGACTTTCTACATCAAACTAATTTTTGCTAAAAAAGCACATAAAATAATGCTGGAAATAAATAGAGGAAATAAACATCTTCCTATTAATAAATGTTTCTCTATTACTTTACTGCCTTTTAATAAAACCAATTGTAGACATTCACTGAGTAAGGATTCCTTCTCAATGACAGGAAGAGGTCTGTCTCAGGTGCCCCTTTTCAATTTAGTAAGATCACTGTGTTAATATCCATAATTAGGGGAGAAAAGCAAAAGCTATGGTTTTGGAAACATAATGACACTTTGTGCACTGCCCCAGTGAGGTCTACTATTCATACATTACAATCATTACACTTTTATACTTATTTATCATCACCTCAGTGAAGTCTCCTGTTCTTATTTTACAATTGTTACACTTTTATATTTATTTATAATTGTGCTTATGTATAGTATTATTTTACTGAATTGTCTGAAAAGCAAAGAATTTCACTGTATCTAGGTATATAAGACAATAAAGTACCATTGAAGTATTGAACCGTAAATTATATTGATAACTAGATACTGAAACACTAAAGGTCAGGATAAAATCTGCCCGATTACTAATACAACAGAAGAGACAGGAAATGTAATGAATAATGTTGTTCCCACAATATCACCACTTTAAATAAATCAGCACTCATTTCCTCACTCTCGGAAGTGCAATTTTACAGGTTAAATATCTCTCTGTGTTATTATTCGTCAAGACAAAGGGTAAATTCATTTGTTGCCGCACTGTCCACTCAGCTACCTTGTGCAGTCAGCAAATATTAAGTGTCCACAAATGCTAAGTATGCCTTGCACATGCTGCTGAATATTGGCACCCTGGAGGACAAGTGTGTGCACACACCACAATGAGCATCCACCAATAGGTGTGACGCAAGGTTCTGGCCTTTCAGATGCTGAAAGCATGATCCCTGTATCAAATGGCTGTGGTGCAACCATTCTGGTTTGTTGCCGGTTTTAATTTGTTTCTGATACCAAGAGAGCCCCTATCGATTTTCGCCCTGCTTTTGTTTTCGTTCTGAATAATTTATGGGATAATTTTTCCATCAACATCATCTGTGAAGACAAATTTTCTATAAAATGAAAATCAATCCGATGAATGCCATGGGTCTCTTTGCTTAGTTTTGCTGCTTTCATGTTAAGCAACTCCAGGGGCTGTGTGGAGATGATATGAAATGCATAGAGGAATCTAGATCATTGATTGCTGATAACACATCCTAAAACATTGGGCGGCATTATGTTGCTGACACCCAAAATCATTTTCAGTGAGTAAGCGAGATGTACTGTATTTAGTGCAAAGTTTCATGATCACTTCAGAATAAGATCCAACTTGATCGCCTTAAGGAGATATTTCCAAAAGCTTATAGAAACATAGAAACATAGAAAATAGGTGCAGGAGTAGGCCATTCGGCCCTTCGAGCCTGCACCGCCATTCAATATGATCATGGCTGATCATCCAACTCAGTATCCTGTACCTGCCTTCTCTCCATACCCCCTGATCCCTTTAGCCACAAGGGCCACATCTAACTCCCTCTTAAATATAGCCAATAAACTGGCATCAACTACCTTATGTGGCAGAGAATTCCACAGATTCACAAATGTTTTTCTCATCTCGGTCCTAAAAGATTTCCGTCTTATCCTTAAACTGTGACCCCTTGTTCTGGACTTCCAAAAAAATCGGGAACAATCTTCCTGCAACTAGCCTGTCCAACCCCTTAAGAATTTTGTACGTTTCTATAAGATCCCCCCCTCAATCTTCTAAATTCTAGCGAGTATTATTCAATGCCCTCACCCACATCTTCCACACCTTAATTTTAGAACATTCACATTGAACATTCAACAGAACATACTGTAAAATATAGAACATAGAACAACACAGAACAACCTTACGGCCTACAATGTCTGTGCCAAACAAGGTCATCTCTTATCTGCCTGCACATTATCCGTATCCCCCCATTCTCTGCACATGTGCCTACCTGAAAGTCTCTTGAATGCCAGTATCATATTTGCCTCCACCACCACCCTTGGCAGCACGTTCCAGCTACCTACAGCCCCTGTATTAAAAAAAACTTGCCTCACACATCATCTTTAAACATTGCTGCTCCCACCTTAAACATATGCCTTGAAGTACTTGATATTTCATTCCTGGGATGAAGGTTCAGACTGTCTACGCTATCTATGCCGCTCATAATTTTCTATACTCTCAAGTCCTCCCTCAACCTCCAGCGTTCCAGAGAAAACAAGACGGTAAAGCTGCTGCCTAACAGTGCCAGAGCCTTGGCTTCGATCCTGACCTCGTGCGAAGTTTGCACATTGTCCCTGTGACCACGTGCCTTTACTCAAACATCCTAAAGATGTGGGTTTGTAGATGTAAACCAGCATCTGCAGTTCCTTCCTATGCAGCCAGTAATCCAATTAAAGAGAATTCAACAATAAAATTACATTAAAAAGTGCCTCTTTTCTGCAATTTACAGATCTAGATTTTATTGCCTGCTCTGCTCATTGTGTTTATAGATTTGGAGTTGGATGAATTAGGACTAACTGGTCCCATTTTCGAGTGGGTACATTTCCTGCAAATTTACAACAGGTGAACGTGAGACTGGAGAAGCAATTATTGGCACTGTGACATGGGTTGAAAGATTCACCCACTACCAGATACCAAAAACTCCATCTGAGCCAATCTATGTGATCTTGTTTGGGTGGCACAGTGGCACAGCAGTAAAGTTGCTGCCTTGCAGTGCCAAATACCCAGGTTCAAATCTGACAACAGGTGCTGTCTGTACAGAGTTTGTGTATTCTCTCTGTGACCACATGGGTTTTCCTCAAGTGTTCCGGTTTCCTCCCACACACCAAAGACGTACAGATTTTTTAGGTTAATTGGCTTATGAAAAATTGTCCTTAGTGTGTTAGTGTATGGGGTGATCGTTGGTTGGTGCGGGCTCAGTGGGCCGAAGAACCTGTTTCCACGCTGTATCTCTAACCTAAACTAAACTAAACCATCACAATGGAAGGTACACAAAAAAGCTGGAGAAACTCAGCGGGTGCAGCAGCATCTATGGAGCGAAGGAAATAGGCAACGTTTCGGGCCGAAACCCTTCTTCAGACTGATCGGGGGCGGGGACAAGAAAGGGAAAAGGAGGAGGAGCCCGAAGGCCGGGGGATGGGAGGAGACAGCAGGGGGACTGAGGAAGGGGAGGAGACAGCAAGGACTAACAAAATTGGGAGAATTCGATGTTCATGCCCCCAGGATGCAGACTCCCCAAACGGAATATGAGGTGATGTTCCTCCAATTTCCAGTGCTGCTCGCTGTGGCCATGGAGGAGACCCAGGACAGAGAGGTCGGAGACGGAGTGGAAGGGGGAGTTGAAGTGCTGAGCCACTGGGAGGTCAGCTTGGTTATTGCGGACCGAGCGGAGGTGTTCGGCGAAACGATCGCCCAACCTCCACTTGGTCTCACCGATATAGATCTGCTGACATCTAGAGCAGCGGATGCAATAGATGCAATGGAAGACTGGGCCAATTGCATTTTATGAAGTTAGACAATAGTCAATAGACAATAGGTGCAGGAGTAGGCCATTTGGCACTTCGAGCCAGCACCGTCATTCAATGTGATCAAGGCTGATCATCCCCAATCAGTACCCCGTTCCTGCCTTCTCCCCATATCCCCCTACTCCGCTATTTTTAAAATCCCTATCTAGCTCTCTCTTGAAAGCATACAGAGAACCTGCCTCCACTGCCCTCTGAGGCAGAGAATTCCACAGACTCACCATTCTCTGTGAGAAAAAAGTGTTTCCTCATCTCCGTTCTAAATGGCTTACTCCTTATTCTTAAACTGTGGCCCCTGGTTCTGGACTCCCCCAACATCGGGAACGTGTTTCCTGCCTCTATTGTGTCCAAGCCCTTAACAATCTCATATGTTTCAATGAGATCCCCTCTCATCCTTCTAAACTCCAGAGTGTACAAGCCCAGCTGCTCCTTTCTCTCAGCAAATGACAGTCCCGCCATCCCGGGAATTAACCTTGTAAACCTACTCTGCACTCCCTCAATAGCAAAAATGTCCTTTCTCAAATTAGGGGACCAAAACTGCACACAATACTCCAGGTGTGGTCTCACTAGGGCTCTGTACAACTGCAGAAGGACCTCTTTGCTCCTATATTCAATTCCTCTTGTTATAAAGGCCAACATGCCATTCGCTTTCTTCACTGCCTGCTGCACCTGCATGCTTACTTTCATAGACTGATGTACAAAGACCCCCAGATCCCGTTGTACTTCCCCTTTTACCAACTTGATGCCATTTAGAAGTTGTCTGATCAATCTATTTTGGACACAGTCCATGTACTTTCATAGCACTGATTTAGAGCCTGCCCACTCAGGGATGAAAAAATTAAAGCTTCCCTTTAAAGCAGCTGAAATTTAAACCCTGCAGAAACCTTTAGAGAAGGCGTCATTTAATATTGGAAACTGTGAGTCAGTCTAACAAACGGCAATAGGTGGATATAGGGTTATAATGGCAAGTGAGTAGAAACTCTCTACATGTGTGATGAACTGAGATGCTTCACAATCAGTGCAATCTAATTAATATAGAAACATAGAAAATAGGTGCAGGAGTAGGCCGTTCGGCCCTTCGAACCTGCACCGCCATTCAATATGATCATGGCTGATCATCCAACTCAGTATCCTGTACCTGCCTTCTCTCCATACCCCCTGATCCCTTTAGCCACAAGGGCCACATCTAACTCCCTCTTAAATATAGCCAATGAACTGGCCTCAACTACCTTCTGCGACAGAGAATTCCAGAGATTCACCACTCTCTGTGTGAAAAACGTTTTCCTCATCTCGGTCCTAAAAGATTTCCACCTTATCTTAAACTGTGACCCCTAGTTCTGGACTTCCCCAACATCGGGAACAATCTTCCTGCATCGAGCCTGTCCAACCCCTTAAGAATTTTGTAAGTTTCTATAAGATCCCCCCTCAATCTTCTAAATTCTAGCGAGTACAAGCCGAGTCTATCCAGTCTTTCCTCATATGAAAGTCCTGACACCCCAGGAATCAGTCTGGTGAACCTTCTCTGTACTCCCTCTATGGCAAGAATGTCTTTCCGCAGATTAGGAGACCAAAACTGTACGCAATACTCCAGGTGTGGTCTCACCAAGACCCTGTACAACTGCAGTAGAACCTCCCTGCTCCTATACTCAAATCCTTTTGCTATGAATGCTAACATACCATTCGCCTTGAGGTTGATCATTAGAGATGTGTTTGGGGAAAGAGGCGACAGGGGTTGAAAGGGGAGGCAACACCACGTGATCCTTCCACTATGGTTGTACAGAAAGGTGCCATGAAAAGGGGGGCATGTATTGGCGGTGATGAAAGATTTGTTCCATCAAGTGCCTTGTGTTCGGAGTGCTGTAAGTGAAGTAGAAAGTAGGTTTTAAAAATAGAAAATGCGGGAAACACTCAACAAGACAGGCAGCATCTGTGGAAAGAGAAACAGAGGTAGCTTTTGAGGTTAATGTCCTACTCTGATGAAAGAACTTTATCCCAAAATGTTAACCTGACCTGCTGAGTGTTTCCAGCACCAACAGTTCTTTTGATTTTCAGTGACTGTTGCATTCACTGCTATTTCTCTCCCACAAATGCCACCTTTGCTCAAGGTTCATTCAAACGCAATTAGTGTGTGTTGAATGAAACAATGCGTTCAGACTCGATCTTAGCTTCTCTTGCCCCCTCTCCCTCTCTCTCTCCTCCCCCCCCCCCCCAACCTTGTACTCAGTTACGCGCTCATCTCCCAATATACTTTGTGGTTATGCTCAGTGTCTATGGATTTCTCTGCAAGAATAGCAGATATAAGGAATCTGAGCAATAAATCTAGTGTCAAGGCCAAGGACCCGCTGGTAATCTCATTGCTCAATGAATGTTTACATACTTTTAATGTTATGCATTTTCAAACTACTCGTAAAGTACTTTCAAATGTAAGGAAATTATGAATTATTGATAATAGCTGTCTATAGGTATTCCGATAAAGATAAAGCTCAGTGGAGAGCTACAAGATTGTAATTGAAGGCTATGGAGTTCAATAAAAATTGGACAACCTTGATGGAGAGTGGTTAGTGATTGCAAGGCTTTTGCTGCAGGGCACTGCCTGGAGCTGAAAGCAGGAGCAGAGAAAGCTAATGCAGCTCAGGAACTTGTGGGAATGATCACTGAATCCTAACAAGGCAGCGCCAGAAGGCCCATGAAATATCATACCATATGACGTTATGATCTCCAAATCGCCAAGGTTTCCAGATAGATGCTTAACTAACCCACCCTTCAACATTGAGCAAACCCGCTGCAGATGCTGGAAGTGCTGCACAAAAGCAGGGAATGCTGGAAGTGCTCGGCAAGTCATGCTGAGCAGAGGGAATCAGAGTCAACACTTGAGTTCCAACAGCAAATCACTTTTGGCACCTGATTCGAGCATTTGCAATACTTTGTGCCCACCATTTCACGTCACAAACCCTTCACCACAACTGGAATAGTGAGAAAACAAGTGTCTTTTAAATTGCATGGAGGGAGGAGGAGAGAACAAAGGGGAAGTCTATGATAGAGCATACGCCAAAGTCAAGGTACTTTTAAACAAATAGTTGGAAAAACCCTCCTGAAATAACTCCATTCCATTCTCCCAGACTGCCAGTTCCCTTCACATCTGATGACAAAATTTCTATGTCAGTGCCTCTAAGATGTCTTCTAGTTCCTTAATCATAATCTTTCCTTCATTTTGGATGATCGAGCGCTCTCAACCATCTCTACCACCTATTCTACACATCTACTCTCACTATCTCTCCCATCAGCCCAAATAAGGGCAGCGTTTCTTCTGTCCTCAACTTTCACCGAACCTCTCTCCTCATTCAACAGAACATCCCTCCGTAATTGTCATCACCTCCGATAGTATTCCACCACCAGACACATCTACTCCCCTTCTTCTATTTCAGCATTCTGAAGAGATAGTTCCCTCCCTCCATCTGCCACTTCCCATTCTGACTTCTCCGGCTACCATTGGCCTCCTATTCTGCTCCTATGATTCTCAGCATTAGCTTGAGGGACGGCCACCTCACCTCCCTGCTGGACTCCCTACAATCCTTGGAATGTAACAATGAATTACACCTTCTCATTCACAAACGTGAAGTTGTTCCAGCTGAGAGATTTTAAAGGAAATGGTTCCTTGACAACATTTTGGACTGCTTTATCACGGACATTCGCCTTATTCTTTCCAATCCTACCTTCGCAGATAAATTAAGTCACACTATCCTTTCCATTTTTCCAATTTTCATGGGGGGCTCCTTACCTCAAAATTGACTCTATTTCTTTCCCAACAGTGGCTGCCTTGCCTGCTGAGAACTTCCAGCATTTTCTGATGCTGTTTCTATCTTCAGTTTGATCATTCATTGGGCTAATTTTTGTTATAGTTTCATAATTCATTGTGGGACTTATTTTCCTGTTAAAAACCAGCATCACTGTGTCGCTAATGTTTTCAATGATGATGACGACTTATGTGGGCTTGTCACCCCCCTCCTTCCATGTTTACAACTGTATCCTTGTGTTGGAGACCATGCTTAGGTTATATATAGATATATTAAATGCATTGGCATTGAGTTTCATTGTTTTGGAAAATTGGATAAGAATGAATTAGTAATGGTGATAATACATGAAACTTGATTTCAACTCTGTAAAATGTGTAGAGATCAGGAATAAGAGGAAGGGTCCCGACCCAAAATGTTTCCTATCCATGTTCTCCAGAGATGCTGCCTGACCCGCTGAGTTACTCCAGCATTCTGTGTTTTTTTTTGGTATAAACCAACATCTGCAGTTCCTTGTCATTACATTAGGGATCAGGAATGTCTATTTAAAGATAAATGGAAATCCCAGCCAGGAGCTACTTTGCAGTATAAGAGGAACAAATGATAAAAGTTCAGAGAGGCTTTCACATTTGAAATTGAGAGAAGGGGGAGAGTACTCTGGGAGCTCAGTGACCACATAACCAAACCCAGTTGATTCATAATTAAAACATTTTTTTAAAATCCACCACTGACTTTTATGAAGTTAACAATCATCTCTGTACTCTTGGAACATGTCAGTATTAGACTGTAACAGTTAGGGATACTGTATGAAGCTTTTACTATCTCATTGATTTACAAGCATTTTAAGTGACAATTGGAAGGACTCAGTACTGAACTATGCTACTATGCCAATAACTTGATTTAACATTTCCCTTGGAAAATATAATAATAAATTAAATTTTACTGGTTACTGAATGGTAATTTAAAAAAAGACAATTTTAGGTGTAATATTTGAGATGATTTTGACAAGACACACTGGTAATGTATAAGAAAGAACTGCAGATGCCGGTTTAATTTGAAGGTAGACACAAAATGCTGGAGTAACTCAGCGGATGAGGCAACATCTTTGGAGAGAAGCAATGGGCGACGTTTTGGGGCGAGACTCCAGCATTTTGTGTCTACTCTGGTAATGTGGGTGTGTTGTTAATTTAAAATACTGGAACACAACATAAAAGCCCTCGAAACACCATGAAAAGACCTATGTAACCAAGTATTGACCTGGTATGAATCTATTTTGGTGTTTTCAAAAAATACAATTAGATTACAAAGATCCCATTTAGATCAAAGAGGACATAACATGTGCAGTTAATAGCTCCCTGTACTCTGAGAAAGGAAATGAAGCCATACTCTAGACATAGAACATAGAGCAATGCAACAAGAGAACAGGCCCTTTGGTGCATGATGCCTGTGCTGAACACGATACAAAAACCAACTCGTATCTGTCTGCACAATGATTCATATCTCTTCATTACGTACATATCCATGCGGTAATCCAAAATGTCTCTCAAATGCCACTCTGTAACGAGACTTGCTCTGCATAGCTCCTTTAAATTTTGCCTTTCTCATCTTCAGGCTATGCCTTCGAACATTCGAGTTCAACCTACCCTGATTATTGGCAATTAGTGAAAGCCAGAAGCAACTTGGATAATGCAGGTCTGGCCCCTCAGCATAGCCGTGTATGACGAACAGCTGTGTAGCTGTTACTGCAGATGTATCCAGTACTAATCTGACCCATGATGATTGAGGATGTTTAACAAGGAACTGTGCAGATGCTGGAAAATCGAAGGTACACAAAAATGCTGGAGAATCTCAGCGGGTGCAGCAGCATCTATGGAGCGAAGGAAATAGGCAATGGAGTGAATGGAAATAGGCAATGGAGCGAAGGAAATAGGCAACGTTTCGGGCCGAAACCCAAAGGGTTTCGGCCCGAAACGTTGCCTATTTCCTTCGCTCCATTGATTGAGGATGTTATTTTTAATTGTTACTCTGTGTGTCAAGATAATGATAAATATTGTATACAGATAGTCCTGAAAGAAGTAGCACAGTGTTGTTACTGGTTCCCTACGATAAATAAAAGATTGCTGTGCTAATAAGAGAACCCTGGTGTTAAGTGAAGTGGCAAAGTTTGATAATACATCAGATTGAAGAAGGGTCCCAACCTGAAATGTTGCCTCTCCATGTCCTCAAGAGATGCTGCCTTACTCCAGCACTTTGTGTCTTTTTCTGATGATATATCCTGTGATTTAGGTTCAGATTTTTTATTGTCTAATGCACAGAAGTACAGTGAAATTTTAATTTTAATTTTAGCATGCTATCCAATCAAATCAGAAAATAATATACATAAATACAATCAGGCCAAACTCAAGACAGCTTCTTTCCGGCAGCTGTCACTCTACTCAACAACGTACCTCGGTGACCGCCATTCGCCACCGCCCCCGGACACTGTTCCCACGGGAAAAACATTATGTCTGTATATATGCTAATGTAAATATTTCTTCAAATCATTTGCTATGTCGCTCTTCAAGGGAGATGATAAATGCATTTCGTTGTCTCTGTACTGTACACTGACAATGACAATTAAAATTGAATCTGAATCTGAATCTGAATCTACAGTAGGTAGAGTGGAGGGGAAGATACAGACTGTAGAATATAGTTCTCAGCATTGTAGCACAGCAGTCCCAGAGACAGTCCAATGTCTGCCATAAGGTAGAGGGGAATCGGACTGTATCCTAGCTTATAGAAGGACTGTCCAGAATCCTAATAATAGTGGGGAAGAAGATGATCCTAAATCTGGTGGTGCCACTTTCAAGCTTCTGTACCTTCTGCCCGATGGGAACAGGGGGAAGAAGGAATAACCAGGGTGGGTAAAGTATTTGATTATATTGGCTTCTTTCCCGAGGCAGCATGAAGTGTAGATGGATTTAATGGTGGGGAGTCTGGTCTGTGTGATGGAGCGGGCAACATCCACAACTCTCTGCAATTCTCTGTGGTCTTGCGTAGATCTCTTCCCAAACCAAGCTGTGATGCAATCTAACGGTTCTCCTGGGGACGTTTTAACAACAGAAGCAGCATTTACCGCTCTTTTGGCTCTCTATCAAGTTGGCTGTTGGTGGACCATTGAGTGCAATAACGTACTGTACAAGGGTACTATATTACACCAGGAATGGATCACGGACCTTTCATGGGATCAATTAGCTGATTATATCGATGGGGGGTTTTCATGCAGCATATCTGACATATTCCGACTGCTCTGTTTTCTCCCCATACTTCAAATCACTAAATGCATTGGTACTTGGTAAATGATGCAACTTTTCCTGCTGGAAGCATTCCTTGTGCCAAAACATTCAATTTCCCCCAAAAAAAATGCATTTATTTTAAGCATTTACTTCATTTAACCAACACATTGTCAGCAACCAGAAAAATAGGGTATTTTATTATTTCATTAAAAACATTTTTGATTTCAAGCTTACTCTGTTCCAGGATAAAAACTGGTGTCCTGTCTTTGCACATAACCGCAGTTGACAACTCCTGGTATGCTGCTGGTGAAACTATCACAGTCAACGTTCTACTGGCTTTAATGCTTTCTTTACAAAAACTTCCCCCCATGTTTAACTGTTGCCTAGCGGACCTCATACAGAATTTGCACATTCTTGGTTCTCATGTCAAGTTCCTATAGGCCTCTTTATGGTTTAATCTATTAGCATCCGCACTTCTGTTAAACCTTCAGTTTCAATACCGCAACTGCTTCAACAATGTGTGCTCTCTCTGACTAAGATTAATGCATCACATCAGGGGATGTCCTCTGCCTGTAATCCATATTAACTCTTAAGTGCCCAGTCCATCAATGGTGCCCAAGTGGCCATGTAAACTAACTGAGCAAACTTAAAATCAAATTAGTATTTTCAACTTTTTTTAATAAGTTATATATAAGTGAAAACCAATTGTCTTATAATATCCCAGGCATCACTGTCCACTTTCATTAACAAAAATGTATTAATAAACGCATTAATTTAACTGCAGAGTATGTGTGAGAGAGTTATTGAGCAATCCTTACCAAATCCAAATCCAAACTTATACAACTGCACGTTTTAGGAGTGTTGGAGTAAAGGGGAGAACCTGGGGAAATCCCATGAGGTCACTGGTAGAATGTACAAACTCTGTACAGACAGCACCCGTAGTCAGGATTGAACCCGGGTCTCTGGCGCTGTAAAGCAGCAACTCTACCGCTGTGCCACTGTGCTGTTAGTGATGACATAAGGAATCAGCTGATCCGTGTTGATTACGAACTGAAGTTTGGCCAAGATTCTGTTCTTTTTGAAGAAGTAACTTCATTTGCTTTACCTCCTCTTGAACAAAGTCAATTCAAGGTCTAATGTGGTGGACAGCTGCGTAGATATTCTATCCCAGCTCTTGGGCGCTGTAAGGCAGCAACTCTACTGCTGCACCACCTTGCCGCCCCATTAGATACTGTGGTTGCACACATCGACAGTATCTAAGGCACAAGTCTGTGTATTCCAGCAAGAATCAGGTGTTTTAGTTATCACATTCTAGCAACTATAATTTATGCTTCTGCCTTCCCAGTGACATTCTGTCAGATTTCAGCTGAACAGCTCAGACCCCACAAAGCTCAGAAAATTGCTTACTAGTTTCCAAGAACTGAAGTTTAAAGAATAGTTGGTGTAAACATTGTTGGATAACTTCTTAAAACATTACCCTTTTGCAATTTTCATAAAAAGACAGAAATGAATTTGCATTTGCGAGATATAAGGGATCCTGACAAATGTTCTAGCTACCTACTAATAAGTGGCTAATTAATTCCTCATATCACTTAAACACAGATACATCACACTTTTATTAGTCAGTTAAAAACCTTTCTAATGGGCCATATAATGACAAATTTCAATTTGATTCCAGCAGGGTCTCTGAAAGGTAACTGTCTGGAGGACTTTCTGCAATTAGCTGCCTTTTATATAAATGGATTGTGAATAGAAAATAGCTACTTTTAGTGTTGATTTATGATCCACAGACATTAAATGCATAGGATAGATTATGATGGACTCGAGATAGCAGACAGGAACCAGAATGCCATGGAGATAGAGAAGAGACAAAGAGAGAATGATGAATGTGTTGGAGAGAGAATGCTAAATGTTTTATAAAATGAGAGACTATTGAATGTTTTATAAAGAGAGTGGGAGCATGCTGAATGTTTTATGGAAAGTGTTGAATATTTTAGAAAGACGGTTAATATTGAATGCCTTTTGGACTAAAAATATTGAATATCCTACCTGAAGGAATGTTTATAGCGTTATTGAAACAACGGTGGATGGATCAGAAAGTACATGGTGAATACATGGAGAGAATATTCCCTGCAATGTTATGTAGGAAATGACATTGAATTTACAGCAAAGAACCAGACCATTCAACCCTGGTGGGCTGAGCAGTGCAACTAATTCACAGGAGCCTCCTCCCAACTTCATTCCCTCCACATATCCTCGTATATATTTCTCTCTCACACATTTATCCTCTTCCCTCAAATTATCTACGTGACTCGTATAAATGTATTAAGAATCAGTTCCCAGGCTGATGGACCTTATGTGTGGTGCTCCTGGGATCAACATCGTCATTGTTGGTTGACTTTCATAGTTTGTTCTTTCATATATGTTCCTATCGGAGTCATTGTTTTACCTACACCAGCTGCTTATGTGCAACCGCTGGATTTGCTAACACAAGCTGTATGTTTACATCGGTAAAGACGAGGTGGGGAAAAAATCGGAGACAGGAATGTGCCGAAAGCGTTGACCCAATGTGCTTGTGACGCCAGTGGCTTCCAATATTCATTCTCACTGAGAAAGAAAATTGACACTTTTACACTCCCTGTACCTTGGAGAGCTCCAAGCGACATTTTCATGTAACAATAAAGCGAAAGTTCCATTGATCAAGACTTTATTCATAACTATGTTCGATAAAGACTTGAGAACACTATCTGAACTTTCCTAGTTTTCTCAACTCTTGTTTTCTCTCTCTAAACTCGAAGCTGAACTTGGAACAAACGTTAAGCAGCCGGCTAAGAAATCTTTCCATTCTCCTCTTAAATAATCGTTCAGCAAATTTAGTTTATGCTTTATATATGGGGACCAAATAGCTTCGATTAAATCGAATCGGTCAGGATTTCTTGCTGATGATAATCGCTATGTTTGTCTGTAAAAATAATAAACTTGCAGAACCTGTTGAGTTCTTTACTGTCTCGCTTTGACCCAAACTAGAGGCACGGACGTCAAGGGCAACAACTCTAGCTGCAGTTGACGGAATCTTGAGCAAAGTGTGATGAAGGGTCCGGACCCGAAACGTCGCCTGTCCATTTCCCTCCTCAACGTTGTTTGACCCGCTGAGTTCCTCCAACACTTTGTATTTTGAATGAAAATAACTCGGCAGAGTTGCCCGTCGAATGGTCACACAATCAAATCAAAACTTCACTAAGAAATTGAATAATAGTTAGTTTAACTTAAATTATAAAAACTCGGTTAGTTGCATCGACTCCTTCAAATATCATACATTCTTTAATCCTTATCCTCAGTCAAACACGCAGCTTCTTGACACAATGGCCCAGTCTGTATAAGTAATAGTGAAATGAACTTACCACTACTGGAGGACCTCTGCCCGTCTAAGCCGAAATCCTGTTGGAAATGACTGTGCCTCGGTTGCCCAACACGCGCTCTCTCTGTTTTATATCAACCTGGGCGATTAATATTGCATTAACCGTCTTCAACATTTTCAAAACCAGCAATATAATGTGCGTCCATTTATTATTAACAGCAATTTGATTAGGAACAAATATCTGTGGCAGGATTCCGGTTTGGGAGCGAGAGTGGAGAGCGAACGGCTTCAGAGGAATAAGAGAGTATAGACAGAAGGGCAGAAAGTGGCAACATCTCACGAACAATAAGCTCCGATCATTTTTTATCCCAGCATCGAGGCTGGCTCATTGGAATTCTCCAGTAAAATATTCACAAGATACTTGGACTGTTGCATTAATTTTTTATCATTACAATGCTTAGGGGATTCGAGAATAGAACCATTTTAGCTGATTATAATAGTAGGTCTTTCTTTCCCTCAATATTACAAGACAATACTTCATTAAAACAGCTGGTTTCTCATACGACAACTTTATTACCACAATGCAAATTAACAAGATAATTTTTTTAATGGAAAAAAAATAAAGACCAAAGATGGGTAGAGGAATCAAGAACTAAAGGACACACGCTTAAGGTGAGAGAGGGAAGATTTCATAGGAACCCGAGGGACAACTTTTAAATTGGGAGGGCGATGGGTACATAGAACGAGCTTAAAGTGGAGGCCGTTGAGGCAGGTACTATAACAACATTTGCGGGGACTTAGACAGGTAGATGGATGAGGAAGGTGTCGAGGAATATGGGCCAAACGTGAGGAAATGGGACGAGCTTAGATGGGGCATTTTAGCCAGCATGGAAGAGCTGGGCCGAAGTTGGCTATTTCTGAGCAGTACGACTATGACTGTGAAAGCTACGTCCAAAACTACAGAAAACACACATGCATGTTTTTAAATAATGACAAATAATGCAGTGAATGGAATCTTATTGTTGTTTATTGCAATTGCTCCTCCAATTTATTTTACATTTATGCAAGTGATTATTCTGTTACTCTGCCAACAATGCTCACACACTGAATCCAGATGCCATCCTGCCACCGTCCAGGCGCATGTCGGCGATTGGTGTTTGCGTTAGCCGGCAAGGCCTCCCTGACCTTTACTCAGCACAAGTGCAGAGCATCCAGGAAAACAGCTCTGCCGTTGTCTTGCAGAGGTTTTTCTCAGCTGGATTACAAACGATAGAAGTTCGCCTTTGTGATCTCTCGCCTTTAGAGTGGCCTAACGTGTATAACATCGAAACAGACCATTTGTACCAACTGGTCCGGGTCGGTGTTTATACAACTGACAAGCCTTGCCTCAACACACTTCATCTAACCTATCTGAATGCCCTTCTGTTCCTTTTAACTTACAGTACCACGTGCCTCAATTTCCCACTATTTGGTTTCACTGTGTGAAATGGCTAGAATTCAGTGAACGTAGGCATTGATCTTGGACAGAAGAAAATGAAGGGAATCAGATGCGTAAATAACAAGCGAGCTCCTCTGGGAATCTGACTGCTCCGTGCCGCCAATATTGAGTGTGTTTTTTTTTGTGTATACCAAGAATTTTCACAAATTGGAAAGCATGCGTGAGATTTGAAGCCTCGTTTGAGCGCAGGTTTTTAAGAATATTTCAGAGCGCCTGGGAGATCTTGGGACTGACGATTAACACGGTAACATGCAGAATCCCAACTGATACATGGTAGACCCAGAAAGCTTTCTTCGTATAAATGGTGCCTTCGGAAGAAACTCAACAGAGAGACATTGCATGCAGACGCCCTTGTTTGTTTTATGAAAGTTCCACGGCAATTGTCCATCCCTTGTAGAGAGAAAGATTGGACCAAGTCGAAGCATAATTTAAATGGACACAAGAGATCTGTGGACGCTGAAACTTGCGCAGTTAATAGAAACCCTTCAGCAACTCCAGCAGAGCTCAGTTGCCTAAAATGTATTATATCTGGAACCGGGTTTAGCCACTAGAATGACGGAGGTTTCAATTCCACTTGCCCGTACAGTGGCAAGATTGTCTGTCAGCTGATGCAGGAGACCGGGTGTAGTGGGCAACAAACTCCAGGTTGCCTTTCTCTTTGTTTTAGCTATTTCTTTCTGCCAATATATGTGTGACTCTCTCGTTCCATTTGGGCATAAATTGATGTCTAATGAACGAGGAAAACAGGCTCACTAGTTATTATTCAGGGAATTCTCAACATTTTGGATTTTATGGGCGGGTTGAATCTCATGCCCCAAGGTTACCAAAGACTGGGTGGCATTATCATTCCCTGAACCCGGTATCGGTTCCAATCAAACACATTGGGATTTAGATTCTGGCAATGTCTGTGATTCTCCATAGTATCTACTGAGGGTCAATCTGATGCTTAAAAGGACGGAACTCGGAAAATTAATACAAGCAAAATAAATGTCAGTAGAACCGTCGGAGAGAGAAAATCATTGACGTTCTACCAACACAAACTGGGGACTCAAAGGCAATCTCGCACAAGGTAACACAAGGTTATTGAGTGTTCGCGCCATGTTTTTGAGGCGAATGACGGCAAACTATACTTTTATTTTGTGTTGTGTCACTTTGATGTCGCGCCTCAGAGGGGCAAAAGGAAAGAGAACCTTCAGGGGGTAACAATGCTGGTTATTCATCGAGAAACAGTGGCCGGGTGGATTGGGCTGGTGTATGGGGCAGTACAGGTGCGAACAGGAATCCGGGGAACATTTCAGAGTTGCCAGTCTTTGAAACTACCTGTAAAAAGCGAGTCGCCTATCACCGCCTGTCAACAGTGGACTGACTCTCCACGCAAAACTTGTGTTCAAATAATGTTCTTGAAAGCTTGGCGGCAGGCACATGACTTTGGCGGGAAACTGAAACGTGTCCTCCCTCCATTAGGTAGTCCTGTTTCTCGAGCACACCAAACCTTGTTTACTTACTTTACCTTTATTTAAATTAAGTAATCTATAACAGTCCTTCGAGTGCTGGGTGGCTAAAATTAAACGAGGTTGGTGAGCAGAGAAGTGCATTGAAATCCACGTAGAAAGGAACACAGATAATAATAACAAGAACACCTCTTTTGTAATTTAAATAATAAAGCTTTTATTTTAAGAAATTTTCTTCAGAATAAAGACCGCACACGCTCAAACAAGAAAAAATAAATAAAGATTATAATAAGGTGTTGGAAGTTGAGAGTGTTATTGCTAATATCGGTATGATTTGCAATAAATTATTTATGTACAATATCGTCTAAATAACAAACACGCCTCTGTTTTTATTGTAAAGGCCCAGATTCAAAGGGTAAATTAAAGTCCAGCGCCCTTGAGTGTACCACTGTCCTTACTTTATAGGTTATTTGCAAACCAACCCCAGCGGAAGCAGAAAATCTGGCTTGCAGGTAATAAAGACCAGACACAATTCTCTTAAAAAATATAAAGTTTTACCCTATCATTATTTTTATCCATTAGATTCCGGCGTCAGATATTGTAACCGGCGGGTTTTCAGTGATGGATGGCGCCCTGCCAGTGTTTTGTTTCACTTTTGTGGGACCTTTTTTTGGAACATAGGATACAACCAGAATACCTCTAAAGGCGAATCTACGCGTATGCAGAAAGCGACTTGAATATTATGCTGATAATATACGCGACTCGGCTTCGAATTATAGTGATCGCCTTAACTTTATTGTAGTTTAATTAACGTGGCAAATAGATCAATCGGTTGAACTATCAACCGTGTCGAAACCGAGTAGACCCGAATCACACCCATCATTGAATCAAACATATCTCCACACACTGAAGTTGCAGAGAACTAGAAACTGGATGGGAGTCGAGTCCGATGTTTAAATGCACAATGTTCAACCGTTTCTTCATACCTTGTCCGGATATCTTGTCCTTTCCTCAGTAACAGTCTATGCAACCGTTTCAACAAATCGCCCGCAGCTCGATTCTGGAAATCCGTTTTACAAGGTCGGGCAACCCGGTGTGAGAAGAGCAAGCGTCGTTCTAATAGACACAGTGGAGAGGCTGCGGAATCCCCCGGACCAACACGTGCCCGAGGCGACCAGAACCCGCAATTCACTGTCCATCTTAGTTCGCAGAGAGATCACATGTAATGAAATGAGAAGCGACCGAGCGAGCCTCGGAGAGATGGGGGGTGCAGACGTCTCGCTATGCAATATTCATGCAAGCTTGTCAGCAACTCGTTAAACGAGAAGGCGAGGCTGTAAAATTAATGGCGAAAGGAGAAGTGGAAATAAAAGGCGAAATCACACAGAGGACTTGTGCAGGGGCCAGTCCCGGTTATTCGGTGTGACAGACACACTGTGTTATTCTCGCAGCTCTTGGTTTGTTTTATTAACTCAGGAAATAAATAACATTAAATATTAATTTACCAGTGCAATTATCTCAGCACGGAATAGCTAAAGGATACTAATAAAACGGAAGGCTTGAAACTCAATTTCACTGAAGCATCCGGAACCTCGTGATCCCACGATGACTCTGAGACTTTCCGTTTGTTTTTGTTTGTGGAAACAGGGGGGTTGACAGTAGCTTTTCTTGGATCTTGCTCGTGGTCGGAAGGACTCTAGAACATTGATTCCAGGGCAGAGGCGTGTGGGGAGCAGCGGCCAGTCAAGGCAGGTGTCTGTTCCACAGTGAACACTCACACCAAAGCGACTGCACGGAAGGACTTCCTTCGAAGGCTCCAAGAATGGCCTTGTTACAGCCCGGCGTGGGGGCTTCCTCTGAGCTTGTTGTGATAAAAGTGTGAGAAAGTTAGTCTGATCTAAAGTCCATGGCTTAAGTCCTTAGCGAAGACACTGAAGATCCCTGCTTGTTCCTGCCATCCAACTGCACGCAGTCAGTGATTTGCAGAATACTTCATCCTCTTTTGCTTCTGTCTTTGATTGCAAAACCAGACCCTGACCACGTTTTTCTTCAGGTCTAGCTTCTCTGCGATCGCTGCGATTTTCTCCGAGGAGGGACGCGGCTGGATGGCGAAGTAAGCTTCCAGGGAGCGTTTCTCCGGGGCTGCGATGGAGGTCCGCTTGCGTTTCCTCTCGCTGGAGTTGAACATCTCCGGCTTGTTCGCCTTCTCCCTGTACGCGTTCTCCGCCTCTTCCAGCCAGGTCTGCAGCACGGGCTTCAGCGCAATCATGTTGTTGTGCGAGAGAGTCAACGACTCGAACCTGCAGATGGTACTCTGGCTGAGGGAACCCACCCCGGGGATCTTCAGATTGGCCAAGGCAGAGCCAACATCAGCCTGTGTCACTCCCAGCTTGATTCTCCTCTGCTTAAACCTCTCGGCAAAAGCCTCCAGCTCCCTGGGGTCCGCTTCCATGTCGTTTAGGCACGGCATGCCGTTGTGGGTGGCGAAGGAGTGTGGATGGCCCATGGACATTGCTTGATGGAGGTTTCCCATGGCGTTGAGGTTGTGAGAGTGGGCTTGTGAGGAGAGCATGGAGGTCGGGTCTGGACCACCCAAACCTGTCAAACTCGGGGAGATGTCCAGCAGGTCGGTGTCCAAAATCTGGTGGCCCGGGTGGACATGGTGAGAGGAGAGCGAGGATGGGTGAGAGATGGCGAGGGTGGATGTGGAGCTGCAGGGGACGCTGCTCATGGTATGGTAGGTGATGTCCGGCTTGAAGTGGTGGTGACTCTTGCTGTGAGCGACCACATCCACCGCCGCCAAAGCTTCAGCGCGGGCTAACAGGGACTCATCAAATCCGCCGAATATATTGCTCTGCAGCTGCAAGCAAGAATGCACACACATGCGGTCAGTGGGGAATTCTGTCAACTCAGTATTAAAAAACATTTTCGAAAAGAAAAATCTTTCCTCAAAGCTCAGGTCATAAAAATTAATATGAAGTCAAGAGATTTGGCTGAACAGACACGTGAAGAGGTAAAAGTGCTACGCGATTGTTCTGGTGACATGAAAAAAACATTACGCTGCGCCTTAAAGCTGTAATCATGCACATACGTACCGGTGGGGTTGGCAAGCAAACTCTCCTCATGTGCTCAGTGGTAGAGTGTAACCCCGGGTACTTGGGCTCCTGGAGAATTGGGTGCATGCTGAATTGCTGCTTGCCGTTCATGGTCATCATGATTGCACACCTTGCAGGTAGACAGCCTTGACATAGACGTTACTGCCTGGCGCTTGCTCCTGCCAGCTATTTCAATGACACAGCCTCATCCCCCACCTGCTCCTTACTCATCTTACCAGCAACAACTGCTAGCAGCGCGCAGGCGTGCTGCGGCCACACAA
Source organism: Leucoraja erinaceus (assembly GCF_028641065.1). Taxonomy (NCBI): domain Eukaryota; kingdom Metazoa; phylum Chordata; class Chondrichthyes; order Rajiformes; family Rajidae; genus Leucoraja; species Leucoraja erinaceus. The sequence continues at coordinate 14,357,018 of NC_073387.1, read as the reverse complement.
AAGCAGGAAATTAGCCCGAGGAGTCAAAAACCTTTTCGCGTTCACCTACACAAAGAACCCTGTCTAGCTCCCATCGCAAACACCCGGCAGCGGTCTCTCCCCCCATGGCCCCGGCCACAGAGTCAGATTTTATGGGAAAGATTTGCTTCTCATCTAAAGTAAAGCAGGTGGGTCCCGGTAAAATAAGGACGCAAACTTTTAAATGAAAGGGTTACAAACTTTTAATGTCAAGCCATTTTTTTTCTGCTAGACAATTACGCATGCTACTGTAAATAAAAAATTAATTGGGCACAGCATAAGAATGAAATTACAGAAAGTTCTCAGAAGCACTGATCTCTCATGAAAGATTAATCCTGTGCATATTACACAAGATTCGTAGTCTAAATAATACTCAGTTGTTTGTGACATGCACGCATGCAATTATACGATGTTTCCAAAACTTTCTAACCGGTTCATCTCGGATACAAACTGTAGGACAAGTTGGGGACTGATGTCAATGAACATGTAACAGAGACCCGGCTTTGATTGCATGCCTTTTGCAATAGGATTTAGCTCAGACTGGTCAAAACGGAGATCAAAAAATACTTTTTTTACAAGAATTAAGGTGGGAAACTGACAAAAGTAACATAAAAAACGCCCTCTTATTTGATGGAAGGCAGTCAGAAAATAATTAAGAGAGGAAGAGCATAAACTCATGAAAACTTCTATAAACAATCATTCTCTTGTGTGTTATTAAATATATAATGCAACAATTTAAAGGAAGCTCCAAAAAAAAGTTACGAGTTTCCTTTAACCTTATCTGGTGCATTGATAGATCCTCCCCCCCCCCCCCCCCCCCCCCCCCCAAAAAAAAAAAAGCTATAATCGAGGACAACAAATATCCTCCCTTTATCCAGCGAAATGCTATTGTTTAACTATTGTTAAACCTGTGTGTGCATGGTTTGACTGTACTTCGATCGCTGCAGCGGCGACTTGTCCTGAAAGTCGAAACATCAGTTCTTTGTCGGTCCTGTAGCTTCTAAACAACCCAGAAGTTACTGTAACAGGAAATTTAAAAATGATTTTTAACATGACGGTGACAACGGTGGAATCAAAAACGGACGCGATTTTTGTTTAAACACTGTGCAAGCTATGGCGGGGAGACGTGGAAAAGTTATTTAACCATGAAGTTGACAAGCCGGCGACACAAGAGACTGCAGATGCTGGAATCTTGAGCACAAAACAATGTGCTGAGGGAAATCGGCGGGGCAGGCAGCATCTGTGGAGGGAAATAGACAGAGGACATTGGGATCCCAATGCAGTTGTTGATAAGTCGACGTTTTGGGAACATAAACAACGGCCCCAGAATACTCAAACACGGTGCATTGCTCCGTCCGAATTTTAACGGTTCTCAACAACGCAATATTATACCGCATTTACCTTGATTTTACTTATGATCAAAGTAAATACGGCGCATTCGTATGAATCTAGTTTGGAAGAATGTGCAGCGTGGCATAAACCAATTTTCCCCATTGACCGACGCTATTATCACATACGATTCCCAGTGTTATATACACGAACCGTATTCCAACCAATATTTTAATTAGATTTAAATTATGAATGAAAAAATATCTATAAATAAATAATTTAGACGTTGAAATATTATTTAATAGCAACATATGCAGGATGAAAATTACTTAATAATATAATCTAACATATAATGCTAATGATATACCTCCAACTTTAAACAGGCTATTATGAAAGATAAATTGTATGCTCATTGTAAGGAAGATTTTTTTAATATTATACTTTTACTGTTTGAATGTTTGGGGGAATGGCACGAGTTTAATAAAGTACCTCTCCCGTCCGGCGTGAATCGTGTACGGATAAAAGTGAGCTTCCTTGCCTTCATTCATAGATCTGGCACTCTGTTGGTGTTATAAACCAACACCGCACTCTCAATAAGTTTCTACAGTGTGCTCGCGTTGTCCGGGGGGTAGTTGTTTTACTGACATTAGATGTAGAGTGATCAGACTAAAACTACCCCTGCATGGATTGAATTATTTGTATAGTTGATGTATTTATTCGCAGTTCAGTCGTTGTGTGTCCTTTCGCCCTGTGGGTTTCCGCATAGCTTATTTGGCAGTATGCTACATCGGTTCTGCCTGGCAATAATATTCTTTCCGATTTCCTCCTTCTTTTCTGTGAATCAGGACAATTGGATGACAGAAAATCTATAAATAATGATCAGCCGAGCAGCGAAATACGCAAAACTAATACCTGCAGTTTTTTTAGAGGAGTGGTGGAAGGGTAGGCAGCATGTGTAGACTGAATCGGAGATGCTGAGTTCAGGAGAGACCGAAATAATACATTTCCACGTCCAACTATGAGCAGTGGTTAACGGTAAACTTGTCAGAATGGGATGTCCATTCCACGAACTCATTGATGAATAACTTGCCTCAAGATGAGGACTTGGTCAAGTTATCCACGGTACTCATGGAAGTGCACCAAGCTAATATGAACACCATGCTGAGAAATGAATCAATTGGGCAGGCGACTAAATGGTAGTCAAAGGAATAGATTATAAGTAAATCCTTTAAAGGAAAATGACGATGTTGATGTTTAGGAGTTTAGGCCTCGTGGCATTACCATCAATGGAAAGCTTCGGCTTTATGCTTTAATCGTATACAAAACTATGAGAGGCATAGATAGGGTAGACAGTCAAAACATTTTCCCCAGGGTAGAAATGTCCAACACCAGAGGGCATGGCAATAAGGTGAAGTTTAATAGAGATTGCGGGCAGATTTTATTTTACACAGAGTGCTGAGGGGGGTTTAAACGCACTGGCATGGGGTGGTGGTGGAGGCAGACACGATAGTGGCCTTTAGGAGACTTTTGGATAGGCACGTGGAAGTACAGGGAACAGAGGGATATGGATCATGTACAGGCAGATGAGATCAGTTTCACTTGGCATCATGTTCGCACAGGCACTGCGGGCCGAAGGGCCAGTTTATGTGCTGTACCGTTCTATGTTGTAACAGCAATACTAAATAAATGGCCTGCTTCATTATTTATTTCAGGTAAATTGTGTTTTTTTTTTAACTCATGATAAACCTGATCAAAGTATTGGTTTTTACATGGCGACTGTTAAGAGCTACTGTCCTTGTGTGAAGAAATGTTCAACGGGAGTGTCCAAATAAAATAGCAATTTAGAATAATTAAAACGGATTAATTAAAGATATCATCATAAAATGAAACCGAAAATAATGATGTGCCGAGTACGGGAAGCACCGTAACTTTGGGTTTAATCTGTATCTGATCGCAGATACACAGAACAGACAAAAGGCAAAACGTATTTATAATATGTAAGCATTTCTCAGAATATCGGAGGGTTCCGAGTGGAATTGGACTGGTTACCTGCTGCAAAGGGACCCATATGTACCAACAACGGATCTATGATAGTCTTACTTGCCAAAAGCTATGGAAAGCTGCAATGCAACTTTTCTCAAATTATGACAATCGGAGGCGGGGGGGGGGGGGGGGGGGGGGGGGGGGGGGGGGGGGGGGGGGTCACGACACGAGCCTACAAATGCTCGAAATCTGAAACAAGAAGATAAGATGCTGCAAAAAGTCAATATTCGGGCCTGTGACTCCCCATTCGACCCGGGGTGACCAGCTGAGTTTTTCCAGCATTGTATGTTATGTTTCCTCGCATTATTCCTTGTTGCTGTTTTACGAAAAAAACACGTGGTTCTCAGCGACACCCACAGAAGTAATTAGAGAAAGTTTGTTATCCCCCGCTGAGTTACTTTGTGAAATGTTTGTGCATGGCTTTACCCTGGGCTCAGTTGCTGCGGTGAAGGAATGAGTTCAACGCACTTAAAACTGACTTCAGCACCATGGACAAGTCATCTCGTCTTCGCTTTATACTTCCTGGCATCCTCTTTGACGGCTGGGGCCTTAAGAGACGTTTTTTGACATCCCTAGGCGGCGACAAGGCAGGAGAGTAAAGTGCCGGCGGTAGCGGGGAAAAAAACGGCATCTTGTCATCAGTCTCAGCAACCCCGTCAAGTGACACAAATGGAACAAGAGCATTAGCGAGGCCGTGGGGAAAGCATTTCCGTCTTTGTCAACGGGCGGGGGATGGTCGCGGGTGGAATCCGCGTCTTGTCGCATATATACATGCAATGATTTATTATAAAATTTTAACGAAATCATTTATATTTCAGGGGCCCTAAAGAGCTGCATGAAACTTTTATCTAAAGTGGCGCAGTATTTATAGCAAGGCCCTGTCTGTGGGAAGGTAATTAATAGTTGTATAAATTGCATTGGCTGCTTTTTCATTATTCAACGTTTTCAGATGGTCCTTCTGTAAGTACGGAGAGAAGGCTCGGCCAATCTGTTGTACATAACGAGAAACATTTGGAGACATTGCCAGAAAGTTCTTCCCTCTGAAAACTAAAATAGAACGAGGTTGAACAATGATTAGTTGGCAAACGTTTGCCTCATAGATGATTACTGCTCATCAGTGCATGAATGTACATTAAAAATAATCAATATTTACATACACAAGGATGAACGATATGCAAATATTGATGGGCAATGGTTTAACATAGAAACATAGAAACTAGGTGCAGGAGGAGGCCATTCAGCCCTTCGAGCCAGCACCGCCATTCATTGTAATCATGGCTGATCGTCCTCTATCAATAACCCGTGCCTGCCTTCTTCCCACATCCCTTGACTCCACTAGCCCCTAGAGCTCCATCTAACCCTCTCTTAAATCCATCCAGTGACTTGGCCTCCACTGTCCTCTGTGGCAGGGAATTCCATAAACTCACAACTCTCTGGGTGAAAAAGTTTTTTCTCACCTCAGTCTTAAATGACCTCCCCTTTATTCTAAGACTGTGGCCCCTGGTTCTGGACTCGCCCAACATTGGAAACACTTTTCCTGCATCAAGCTTGTCCAGTCCTTCTATAATTTTATATGTTTCTATAAGAATTCCCCTCATCCTTCTAAACTCTAGTGAAAACAACCTAGTCTTTTCAATCTTTCCTCATACGACAGTTTAGTTTAGTTTAGAAACGCAGCATGGGAACAGGCCCTTCGACCCTCCGAGTCCCCAACGACCACAGATCAACAGTTCACACTACCCTCCCATTACCAGTTCACACTATTCAATGTTATCCCATTTTCACATCCACTACAGACACACATGGTGGGGATTATAGATCGACCAATTAAGCTACAAATGTGGAAGGAAACCGCAGCATCTGGAGGAAAACCACGTGGTCACACGGAAAACGTGCAAACTCCACACAGATGGCACCCGGGGTCAGGATCGAACCCGGAAGACAGGAATGGACAAATTGCACTTCGCGCAATAACATTCCGAGATGCCTACAAACTTTCGCCGTAGAAAAGCAGACACGATTTAAATACCCAAAGTAAATGTGATATTCGTTTCTTTAATAGTGTTCTTGTACGCGTTATGAATGATGTGATTGCGTGGCCGTTGCGGGGGAAATGACACTTGATTTTGTGGAGGGCCGTTTCAGAGCAGAGTCATGAAATAATCAACTCGCAATACATGATGGTAGCGTGGGCTACAGGCCCGAAGCCGCCTGCTCAAACCCAAATGTGTTTCGTTTTAATTAGGGCCATGAAACATTGATGAGACTGGCTCCTGGTACTGACGTTACACCTTGAGAGGAGGATGCGAGACTCGGCACAGACAATAGCAGCAGAAGAGGAGCACACCTGGTGCCCGTTCGAACTGGATCACCACAAGCAAAGGCGACGCCTCACTGCCCGACCATGTTCATTCACATACAGATGCATAATTTATCGAGATGAAATCCAGGCCCAGCTGAGGAGCTGCCGTGCTTGGCTTTTCCCTGTAGACCGGGCCACCAAATAGCTCTTGTAGAGTGGGAGAACGTCTGGTCTGCTCGCGTGATATTGGGTGGAGGTATCAAATCCAATCTAATATACTTAGAGCAAACCGACGCAGCCAGGTTTTTGATGTAAGTGGTCAAAACACAAGCTGTCATACACGTCTCCTATTACAGTGATGCAGCGGTAGAGTTGCTGCCTCACAACGCCAGAGACTCCGGTTCGATCCTGGTCTCGAGTGCTGTATGGTCGGAGTTTGCACATTCTTCCTGTGACCGTGTGGGTTTTCGCCGGGTGCTTCGGTTTCCTCGCACATTCGGAAGCACATGCCGGTTTCTAGGTTAATGGGTTGCTGTAAATTGTCCCTGGTAGGTTTAGAACTGATGTGCATGAGATCGCGGACTCGGTGGGCCTAAGAGCTTATTTATACGGTGTAACTATTGAAGCGACCCATAACATAAGCGAATGTACCTGATTTCTGGAGATAAATCCTTTTCCCCAAAGGGGAAGGATGATTAGAATTTAAAAAAGCAACGGCTTGCTTTAAACATCAGCAGGATAGTCCAGGATTACTTGGTGGATGGAAAAATGGTGAACATGATGCTGATGGGAATCTTGGAAGACAAGCTTATGCAGGGTGCAGGATTGGTCCTGTTTCTAATTCTTATGGTCTCCTGTAACATGTAGCAATGTTATAAAATTTTGAGATTTTAAAAATCAAGTATGCAATTTACCCATCAGATAAAGCATAAAAAGAAGTTTAATTTGACACCTAATTCACTTTCATATCTTCAGTATTAAAAACGTTATGGCCATTTTCATACTCAGAAATTAGCATCTTGTTCCCTATTGATTTTCCATTGACTTAACACAAAAGCTGTGATCGAGGACAGTCTAAAGCCCATAACTTTATTAAAAAATTAAGAGAACTGAAGGAAATTTTCAGTTATTGTAGATTGAAGCATTCTGAAACAAATATTAAACAATCTTACTTGGATGACCTGAAATTAAAGCATATAATTAGTTAGTTACCCAATTGTAGCTAATTCCAAAATTCAATTACTAGATCTAAACATCTATCCATTTCTTAAGGAAAGATTAATATTTTTGAATAGCCTGTGTCCAAATAACATTCACACAAGAATTCACAATAAAACATGATTTTTAAATCTCATTGACATTAATTTATAGGTCAAATGGAAGGAATTTAGTGTTCAATTGCTGTAAATTAATGGCCATTTAAATCAGATTTTGAGTGGGATCCTATGGAACTCTGTGGAACGCGCTGGTTTGGAACATTCCCATTGCGGTGGATTTGTACCCCATATGCCCAGAAAAATATTGCAGGATTTAATGGGCCCCCAAATTAGCTACTCGCAACATAAAATTTTGTATAAAGGAATCTTAAGAAGTACTTTTTAATGTAAAAATAAACAACCTGCATGAGATCCGTCCCATTGTCGGTGGTCGCGGGTTTAGAGGATGATTTTTAACCTACTATAACAATTAAATTAACCAATTAAGTTGAAAAATAGCTGCAGCGAACGAAACTCACAGCGATTTTTCTTCAGCAACTAAGTAGGCTGAACAACCTTGATTTGAATAGCCGAGAGAAAATTGCGTTTTAAACCCGCCCCCCTCTCAAAGGCGCCAAAATCGTGCACACGGGCAGCGTCAGATCTGCAGCGCCGCTGAAGGTAGGTTTTGCAACATACCTATAACATGCAAATCAAATCGAGTTTATTTTCATATAGAGTCAAAGTCATAGTCATAGTCATAGGCCCTTCAGCCCAACTTGACCACATGGGTCAACATGTCCCAGCTACACGTCCAACCTGCCTGCGCTTGGTCAATATTCCTCTAAACTGTCCCATCCATGTACCTGTCTAACTGTTTCTTAAACGTTGGGATAGTCCCAGCCTCAACTGCCTCCTCTGGCAGCTTGTTCCATACACCCACCACCCTTCGTGATTCATATTATATCTTTTCCTCAGATTCATATTATAACTTTTCCCCTTCACCTGGTCCTCTGATCCTCAATCCCCCTACTCTGGGCAAGAGATTCTGTGCATCTACCCGATTTATTCCTCTCATGAATTTATACACCTCTGTAAGATCACCCCTCATCCTCCTGTGCTCCAAAGAATGGAGACCCAGCCTACTCAACCTCTCCCTGTAGCTCTGACCCTCTAGTCCAGGCAACATCCTTGTAAATCTTCTCTGAACTTATTAGGTGAGGGACGAGTACAGTGAAAATTTTGTTTGCAGCAGCGTCACAGACACATAGACTCAGACAACACATAAACACAAAAAATATACATAAACGACACCAGAAAAATCTACAAGACTGTAAAAATAAAAAATAAAACAACTGCATGTAAAATTTTACGCAAAACACAATGAGAAAAAATGTCTATGGTTATGCAACGGAATTCCATAGTGTTCCATTGTCAAGATAGGATTAGGGTTGCACGGGTTGGTTCAAGATGCTGCTAGTTCAAGACGCGGCTGTTCCTGAATCTGGTGGTTTGTGACTTCAGCCTTCTGTACCTCCTACCCAATTATATTCATGAGGATGTTGCCAGGACTAGTGGGTCTGGGCTATAGGAACAGGTTGAGTAGGCTGTGTCTCTATTCCTTGGAGCGCAGAAGGATGAGCGGTGACCTTATAGAGGTGTATAAAACCATGAGATGAATAGATCGAGTAGATGCACAGAATCTCTTGCCCAGAGTAGGGGAATCGATGATCAGAGGACACAGGTTCAAGGTGAAGGGGAAAAGATTTAATAGGAATCTGAGGGGTAACTTTTTCACACAAAGGATGGTGGGTGTATGGAACAAGCTGCCAGATGAGATATTTGAGCCTGAGACTATCCCATCATTTAAGAAACAGTTAGACAGGTACATGGATACAACAGGTTTGGAGAGATATGGACCGAGCGCGAGCAGGTGGGACCAGTGTAGCTGTGACATGTTGGCCAGTGTGGGCATGTTGGGCCGAAGGGCCTGTTTCCCCGCTGTATCACTCTGACTCTATGATAGCAACAAGAAGAGGTTCTGGCCCATATGGTCAGGATCCTTAATAATAGTTGTCACCTTCTTGAGGCAGCACCTTATGTAGATCCTTTTGATGGTTTGGAGGGCTGAGCCTGTGATGGACCAGGCTCAATTTGCCACTCGCTGCAGCCTCTTGCGATCCTGTGTGTTAAAGTTAACATCCCAGGCCATGATGCACTAGTCAGGAAAATTTCTAGAGTACTGCTCCAGATGTTCAGTCTTTGCAGGTTACACCATGTTCTAGATGTATAGTGTTTGCAGGTTAGGCGATGTTAAGTGGACAAAAGCTTGGTCAAAGCAGTAGAACATAGAACAGTGCAGCACAGGAGCAGACCCCTCAGCAATCTCCTCTTCCTGCCTGTCATCCATATCCTCCTTTTCCTGTATATCCATGAAGCTTTAAGGCAAAGTGTGGAGTGTTGGCAGCTGAACTGAGTGAAGACAATCAAAGAAGATGCCAGAGCAGAGATCTCATGGGGTTGTGAAAGTGGAGGTGACTAGAAATTATGAGGAATAAAGCCATGGGAGGACTTGAAATCAACCATGAGAATTTTAAAACAAAGTATGGGATATATGTTACTACGGCTATTTGACAAATGCAGGCTAAAGGAACACAGCCAGATAGTACCAAAGGAAACTCACATAATCAATGGTTTTCTTTTTACAAGCATGGTTTAAGAAAATATAAGTTTGTTATAGGCAGAGCCGGGTAGGTCTACTTGGTCATGACTTAACCCTTGACCAACTAAGAACAGGGTTGGTTATCAGAGGTTATTTGTTGGGCCATCTGGTCAGTACATTTGCTGATGTAATCTCAACAATGCAGCAATGATCATGGTTCAACAATACCTGTGGAGTTTTACACATCATCCAGTAATTATGAAAGATGCTGTTTAAACACGTTGTTTTTTTTTCATTCACTGTGGAAATGGAAAGCAAATTGTAAAGAGAGGTTCTGGAGGCTGCAAATGGATATAGGTAGGTAAATGAAAGGGTGAATATCTGGCAAATAGAATGTAATCTGGAAAAAGGAATGTGGATATTTTGGCAAGAAAAAAAATATTTCTAAACATTATTTCTAAATAATTAGAGAATGCAGAGCTGAGGTGCAGAGGGATCTCTGTGTCTGCAGAATTTTCCATTTTTTATTTCAGAATGCCATTGTTTATTGCTAGGTGAACTGGTAGTGGTATGGGTTCATTATTGTCACATGTACCAAGATACAGTGGCAAACTTTATTTTGCGTGCTAGCCAGGCAAATTATACAATATATCAGTACATCAGGGAATGGAAAATAGAAAACAATGCCCAGCTTATAGAATAGAGTGTTCAAGATATAGAGAAAGTGCATCGGTGCAAAGATCCAAAATGAGGTAGATTGGAAGATCAAGGGTTCATTCCTAGCAAACAGCAGTGGGGAGAAAGCTATTCTTAACTGTGGTGATGCATCCTTTCAAAATGTTATTACTTCTGCCCGATATGTGAGGTGAAAAGAGAGAATGACTGAGGTGTGAGTCATCTTTGATCATGTTGGCTGCTTTCCTGAGGCAGTGTGCAGGACAGATCAAAGAACAATAGAAGCCGTCTGAATATTTTTCAGACAGAGGCAGATAGATGCTTGATAAGCTTTGGATGAAAGGTTACCGGGGGTAGAGAAATATAGAGGTCATAATAAGAGCAGTCATGATCTGGTGGTGAATCTGTGGAATTCTTTGCCACAGAAGGCTGTGGAGGCAGTGTCAATGAATATATAAAAGGCTGAGATAGACAAATTCCTGATTAGTACAGGTGTCATAAGTTATGGGGAGAAGGCAGGAAAATGGGGTTAGGAGGGAGAAATAGATCAGCCATGATTGAATGCTGGAGTAGACTTGATGGGCCGAATGGCCTAATTCTGCACCTACCACATGATCTTATGACCTTATAAATGGAGAAATGCTTGTATCTAGATTCTTACATTGGCATATTTCTGATTATCCTAAATCTCAATTGTTGAAACATCTGTATAATTTCCCTTTGAATTCCCTTCCTTTCTTTGCTTTCTGGGGCTCTCATTCCACCATTGATTGCATTGTGGTGATCCAGACGCTTTCCATGCTCAAAGTCAAGAAGTTCTTCATCTGGTCCATATTCCTTTGATGTTTTTTAATTTGTAATTTTGACCACTTGGATATAAATTTCGACAGTCGACTATTTTCAATTTGTTCAAACCATCAATAATTTTAAATACTTCAAAACAACATTTTAACTTTCCCGTAAAGAAAATAGCCTGGTAGTTAAACCTTACCTACATAATTCCCTTAAGGTATCAACAATTTAGCCTTTTCAAGTATATCGTCTGAAATTGAAGAAGGGTCTTGCCCCGAAACGTCACCAATTCCTTCTCTCCATAGATGCTGCCTCACCTGCTGAGTTCCTCCAGCATTTTTGTCTACCGTCTGAAACTGAATATTCTTTCTAGAATTGGAACATACAGTATAAACACTGCATTCTAAAATCCGGTCTCATTATGGGCAAATGCATTTTTCAAAGGACCTCAGCAAATAACCAAACCAATGATGTTTTTAAGCATCCCGAAATATTTTTTTGTGGTATACATAAGTAAAAGCATGCAAAAATGAATTCAACTAATTTTGCATTGCTGTGTAATATGCTCTGAAATACAATTAAGAAATGGCTTAAAATGTGGTTTGTTACAACAGTTTGCAACATTTTGATAGAACTAATGATTTGGGTCTTTCACACTATAATATCAAACACTGTCACAATATTAATGAATATATTAGTGGCCAAAAGAAGCAATTAATAATGAGACAGATTAGATGTTTATCAAACACTGATGTTAATGTGTTTTTTATGTCAAGTTTATGTCCATTTTTACAAGAAAATGAAAGCTCATTTTAACTCACATATATCTTTCCACCACAAATTATTTGTGTATGAATATACTTTCCCCCATAAATTGTGGAGAAGGAATCCATTCAACAGATTGAAGTTTCCCATGGATTGTTACCGCAGATCTGAAAGCAATGCGTATTCACAAACTTTTATTTCATATTGACAATGGTTATTTAAAAACCCAGGAGTGAACTGATTGTACTAAATGAATTCATTTTACATTAATAAACTGTTCAATAAATCAAATGGGCTGTCTCGGTACTTTAAAAAACATTTGGTTTTGCACAATACTGCCTATCTTCTGTCTTGAGTCCCTGAAGACTTTAATAATAATACAAACATTACTAAGTACCAGTGAAACCATATTGCTACAAACAGGTGAGGTTTCAGTAGAAGAAAAATATATAACAGGAGGTGTGTGTTTAAGTGACATAGAATGTCCTTTTGGATACAGCGATGAAACAGAGTCTTTAATATATTCTGAAAGGGAAGTGTATAAATATTTTAAAAAGGAATGTTTAACAAGGTAAACACTACACTGTTCTATTTTAAATTTAGCTTAGTCCCTGTATCAATACAAACAATTGAGGAGACATCAAGGAAAAAAAGTTGGTTTGCTAGGATGAAGAAAGCATAGAAAAAAAGGATGGAGTGGGCAAAAAAAACTGCTGGAGGAACTCAACAGGTCAGGTGGCATCTGTAGAGCAGAATGGACTGATGGTGATTTGGGTCAGCACACTTCCTCAAGACGGGGGTAGAGGGGAGATAGCTGGGAGAAACGGGTGAGGGGAAGAGGTGGGGCAAGAGCGGGTAAGTGATAAGTGGATCCGCGTGAGGTGATGTTCGTTGGCAGATGTGTCAGGTGAGGGAGAGAAGGGTGGATATAATCACAAATAATAGTCGTGATAAGTGGAGAAAACAAAAGACCGAAGATGTGACATGCTGGATCTCCTCAGACCTCTGAGGAAGCAGAGGCATTGGTGAGTTTTATTTCCAGTTGCATCAATATGCTGGATCCAGGATAGATCATCAGAGATGGATACACCCATAAACCTGAAGTTGTTGACTCTCTCCACTGCCATCCCGCCAATGAAGACAGGTGCAAGGTCTATTGACCTTCCCTTCCAGCAGTTAACAATCCACCCTTTGGTCTTGCTAACGTTAACACCACTAAATTATCGATCTCCTTACTGCGCTGTGATCCATTATTCGTCTGATGACGTCTGCATCATGTGAATGTAAAGATGGTGCTGTGCCTGTCTACACAGTCATGAGTATCGAGAAAGTAGAGCAGGGGACTGAGTGTGTAACCAGAGGTGCCCCTGTGCTGATGGTCAATGATGAGGAGGTGTTGTTTCCAATCTGTACTGATTGAGATCAGCCAATGAGTAAGTCAAGGTTCCCAGTAATCAAGTGAATAGTTCTTTCACGTGGATGGGATGGCCAAAAACCTCCTACCCAAGAGTTTTAATATTCCATAATAAAAATACATCTACATCCAAATAAATCTACGTCTATTAGATTCCAGAATTCTTAAAGATTTTGCTTCAAGACTATTTCTCAGCCCAAGTCTAAAAAAAGCAAATGGTTAGTTTTAAAAATAAAGATTTTTAAGAGAGTTGACCAATTAAATGTAAATATTTAAACATACTTATATATACTGTATAAAAACTATACTTGACGTTTACAACTTAGTACAAAACTTGCTCCAAAGCATCAGTTGGAGGGAATATTATACAAAAGCAGCTTGCTAATATCGCCTGTACTAATCTGTAGCCAAATTGAAGATTTATTGTGTGTCCCATTGAGAGGGAGAATGTGACTTCAAAAAAGTCAGGCAAGGATATAAAGCCCTGTTCCATTACACAATGTGATCTGGATAGATCTAGTTTTACTCAGACACTGAATTATTGATAAGACTCTGAGCAAAGCTACAGTTACAGAGACAGATATTCCTCTTCATTAAGGAAATTAAAGAACACCACGGGTGATTTGTAGACCTGCACAGTTACTTACTTCTCAGAAAATTGGTAAGCCTTCACTTGTCTCTGGGTAATGGAAAATCAGTTCAATCAAGTTGACTTAAATAAAGAGACAATTCCGAACCTTGCTGCCACCCCTCCCCCCTCCCGCACTCTTCCTCCTGTTATTACTTCCCCTTTAGTCCATGTAAAGTGACTCATCGGAGAGGAAAGAAACCTAACCTGTAGCTAGTTCTGCACGGTGGGGGAGGAGATGTTCGGCCGATTAGCATAATGGTGGTGCTGATGAGGTGGATGTGATGGCATCACCCTGTTTGCTACATATCTGGTGACTGAGGATTTTTTTTTTACCAATAAGAGTGTACAAGGTTAATTTAAAAAATAATGACTATTGCTGAAGATGTAAAAATTTCCCTAAAAATAAAAGTCCATCAAAGATTCCACGGAGTAGAGCAGATTTGTGGTCCCGCAAACCTGCCCTGCTGTTCAATAAGATGCGCGTTGATTGGACCCTAGTTGTAACTCTGCCTTCTTGCTGTTTCTCGAAGCACCCAAGTCGCCTTTAGCTTACAAATCTTTCCCAGCCTTGCATATATCCAACGATTCTTCTCCCATGCTTCTCTGAGGCAGAGATGTCCAATATCCACAACCCTCAGAGAAGACATGTTTTTGCATTTCCATCTTAAATGTGTGGATGCCTTACCCTAAAACCTGGCCTCCTAGTTCGAGGTACACAATAATATTTTGGGGAGTAGTGGGAGGGCAGCATGACCGCATGTGAGCTGTCAAACACCCTCTCTTTCCAAATGTATGAATGAACAATAGTTTATTGTCACATGTACCTAGGTACAGTGAAACTCTTTGTTTTTGCATACAATCTGGTAAAAATCATACAGCAGGATTCACTGAGGCAGTACACAAGAAGTCGCCATGGTTCTGCTGCTAATGACGTTTCAAAAGTTCTTAGTATAGCCTGATCTTCTCGCAGTGGTGAACCAGGACAGTCACTGCATGTTCCTAGCGATCCCCCCTACCGGGTCCCTCTCTGTTCTCGACAGCATCCCGTTGGTTCCCACGGTGTTCTCGGTGACCCGCCTGTCTGGTCGTTCAGCTCCACAGTGCATCCCGGGAGCCTTCTGCCGCTGTGCAAAAAGATCACGTCTCATTCTTTTAAACTCCAATGAGTACAGGCCAAACTGATCAGCCAATTCATTTTCAAAATCAGCCCCCTCTTCACATTACTGCTGGTGCGGTTTCACAGTCTTCTATCTCCTCTTCAGCAGTCCATTGGGATGGAGGATGACTTGTTTCCACTCCAGTTCTGTGTTGTCTGAGATGGCTGATGAGGCGAAGGTGGGAACCGCAGACTCTTTGACAGTTGTGGTAGGAAGTGGTTGACAGAGGATCCCATGTGAGTGTGAGATCACACACACACGGGGTCTTGAGGTGTCTAAATTCATGGCTTTGAGATTCGTTGAAATGTATTTATTCATTTTCAGTACCACCCCAAATCTCCTGTTTTAAGTGGCCATGGGTTACAGAGAATCCCAGGGTTCAGTGGGGAGTTTGCACTTCTTAAATGTTTATGAGCACATATTGAATCTTTTTCTGTTCACCTAATAATCTTCTCCAAGACCAAGCCCAGGGCAGAGTGTCTGTTTCGGGGATCAGGTGTTGGGCATGCAAACAACATAACCATAGAGTCCTACAGCGCAGAAACAGGCCCTATGACCCAATACGCCCATGCTGACAAAGTGATAACCAAACTTATCCCAATTTTCTCCATTAGGCTCATATCCCTCTAAACCTAAATGTCTTTTGAATGTTGTAATTGTCCCTGCATCAACCACTTCCTCTGGCAGTTCATCCCATATATCCACCATCCTCTGTGTGAAAATGTTTCCCCCTCTGGTCCCTTTAAATATTTCCCCCCATTACCTTGAACGCTTGCCCTCTAATTTTTAATTCCATGTGGGAAAAGACTGCGGGGATTCACCTTATCTATGTCCTTCACGGCATAGTTATGCAGTACTATAAGGTCACCCCCAGTCTCCGACGTGCCAAGAAATACAGCCCTAGCCCAACTCAGGCCTTCGAGTCCTGGTACCATTCTTATCAATCATGGTTACACTCTTTCCAATTTAGGGGTGGTGCAGTGGCATAGCGGTAGAGTTGCTGCCTTACAGCGCCACAGACCCAGTTTCGATCCTAACTATGGGTGCTGTCTGTACAGAGTTTTTGTATGGTAACCCCGTGACCACATGGGTTTTCTCCGATTTTCTTCCTACACTGCAAAGGCGTACAGCTTTGTAGATTAATTAGCTTTGGTAAAATTGTCCCTAGTGTGTATGATAGTGTTAATGTATGGGGTGATCACAGGTTGGAGCAGACTCGGTGGGCTGAAGGACCAGTTTACATACTATATCCGTAAATTCTAAGGACAATTTAGTGATGCCTTTCTTATAGCAGGTCAACCAAAATCGTACAGTACCCCAAGTGCGCCTTCAGTAATATCTTGTACAACTTCAACATAATGTCTCCTCCCGTACATAGTGCCCTGAATGACGAAGGTCAGCATGCAAAACACCTACTTCACTGCCCTACCTGTGATATCACTTTCAGAGAGCTATGCCCTTATACTCCAAGGTCTCTCTGGTCAACAGTGCTTCCCAAGACCCCTACCATTCATTATGAAAGTCATACCTGGTTTGACTTCCCAAAATACAACAGCTCACACTAACTGGAATTGATCTTGGTAACCATACCTTGGCTATTTTCATCCAAATTGTTTAAATAAATGATAAACAACGATGGGCTCAGCACGGGGCCCTGTGGCACATCACAACTCACTGGCGTCCAGTCCGAAAAATGTAAATGGTTAATTACCTGAAATTGTTGTATTCAAGATCTAGTCTTTAAGACGCCAATGTGCCAGAAAGTTGAGATGCTGTTTCTTTATTGGAACAGAGCGGAAAGCCAAAAACAGGGAGACACAAAAAGCTGGAGTAATTCAACAGGTCAGGCAGCATCGCTGGAGAAAAGGAAGAGGTGACATTTTGGGTCGAGTCCCTTCATCAGACAGTCTGAAGAGATGCTGCCTGACCCGCTGAGTTACTCCAGCTTTTTGTGTCTATCATTGGTTTAAACCAGCATTTGCAATTCCTTCCTACAAATATAGAGAGATCAGATTGGAAATGGAATGTAGAATTCAAATAACAGCCACTGACACACCACTAGCTACAGACTGCCAACCTGGAATTCACTCAATTATTCCAACCCTTCTATTATGGAATCATCAGATGACAGATGATAAAATCTGCAGCAACTAACATCTGCTGGTGGAACTCAGTGGGTCAATAGACAATAGACAATAGGTGCAGGATCCCCTCGCATCCTTCTAAATTCCATACAAGCCCAGCCACTCCATTCTCACAGCATATGACAGTCCCAACATCCCGGGAATTAACCTTGTAAACCTACCCTGCACTCCAATTAACTTGACAAATTTTACATTATCAAATTTAAGAACTGTAAAGATGGACACAAAGTGCTGGAGTAACTCCGCGGCAGCATCTCTGGAGAAAAAGGATTGGTGACGTTTTGGGTCACACTTCTTCTGAAGAAGAGGAGTACCAGTCCATACGTCATCCACTCTTTTTCTCCAGAGATGGTGTCTGATCCACCGGCTATTCCAGCACTTTGTGTCTATCTTTGGTATAAACCAGCATCGACAGCTCTTTGTTTCTACATTAAAAATTGCAAACTGTCTGGTCCATAGTTCTGTTTCTCCATGTTGGTTGGGGGGGAATAGACCAGACAGTGTACTTTGGGATGGAGCGGGAGGCAGAGATCCAAATTGAGGAGCTCCTGATGGTGCTCAATGCCACTTAGTCTTTGAACCCGTCGGTATTTAAGCTCTGGATGGCCTTCACAACACTGGAGATTTGACACAACACGATTGTCAGCAATCGATGCTGAATCTGTGGACTTGCCTCCCACCATCATTCTTTAGCTCATGGCTCTGCTCTTGCAACCTGGCCTTCAGACACCTGTGGAACGGTTTCCTTTCCCTTGAGGCCTGGATACATTTTCAATTCGATTACCCTTTTCCCTGGCTGGTTCTATCTGCCAATCATCTCCCTTCCCATCAGGCTCCACCTATCACTTACCAGCCTCTTTGCACCTCTGTCATATTGGTAATCATTCCTCTAGGTCCTGATACAGGGTTTGGCCATGAAATGACAACTTACACCTTTCACATTCACAGATGAGTTATAGATCTCTTTCCTCCAGCTTTCTCTTGTTGGATGGATGTGCTGGGTGTCAGAGTAAAACAATATTAAGGTCAAGACTTTAAACAAGGCACAAAGCCCCTTGACTTCCAAGACATTGTTTGCTTACAGGAGACAATTCAATGCAATGTAGAGATACCACAACAATTGCCCCAGTCAAAGCCCTCCAAATCCAATGGTGGGATATGTGATCCAACACTGGCAGGCTCTCCCAGGACAAGATCCTCAGCACTGAATCCTAATTACATGCAGCCTGACGGGCAATAAAGGTGGCGAGCAACCAATATCAAGCTTTCAAAAAGAACAAGGGATCTGTTAAAATGATACCACTGACTTCATACAACCAAAAGTAACAAAGGGCTATTTATGAATCAACCACAAGATCGTGCATAGAGATTAGACGTGACAAAGTACTCTATTATTGAGCGGAAAAACAGAATTGATTTTTAAATAAATACTCTGTATTACAAATTAGAATTTTAATTGGATCATGGATTTGCAAACTATCCTTGCAAATGACAAATCTACACAGCCGATTAAATAACAATTATACAAGACAGTGGCTTATCCAAAATAAAGATTGCACACTCTCCGTGTGACATACAGGTTCCCTCTGGGTGCTCCGTTTTTTTTCCTCGTCCCAGACTAGCGGCTTTGTAGGATAATTGGCCACTGTAAATTGCTCTTAGTGCATGAAGAGTGGATGTGAAAGTGGGATAACACAGAACTTGTGTGATCAGGTTATTGTTGCTCTCTCTTATATCATATATTAAATATGTTTTATATTATATATTTGTTGCTCTCTCTTATATCAGCTGCATAACCCTCTTTCCATATTAGTTTGTTAATCCCAAGGTTAAAGGGTCTTTCATTGTGCAGTGACCTTAGCAAATGCCTTTAGAAAAGCTAGATATATTATATCCACTGACTAATAATGTCAATGTATTACATCCTGTAAGTACTACGATAAATTCATGAATGTTGATTCCGTTTTCACAAAAAACCATGTTGTTGCTTGACTGTAATGTGATTTTACAAATATTCCCCTGCCGTTACTTAATAATAGATTGTAGCATTTCCCAATGAGAGATGTCAGGCTCACGACATCTTCTTGAGCTTTCTTGTTTCAGACTGCTGGGAGTTTTCCAGAAACTAAGGAAGGTCATAACCATTGCACCCACCAGCAGTGCAGCCAAGTTAAGACTCGAAGATGCAGATAATCAGGGTATGGTGACTTACCACCGTTGGTTCTATTGTTGTACCTAATGAATTTTCTCCAGTGATGGGTTTAATGCCCTTCCCCCTTTTGCACTCAATATATGACTATTGGGGGGATGATTTTGTTGTCCTCTGTCATGAAGACAGACACAAAATAGTTGTTTTCTGCTGTTTCTTTACTTCCCAATGTTAATTCCGAAGTCCTATCCTCAGGCACCAATATATAACTAAACTACTTTCTTCCAGCATATATACTTGAAGAAGCACTTAATGAATCATTTTTACATTTCTCGCGAGCTTACTCTTAATCCATTTTCTTCCATCTTTGCAATACTTTTGCCAATTTCTTCACAACATTGTATGTTTTCTCTTTCACTTTGATGCCATCCTTGTATTTCTTGGATAGCTCAGGATGATGCTTCATTTTCAGTACCTTTATTCCCAAGAGAATATATCGTTGTTGAAAATTATGAAGCATTTCCTCAATGGTCACTGACTGCTTATTGCTGGCCTTCCATTTCCATGTCCACTTTAGCCACCTCAAGATCATACCTTTATAATCATTATTTATCCTTATAATTATATTACGTTTGACCCTACCTTCACAATGTGAAATGTTGTCATGTTCCCAATAAAACTCCAATAATCCTCTATTGGACTATTCAGAAATCCTGATGATAATCTGGTTCAGGGATAGTGATTACCACACTGAATACAGACACAAAATGCTGGAGTAACTCAGCGGGACAGGCCAGGCAGCATCTCTGGATAGAAGGAATGGGTGACATTTCAGCTCGAGTCCCTTCATCAGAAGGTTCCTTCCTAGTGATTACCACACTCCCTTTAACACACCAAAACACCAGCTTCTTCCGCTCCCTTTCACTCACTGGTTTGGTTTTGTATACTCCCTTGAAACTTACTGGGGTCTTGTATTTATACTTCTTTAAACCTCATTAAGTTCACTGGAAAAGATAGAATTCTATAGTATAACATTTAACAAAAGGTGAAATAAAAGTTTGGAGCATTAATAGGAGTTACATTCAAGACTCCAGCAAATCTGCTAGTGTGGCATCAAAGTGTACTAGATGAACCATATTTTACTGCAGTCATTCTAATGGTTTATTCCAATAGTCACTGTTCTGAACGATCTACCCAAAATGCGGTCTATAAATTTACTCAATGCTAAACTTGAGCAGATGGTATGAGGAATTAAGTCATGAGCAATCGGTGTTATAGATTTCTGAGAAGATGCTAATAATTCTTAATTGTGAAGGCAATTAGACTACTAACTGTAACTTCCTTAACTCACTATTTCTTATTTTCATCCAGCTAAAATGATTTCTCAATACTGCACTGATCATGTCCTTTATTAATAGAGCAACCTCACCTTTTCCTTTCCGCTTACTTTTTCAAAAATGTTACAAAACCTAGAATCAATTCCTTGGTCATCTTGCAACTATGTCTTTGCAACAATTGCCAGAGAATGCCCATTTATTTCTATTTGCACCATGAATTCACAAATCTTGTTACAAATGTGGATAAAGATAAACCATTTCTCGGGTGCATTGTTGATTGACTGAAAGATATGGCATGGAAACCGGCCCATCTTCCCACCATATCAACAACAACCATCGATCACCCATTCACACACGTTATCCTACTTTTTCCATTCACTCCCTACACTAGAGGCAATTTTCAGAGGCCAAATAACCATGAAACCCACATGTGAGAGGTAACTGGAGCACCCGAAGGAAACCCACACAGGTGCAAACTCCACACGAACACCAGGGATCAGGATTAAACCCAGATGTCTGGCACTGTAATGCAGCAGGTCTACCTGCTCTTGTTTGTGTACTGTCTCCTCCTGTTACCCTTCAGTTATCATTAGCCATTTTGCAACCTTGCACTGTCACCCTTGAGTTTTCGCTTTAATATTCCAAGTGTGTTTTTGTTGAGGCAGTCCTTTCGGATAGCGGACAACTTGCTTCCACTCCTGGTTTGAAGGCTGGTTGGCGAGACAGTTGTCTTCTGTAGCTGGGGCAGGTGGTGGCCATTGAGTCACATGGTCCATCCCACAGGTGCTCAGTACACTCCTGGTGCAAAGCCTTGAGGTTCTTATCATTTTCAATGCTTCTTCTCCACCCTGTCGTTTAAAGCCCTATCTACATTCCTAGTTGTTTTGATGGTGCAATGGTTTCAAGTTATATTCTCAGCATGGGTTCTACAGCACATCCATATTAAAAGAATATGCATTCAAACTGCATTCTCTGGAAATGGGATGCCTTCAATGGCTTAACATGTGCATATTGAAACATTATTTTTCTCTAGAAGTAGTCTTTTGGAGTCCCAATCCCCTTTCATGTTTGACCAGTGGTCAAACTCAAATTGAACAGAGGATGAAAACATTCTCTGTGCAACAACGGAGAGTAAATCAACTGCGATCTCAAGAGAGAGATAAATGTTAAACACTAATTCTGAACTAGGGAATATCATTCAGGGAATTTACAAGGGTAACAACCATCCACAATGTGTCACTTTTCATGAAGTGGGGCAGGTACGGCTGATGCCGGCAGTCCTCCAAGAAATGGGGTCTGTGTGGAACACAATTGTCAGCCTGTATTCCACAACTCTTGTGACAGATGAGGGAATCCAGAATGCCAGATACTAAATCTAAAATGGATAAATATCATTACTCGTCACTAGTCTTTTAACATCGAACACAAGTTTATCAAAAAGAAAATAAATCAAGGGTCATAAGCATAAGACAAATAACTTCTGAATATTAAAAGTTAATGACTGCTAATATAATTGCATTACATAAATCTGCTATGAAGAGGTCATTCCCCACAATGCTATGCTGTCACAAATCTTTTATGCCCTCTAAAGTGATTTCAGCTGGTGATTAAATTGTTGTCAGTGTTTGCAAATTCATGAAGGCCCACATTGTAAAGTGAGAGTTCGTATAACACCAGATGATGTGCGGTTGTATTACAAGTAGACGGCACAGCACAGCCTCCTCTGCTAGTCTGTCATTCCAGAAAGGGGAATGTTCAATGTCACAGAAAGATGAGCAATGACTGAAACACTAATAGGTCAGCAACACTATACAGCTTGCATCACAGCAAAATGGTTTAGGTTTAAATGGAAATTGTCTAATACAGTTTGGATGCATATTCCTTTAATATGGATGTTCTGTAGAAAGCATTTTATAGGGATGCATCGCAGCATGGTTTGGGAACCGCTCCATCCAAAACCGTAATTGCAGAAAAGTGTGCACACACAAATTCCAGCATATCACACAAACCAACTTGCCTTCCATTGACTCTATTTACATCTCATACTGCCTTGTCAAGGCCACCAGATTAGTCAAGGATGTTGCACCTTTGAACTGCAAGAATTTGGGGGAAAGGGGACCAGAAAAATAGAATAACTCTGCTAACCCCAAACCAGAAAAGTGGGACATGCAATGATGTGCCCTTCTTTGATTACTGTCTCATGCAATTTCACTGGAAACAAAAGCAACTGATATGGGCTCGCAAGAGTGGACATTGTAACCGTGAATTAGAGGCATTGCAAGATATGAACCCAGTCATGTGGTCTCTGGGGAGATGTTTGCGCAGTTATCAGAGTATTTCTTTGTGGTTTCTGTTAAATGGCCTGGTTGTGCTCCTTGTTGACCCAATGATTTTTTCTTCCATCTTTCACAGAAGATTTTACATTTCATTTATGAAATAGGATGGGAGGAGGTTGGAGTTTCACTCTGTTTATATAATATGGGACCTGTTGTACCTTTTGTCTTTCATTTTTCCATGTTAAAAATATAACCAGATGTATAAACTGAGAGTCGGTGAAACAGTTAAGAAAAAAAAGGTTAGAATTCCCAATTGCAATTGGAAGTTTTTAGATAATCAAGCTATGTGGTTAGGGAATTATGTTGTGTCACATGTACTGGAATCTCTTCATTTCAGGCTGTAACAAGGATTCCTTCCCTAAACACAAATGTTTAGGTTGTTTATCAGGTCACAAAGAGCAGTTTGTTACAATAACAAAATTAATAATGTTACAACAGTAATGATTGCTTCAACATGAAAAGGGTCATTTTTCAGACTTCTTCCCCTTCATGCTTGCCCTGGTTTGAACAGAGTAATCCAAAGCTTGCTTTTAATAACTGCAACCATGTTATGCTCCAGATTTATCAATTGATCAGTCTGTGGTGCACCATTTCCTGAAGAGTCCATGGGTTGCACAAAACTTTGTTTTCACATGCTGTGAAAATCCACACATTCTCACCTTCACCCATCACTATCAATTGTGCTCAGAATTAAAGGACGTTCTTTTTAGGAGATGAGGAGAAATTCCTTTAGTCCGAGGATGGTGAATCTGTGGAATTTGTTGCCACAGAAGACGGTGGAGGCCAAGTCAGAGAACATTTTTAAGGCATAGATCTTTGATTAGTGCAGGGGTCAGAGGTTATGAGATGGAGAATGGGGTTAGGAGGATGAGATCAGTCATGACCAAATGGCAGAGTAGACTTGATGGGCCAAATGACCTAATTCTACTATTCCTTATGACCTTGTGATCCCATATCACCAGCATTGGCTGATGTATGGCAGATGGTTATGATCACTTTACTAATGCAAACATCAAATTATATTCCATTGGGAGACTTTGCACCTTTACTGAGCTTGTTTTTTTAAAATTCCTCCCCCAGGTCAATGGACCATCTTCCAACTTCCCCGAGATTCAATTTCACGACAGCTCCTGCCACATCATTGTCTCCTCTTACTCCAAGCATATTTTCACTTTCTTTGTGCTTCCCCTTGTTCAGTTCCGATTTAAATGGTCTACATTATCAGTTCTGATGAAGGTAACACAAAATATTTTTTATAATAGATGCAGATGTATTTTTCGCATTGTATACCTTCATTTCAGATTCATTTTTTCTTAAAAGAAACTTGCTTTTAAACACAAAAGCTTTCGGTTATTGGTCTTTATTTCTTCTCGAGATCGGCCACAAACATGATAACTGTCCATCTCCAAAATTCATTGGCAGAGCTCCCAGGATAACACAGCTCGAGTGGTATTGTGATAGCCCATGTAGAACCTCCTGATGTCTAGAGAAAATCATCTCCTCACAGAACACATTCAGCCATTGGCCAATGTGGCCACTCTTCCTGAGAGAACCTGAAACTCTTTCACCACACACCTGCCTGAAAGCTTGCAGCCCGAAGGAGAATCTCTTAAAACCATAAAAGGGTAAAGTGCAATATGGTAAATCAAACATCACCTATTCCTTCGCTCCATAAATGCTGCTTCACCCGCTGAGTTTCTGCAGCATTTTTGTCTACCTTCGATTTTTCCAGCATCTGCAGTTCTTTCTTAACCATATGGTAAATCAAATTGCCTTACCGGAAAAGGATGATGAGATATTAGACTTAGTAAAGACAACTTAGTCACGTAAGGAAAGACCAGTGCAGTAATTAGAGTAGGAAAGTGCTCAGACTGCACAGGAGAATTAATCAGAACAAGGATAGCTGTGTATTGGGGTTAGAAGGTAGGGCTATCACAGAATAAGTAAGATTTGGTAGGGGCGGGAATGCAGGCCAGCAAAAGTCATCTACAAGAAGGATGGGGCAACTGCTGTCAGGCAAATCCATATAAATCAGTAACTAATGATTACAATCCCCAATTAATAACAGGATTGTGACGATTTATTGTCAAACTGTAAAACCCACATGCAACTATTGTGATGTGAATACTATTAAGTCCAGTCATATTTTTGGGACAGCGCAGCATTTTTGAGCTCGCAAGAATATTCTCCAGTATATACAACAATATGGCCTTCATAAACCTAGTTGTTTGAGAAACTCACCACTGCTGCATGAGTTTTTTTTGTATGCTGTCCCATTCTGAGGCATATTTAAGGAGGGGACTGGACCCCAGTCAGATTCAAGGTACAGGTCAAACAATACCCCCAACACAGCCCCTGCTGGAATATGCTCCAAACTGATGACAACCTCTTGATGGCAAACCTTTTGGGCGTTAACATGTTACAACAGCAAACTTGTGAATGACCCTTGAAGCCATCCCCGGTTTCAATCTCAATGAAAATCTGGACAACTGTAAACCACTTGAGGACAGGTGAGGGAAAATGTGATCACTTTCTCCAATGGCATGATAAGAGCCCACACTGTGGCAATGGCCACCCCTGCTGCTCAGATATTGTATGTAATGTTTACTCTGGATGGAATCATGAACATAACTGAAGCCATCGAAAAGACAACTAACCTTGATGTTCAACACAAAGCTTTTGGTTAACTAAACCTTGCACTGAACCCAAATACTGATTATAGACAGCACATGGTGGGAGTATTGTGTAGCTCTGGTCCACCCATTACAGGAAAGATGTGGTGGAAACAAGAGAGCACAGAAGATACAGACCAAAGATGCCAAATGCAGTGTAGTTATAAGGAGGGATTGAACAGACTGGGTTTATTCTCACTGGGACGTGGGAGTCCGAAGGCTGACCTTGGAGGTTTATAAAATGGTAAGGTGTATAGATAGGACAGTCATAATCTTCACCCCCCCCCCCCCCCCCCAAGACAGTAAAGTCCAGAACTGGAAGACACAGATTTAAGATGAGGGGGAGACATTTAAAGAGATCTGAGGGGTAGGGTTTTCCCCACACAAAGGGCAGTGAATTTCTGGAATAGGCTGCCAGAGGAGGTGGTGGAGACAGATCTATTGCACTGTTTAAAGAGAATGTGGACAGGCACTTAATTGAGGAACTCAGCAGATCATGCAGCATCTGTGGAGTCTCTCAGTTTGAAGGGGCTTGACCCAAACCATCACACATCCTTTTCTCCAGAAATGCTGCCTAACCTGCTGAGTTACTCCAGGATTTTGTGTATCGCTGGAGAACATGGATAGGTGACATTTCAGGTCGGGACCAATCCTCAGACAGGTAGTTAGATAGGAATGGGGGACGAGGGACACGAGACTAATGTGGCAAATAGGTTAGTGCAGATGAGCATCATGATTGGTGCAAAGGGCCTGCTTCTGTGTCTGGTCTGAAGAAGGGTTCCAACCTAAAACATCACCTATCCATACTCTCCACAGATGCTGCCTTATCTACTGAATTACTCCAGCACTTGGTGTCATCTTCCTGATTCTGTGCTGGATATTTTTATGAATCTGTGATTCAAGTGTTTCCCAGTTACACAAATATTATATTCACTTTTTATTATATTACTCTCTTTCTGGAGGCCAGTGTCAAATTTTATTTGATAATAATACTATTGAAGCATTGTGGGACATTTAAATATGTATGGTTCCTATAAAAGTACATAATTGTTCTTGTAGTATCAAATCTTTCTGTGCATCACTATGGGTTTTGAAGTATGAGAGTTATTTTATGAAAATACTGGATGAAGATATAAACAGTTTAAAAAAATTAAGATTTAAAATTTTGCAGAGAAATTAATTCCAAGTTAAATACTAATACATACATTTTTAAAATACAAAATGAAAAAGAGGATTTGAGGGCAATTAAATTAAATGCATATATATATCTGTTAAAATATATTAGATATATTCATACTGAGAATACATATGAAAGTTTATTGAAATGTGGTTTAAATATATGGAGAGCATTTCAGATCACTGATTAAAAATAAATCAAACATCAGTTCTTGCAGTTCCATCCCGATTTAAAATGCATCAACTGTGTCAAAATGTATATTACAATCATATCACAGTAACCCAAAAGGATATTATTTTGGAACGTGTAATCTATCGATTAACATAAATAAAGACCCATTCGCTGCCTATGGTAATATACAGGTTTGAAAGTGATATTGGTTTTAGTCCTTGGGGATCCAGGTTCGAAGGCAGTCACACACAAATATGAAGACCAATGTTTTCTGAATGACATAAATAAAATGAGCAACTGACAGCTTGATGGAATTCCCGATGGAAAAATGTCCACAGCAAAACAATGTCCCCAAGCACCGCTGGAAAAATTTGCAGAGAAACAATCAGACTTTACATTAATTCATTTATTACATATACACCTAAAATACAGTGTACAGAGAAAATAGGTTAACTATTTGTAAATACTTGTCTGTTTTGAATTAACAATACAGATGTTACTCTATTGTGCAAGACCTCTGGATCTATCTACAAACACATGACGGCAGTGAGTTTAATATTATTTTGTCATTTTAATATGAATAAATAGAAAAAGTAATAATTAGTTTCAGAAGTAAACAAATATCTGTTTGAATTAAAAGTTAGATGAGGTAAATAAGGCAACACCGTAGCGCATCTGGTCGAACTGTTGCTTTGCAGCGCCAGAGATCTGGGTTTGATCCCGGCCGTGGATGTTGTCTGTGTGGAGTTTGTACGTTCTCCCTGTGACCACTTGGGTTTCCTCAGGGTGCTCCGGTTCCCTCTCGCATCCCAAGGACGAGCGATTTTGTAGGTTAATTGGCTCTAGTGTGCAGCGAGTGGATGCTTGAACGGGATAATGTAGAACTAGTGGGAACGGGCGACTGAAGGTTGGCGTGGACGCGGTGGGCCGTCGGGCCTGTTTCCATGCTGTATCTCTGAACTAAACAAAATATAGTAAATAGACATTTATATTGTCATATCAGTCTTGAAACACCAGCAAGTATTCTCTTTCAAAACATCTGGATTAACATTGTGATGCACCTAGGGCTCCCACTGTACTTGGTTCAACAAGTTAGCCACACTTACGACCCACTCTTGCCCCACAGATGTACTAAGATTTGTAGCCATGTTGCTAATAATCATCCAGAGGCCTTGATTACACAACCCCCACGGAGCAGGTCAGGTTATAAGTAGTGACCCGGTTCCTCTAGTCTCTCCGCCGGCTTGTGCTACTAAGCACCCGTATAATTATTTTTATATTTCTGATAATTAGAAATGGCTGCAAGTGATTTTTAATTTAATTTAATTAAAAACATATAATTAAAAACATAAATATTCAAAGAAATAACCTGGGCTGAAATGACCTTATTAATTAAGATTGAAATCACATCCATATGAGGTGGCTATGCTACCCTAGGAAGGTAAAGTAGAGGGTGCATCTAACCCACTGACATGTTAAGCTATGAAATGCTGCTGGTTGTGATGATGCAGGTCAAGAGGCTGAGTGAGAGGTCAGGTGCACCCACATCCAATAACATTGGCATGGGGAGCACAGAATGCTTTGATGTGCATGCTGCAGATAGCTGGTGGTTTTCCACTAACCTGTGAGCTGTCTATCAGCACAATCCAGCCCAATGTACTCGGGCAACGCAAGTGATCGTGAACTGCCAGATCAAAAAAACAGTGCGAGAAAAGTAGCAAACTGGCCTGAATTATAATGCAAAACAAATTAAGCACTCAATTCAACAGCATCTACTGATAGCCAAAAACTAAACACATGCAAATTACTGTTCCTGCCCCATCCTCTCTTTAACAGAAGGAAACAACCTTCCAAGACATTTTGGGGTTCAATATATGGAAAAAGTAATTGTTGTGGCATAAGGTTAGAAAATGCACTGGAGATAGGAAGCCTCCTCATAGCAAAAGTGCAAGCATATTTAAAATAAGTCTGACATGGACTACACACAATGGAAATTCTGTTTCGCTTTCTCGGCGTCCATATCGCTGCTGATATCTCCTGGACAGACAACACGACAGCGGTCATCAAGAAGGCTCAGCAGCGGCTGCACTTCCTGAGGGTCCTCAGGAAGCACAACCTGGACTCTAACCTGCTGCTGACCTTCTACCGCTCGTCCATCGAGAGCCTGCTGACATACTGCATTACAGCATGGTATGGCAGCTGCACCATGGCAGACAGGGAGAGGCTTCAGAGGGTAACTAGGACAGCGCAGAAGATCATTGGTTGCCCTCTCCCCTCCCTGACGGATATCTACACCTCCCGCTGCCTTAGCAGGGCAAAGAATATCATCAAAGACAGCTCCCATCCTGCGTTTGGACTGTTCGACCTGCTGCCCTCTGGAAGGCACTATAGGTGCATCAAATCCAGGACAAATAGACTCAGAAATAGTTGCTTTCCGAAAATTATAACTACTCTTAATTCAAATTCACACATGCACTGACTTCACAGCCCAACACCCGGACTTCCATCTGTATATAGCGCCGCAGAATTGTGCACCTATCCCCCCCCCCCCCCCCCCCCCCCCCTTCTCCCTTCTGTTTTTTGTTTTTCTGTTTCTTGCTTTTTGTACTAAATTATATGTATGTACTGAGTACGAGCAGCTTTCAATTTCACTGTACATGTATAGTGACAATAAATGGCATATCTATCTATCTATCTGCCCAGATGTTGTGAGATACCATTAACTTAAACAAGTTGCCATCACCAGTTCTCATTCCCATAATTGTTATAGAGGAAACATCAGAGGCCTCACAATGCCCCCAACTCCACGATAAGAAAATGTTGCATAAGGTATAGCAGGTGGGGCTGGGGTGGAGGAAAATAGATGGCCTGGAGAATAAACAAGCAATATGACCAGCATCTGAAACATCAAAATTACACATTAGTCACAGTTCACTTGATATATATATAAATCAACAATAATGTCAACTCGGGTAATCTAAAGGATGAATAATGTTGTATTTGTACAATACCAGCAACATTCAGTTGTGCAAGACATGGCGTACAACGTGTGCCCATTATAATGTTGTGTGTCAAGTCGTATTCTTGAGATCCAATCACACATTCTAGGCTGCCAGTGCAATGTGTTGCAGTGCATTTCCCAACTTGGAGATACGACATTAAACTCACATGCTCTCTGTAATGTATTTAAAAGATCCATAATAAAGTCATGACAGGAAGAGATGGGGTAGATGCAGAGTCTCTTGACCAGAGTAGAGGAATCGAGAACTAGAGGACATAGGTTTAAGCTGAGACAGGAAAAGATTTAATGGGAACCAGAGGGGTAACTTTTTCACACAAAGGGTGGTGGGTGTACAGAATGAGTTGTTGGAGGACATAGTGGAGGCAGGTACTATCACAATGCTTAAAAAACATTTAGACAGGTACATGGATAGCACAGGTTTAGAGGGATATGGGCCGAACGCAGGCAGGTGGGACTAGCGTATATGGCTCATGTTGGGCAGTGTGGACAAGTTGGGTCAACTGGCCTGCTTTCACACTGTATAGCTCCATGGCTCTATAACACAACTTTCAGGAAGAACTGGAGTCCTCCCAACCAATAAGCAGACAGATAAAGCACACTTTATTTCCTACATATAATGCTGCTTTTAGACATTATACTGCATACATTTCTTATTTACAAAAGGATCTATATTGTCTATGTAGTAACTCATTGAGCATTGGAATGCTTGAGGTAGTCAAATGGAGCAATGCAATATCCCTTTTGGCAACAAATAAAACTGCTTCTCAAAAACAGAGGTGATTATATTAGAATTTTAAATAACACTAGACCAAGTGCAGACCCGTTGGGTCTGCTCCCCCAATGGTGTGATCCCCCAACCCAATATTCCACCATGCACCCGTCTCCTCCAACGGAACTGAACCCGTTCCCAAATGTAAGATTCCAGCACTCCCCTGCCTCCCTCAGCAGTGGATTGAAAAAAAAATTCCAATTGCACCTCCCATGCCTGCTGCAGCAGTTCCAATTGCAATACCAATTGACCCTCCCCCTCCTGTTGAAGCACTTGCTGTGATATCCCATTGAGGTGAAAAGTTCAGAGTGTTCCTGTTTTTCAACTTTGTTTTGAAGTGTGTTGGAAGCTGATAGGAAGGAGCAGCGAATCAAAAGGCAGAAAGGCAGCCGGACGGCAGACGGCAGCCACACAGTTTTAATATATAATAGATAAATCTCCTCACACCCTTCTCATTATCAAACACTAAAGTCAAAAGTTTCAAATGCTTGCTACCTGCAACTTGAAGTACAACTGAAATATTCTACATGAGGAAACTGAAAAGGAGACAATGTTAATTAACAAACACACCTACATGGAATGGAGCAAGCAAGTTATTTCAAGCGGATTACGCAGAAGTTGTGATTATTTATAAGTACGTATTCAGATGTACTCCAGCTGCCTCGTGCACCCTAGAATCCTTCAAAAAGTAGAATTAGAAATAAACTTCACACTTTATAAATTTGCTACATAATCCATGCAGCAGAAAAAAATTACTCAATTTGATAAAAAGCAATTATTTTTGGTGTTTAGGGTATAACATCTTGTCTCTTAGAATTGCATGAAATGGTTTAATTGGCATGGTTAACTGCAGAAAGGATGTGCATTGATTTATATTACATTAATATTAAATCATGATCTCTATTTAAGAGGCAACAACGACATTTTTCAAAGCACATGGCAACCACGGCTTGAAAAGATCTAATGGCGTAAAGCGCTCCGACACACTAGGGACAATTTACAGAAGCCGATGAACCTACAAACCTGCACGTCTTTGGAATGTCGGAGGAAACAGACCTCCATACAGACAGCACACATAATCACGGTCAAACCTTGGCAGTGGCAGCCAGCAAATCGACCATTGCGCCACTGTGCTGCCCCAAATCTTTGTGTTGCAAACCTTTTTGATTTGCCTTTGATTTCAAGGCAAGGTGCATGCCCATCGAGGTTGGCTGCAGAGGTTTTGCAGGGCAATCGCTCTACAAAGCCTTGAATGCACTGGGCATCAACGGAGTGGCAAGGAGAAGGGCCATCAAGAACACCACAGAGGCAGCGGAGAAGGCATCAAGATGGCTCTGGATCAGGAAAGGAGGTCCATGGGGAGGAGCGAATGCCACCTGAACACAAGTCGTGGTCTGATCAACCATGGCTGGGTCGCCTGGGTGAGGGTGTCTGATGTTGAAAGACCCGAAACACCCAATGACCCTAGGTTACATCGCTGATGATGTGTTCAGGAGCATCTATCGATGTATTTGTATAAATCAAGAACATGGTAATTACCATACCCACTATGATTACATTTTCATTGTTAATCTTTAAGATGAAGTTTATGTCATTGATAATAACTAATAAATCACTGAAACAAATCTCATTTTACACCCTTGATGTATTATTCCGGATTAACAGGATAAATTAATTCAATTCATACAGAAGTGGAATTGCAGCACCCTCTGGTGGACACTGTAAAATAACATGGCCACGCTATTAGTAATTCTTTACAAGTTACTTTTTTTTTAAAGAAAATGTATCACTGATATGAATATCAATACTGCTTTGCACTATGTTTTAATTTTGGACTAACCAACTAAATGTTAAAATGAAAACTCATTTTTGCTTGTACAACTGTGGAGAGTTCCATTAACATCACAGCTACACAGGTTCCAGGTTGACTGTAA
This sequence comes from Leucoraja erinaceus, assembly GCF_028641065.1. Lineage (NCBI taxonomy): Eukaryota > Metazoa > Chordata > Chondrichthyes > Rajiformes > Rajidae > Leucoraja > Leucoraja erinaceus. The sequence continues at coordinate 14,324,323 of NC_073387.1, read as the reverse complement.
ATCTCTGTGGTTTGTGCAATAACAATGTCTCCAACTTCCACATGTGTCTGAAGAAACTGGTTAATAAATCGTCAGTTGTCAATAAAAAGGGACAGATTACAGATATTTCTTATTCTGTGTCGAAACAACCACAAGTCACAGCAGAAGTTCACATCAGTCACTTCAATTGTTCCTTCCAAAAAGCCAAGTTCAATTGTCAAAGTACCCACTTTTAAAACAATGATGTGTTTGTATGGTTATTTTGGTTGGGGAATGCTGCCAAAAAATCAGTAATGCATTGTGTCAAATCCTTCACTGGAGGTTAATTGACATGTAAAGCCACTTCAGCATCTTTATTCTTCCTAGAGCATTTTCAGGGTCCATGGCTGAATTCTACAGAACTCATTACTTTTGAGCCCCACTTTCACCTCTTCGTTCCTTTAAAATCTTGAATAAAGTGTGAACCATGAAGAATTGGCAGGAAATGTTGGAAAGTAACACATGGCTTACCTTGACTGCTCTGGTGATGTAATTAAACTTATTTTTACATGGAAAGAGTATGTGGAGTTTTTCTGAGGAACATTCATTCCTATAGTCATAAACACCATAGGTTTCTTCATAGACTTAGCACCTTTACAAGTTCCCCAGTCCTCTTACTAGGATAACAGAATTAAAGATGATTAAAAAGGACTTAATTAGAATATATAAAAGATCAGGAGCTCATATAATGGGCCTTCATAATTATCAAAATGCTTTGGAAAAATAGTGGCATCATGGGAGCACTGTAAACAACATAATAGGCAACATGTCTGAGAGATTGTTTTAACCTGGACTATTTAGAATTTACTTTACAACCAATGACTATTGAGATAATATGACATTTATGACACAAAGAAAATTGGTTCACACTTTAAAACATAAATAAAATGGTATCAGAAAAGGTTTGATTCTAAAGTTAAAAGTTAGTGTAACCATTAGGAGGCAATATGGAACTATCAACGTTATGATGGGATCAAGCATATTCACTTTTCCAGTAAAAAATATGTACTTACAGATTTTCAGCTATTTTGCTATCTGTTTCCTCTGAAAGCAATACAAGAAACGTTGATAAAAGATAAACAATATAAATATTAAATGATACGTATAGCTCAATAATCAGAGGTAGGGCTGTTGGGATAGCACTCCTAAACCTGCAAAATCATCACAACACCAAATAGGTCCGTCAGGAGCTAAATTCTAGAAGTTAGATAACAGTTACTTAAAACCATTCTCCAGTTCAATCAGATATCCAGTTATTTGCTTTCTGAAGTTATTGAAATTCTTGATAATGTTTTACAGTTGTAGTAGTGGGAGAGAATTAAGATTTAAATGCAGCAACGTCAAGATATTTTGCAATTTGTAAATCATGACAAATCTAAAACATTGCCACTTCTGCTCTTTTAGTGGAAATTAGTTTACAGAATAAAATATGTCCGTTTGAGATAATTTTCCTATTAAACTAATGTTAACTAAAAATGCTATTAAGCCTAATCCCACTTCTCAGATCCATGCCATAGTGTGGACTATGGATCATCTTGGGTGGCACAGTGGCGCAGCGGTAGAGTTGCTGCCTTACAATGCCAGAGAACAGGTTCAATCCTGCCTATGGGGTGTCTGAAGAAGGGTTTCGGCCCGAAACGTTGCCTATTTCCTTCGCTCCATAGATGCTGCTGCACCCGCTGAGTTTCTCCAGCTTTTCTGTGTAACCTTCGATTCTCCAGCATCTGCAGTTCCCTCTTAAACACTGCCTATGGGTGTTGTCTGTCTGGAGTTTGTACAATCTCCCTGTGACCTCATGTGTTTTCTCTGGGTGCTCTGGGTTCCACCCACTCCAAAGTCCTCCAGATACGTAGATTAATTGGATTCTGTAAATTGTAAGTTGTCCCTAGTGTGTAAGTTAATGCTAGCGTATGGAGTGACACTGGTGGACCGAAGGGCCTGTTTCCATGCTGTGACTAAAGTCTAAATCTAGAGCTCAAGAGTCATTAAATATCACAAAACACATAGTCAATATATAATAAACAAAAACTCAAATAAACATGGAATATCTGTTGAAATGCAATTGTTCAAATGCTGCAGTGCAACTTACTGTCAAAAAAAGTACAGGATTTCTTTGTTACGAATGAATTAAAAATTAGAGGACAATCTTCATCAACAAATTTCATCTACACAGAACATTTAAGGTAGCAAAATGACCCCAAATCAACAATTATCAGTCAAAGAAGAAGCTTCAGATGACAAAGCTCAGTCAGAAGTAAAGATATGAAGAGATAAGCAAATTTAAGGAAGCAATTCCAGGTCTTGGATCCCAGGCAGTTGTGGGAACACCAATGACAAACCGCATTATGACCCAATATACTTCTAAAGATGAAGGCAAATATGGTATTCAAATATGGTACTGAACTCTTCACGAGATTACAATTGAGGCTGCATCAAAACAATGGGAATGATCCAGTTTTGGAGTACCATAACGCACTCACTCTGCATTCACAAATAACATATAATTCTATTCTAACATTGAGGGGGATAGTGAGATAGTGTAGATAGGATAACACAAAACAGCAAACAAAGGCTGCAGAGCACACAAGGAAACTGAAGAAGTAATGATTGGTGAGATAAAGTTTGTTACATTGAAAACGTGTGCGGTATAGCACATACCTCAAAAATAGAGATGGGGGGGTTGCATAAATCCCGACCCTATCATCCATTTCCACTAATCCTCACAGAATCATTTTATGATTGTTCTTCTGCAAATGCATGACCTTATTCTTTGGCCAACTGATGGAGCAAACCTATAGAGAGATTGCAAATAACTGTAAAAATTAAAATAGGGTAATATTAGTTGGAGAATTCAACTTCCCTTATATTGACAGGGTTTCCCCACAGTGTAAAGTGTTTGGAATTCATTTAATATATCGGAGAAAGCTTTGTTAATCAATAAACAGAGGACCCTACTTGAGAGGTGCAACTGCAACATTGGACCTCCTCTTAGGAAACAAGGTAACACAAGTGACTCAAGTATCAGTGAGGGAGCACTTTGGGACCAGCGACCTTAATTCCATTAGTTTAAAATTAGGTATGGAGAAGGATAGTACTGGCCAAAATTTAGGGTCCTAACTTGGGACAAAGCTGATTTTGGAGGCATGAGGCAGGGTAATGCAGAATTTGATTGGTCGACTGTTTGCAGGCAAGGTCTGTTTGCTGGCAAGTGTGAGGTTTTCAAATATCAAGACGACTGGGGAGGTACGTTCCTGCTAGAGAGAAAAGGCAAAGTCTGGCAAGTTTAGGGAACCTTGGTTGATAAAGAGATGTTGAAGCTCTGGTCAAGAAACGGAGGCTTATGCGGATTTATTGGTCTGGATCAAGCAAATTCCCCTGCAAGCATAAGTGTAGGAAGGGCAGTAAGGACAAGCCAGGAAACTATGAGTCCAGAAAGCCCAACGCCAATTGTGGGAAAGTTGTTGGGAAGAGATTCTTAGGGACAAGAGGATCTACCACCATTTGGATAGGCACAGACAGATCAGGGTTAACAGCATGGGTTTGTGTGTGGAAAATCATGTCTCACAAATTTGATGTGTTTTTTGAAAAAGTCACCAAGAGGATTGAAGAGAGCAGGGCGGTGGACTTTAGCAGGGCCTTTGACAAAGTCCCTAACAGTGCACTAGTTTGGAAGGATGGATCATATGGAATCCAAGGTGTACCAGCAAATTGGTTTCAAACTTTGCTTAGTAACATCCTGGTGAATCTCTTCTGCAGCCTTTCCAACTTAATGGCATCCTTTCTAGAGCAGGGTGAACACACTTGGGCTATGCTCTTTCTGCTAAATATCTAGATTTAAATACAAATTAAAGGCCTCAAGCTGTATTCACTGACCAGTTAATAAACATTATGCCCACAGGCTCTTCTTAAAGAGAATTTTGCTATCACAAGATAACAATGACTCCCTGTACAACCTAGTTGCAACAATACAACATGATAGTGAGCTATAGGGTGATTTCACGAAAGGTCACTGGATCATAGATCCTCACCCACGTGGATGCAAAATTTAACTGGGGTACAAACGTCACTTCCGGTACATGTTATTGGTCCTGGAAACGCGTACTTTCACACCCGTTAAAAACCGCAAAAAGTTTTTGAGCTGTAAATAACTGTGCCGGTCGGGGTGACCGTGAGGCGCAGTTATCTTACTTTAGTCCAGAAGATAAAGAAAAACGAAGGTAAAGAGAAGAGGAAGCTGAAGGGGCAACGACAGCGGAAGTGGTTAGCAAACATTGGCCGCTGATCACTAATTGAAAACTGCGGAAATCGTAAGCACATCAACATCATAGATCTTTAATGAATTAGTATAACAAAGACAGCTGAGATAATTATAAGCAAAACTGCCAATATGAAGAACAATGAGTCATAATACACTAAAATCTCTTCAGAGTAAGAGTGAAGTTATGGTTTGAATCAAACTTGAGAAGCTTGACAGAGGAGTCTGTGGAGGTGCAGTCGTTGGTGTAGTGAGAGTAAATGAGAGGGGAGAGTACGCCTATGCTGAGGGTCTGCAGGTCCGAGATGTGCTTTCCCAGCCTCACATGCTGCTTCCTGCCTGTCAGGAAGTTGATGATCCACTGACAGAGGGATCCAGGCACAGTCAACTGGGAGAGTTTGGAGTGTAGTAGCTCTGGCACAATGGTGGTGAATGCAGAGCTAAAATCCACAAACAAAATCCTTGCATAGGTCAAGGTCAGGCACATGCCGTCAGGGTGGGCAAAGTTGGTAGTGCCTACCCTGATTAAAATTATAAAATGGTAATTATAAAATATAAATTGCAAAGACACGGGAGAATTATGCCTACCGAAGAGATCTCTTAAGTAGGCATAATTCTCCCGGGCCTTTCATCCGCAGTTCATAGAAGGATGAGGGGGAATCTGATAGAAACATAAAATTATAAAAGGACTGGGCAAGCTAGATGCAGGTAAAATGTTCCCAATGTTGGGCGAGTCCAGAACCAGGGGCCACAGTCTTAGACGGAGGTGAGAAAAAACGTTTTCACCCAGAGAGTTGTGAATTCGTGGAATTCCCAGCAATGAGGGATAGACTTGGCTATTCTTCAGTACAGCAACATCGTTCTGTACTGAGGGCATAGCCAAGTCTACTTTTCTTGGCTAACAACCTAACCTCAGGCCTCCAAGGCGCAGGTAAATTTTTGTGCCTTATTTTTGGGTAAAAAACTAACGTCTTCATTGCCGGGAAATACGGTATACGTTTTTTAATACTGTATTTAAAGATAAGGCATTCGAAGACAAATTACTTTATAAAAGTCGACTGACAGATTACCAGAGAGGACAACAATCTGCGCATGCGTGATTTTCAAGATTTTTAAAAATGCCGACTGACTGCCTACCCTGTGCCTGGTCAAGGTGCTAGATAAAGTATAGGCCTAGGTTGGCTGCATCATCCACTGATCTATTGGCCCGGTATGCAAACTGCAGGGGGTTTGTGATATTTTTTTGGCAATTTTTAATGAAATAAATAGCTGTACTTACCGTTTAAACAGCAAAAACCAAGATGTTGCCCAACTGAAACAAAAAAAGCTAAACACAACACCAATACATCAATACAGTTGGTTGTAGCTCTTTTGTGATCTTTTTTTTTTTTTGGAATGGTTTTATGACTAATTATTATTTTTTTTTTTAATCGTTCTTTTTTTTTTAATGTTTTCCTTTTTTTTTTTTAAATCATTCTTTTAAACTTTCTTTTTTGAATAATTCTTTTGAATTTTTTCCATCTTTTTCCTCCATGTCCATATATATATATATATATATACACATACATATATATATAATATATAATTTTTAATTCTTTTTTTTTTAAACATTTCTCAAACCATTCCATTGTGGGACTTTATTTCAAATGTGAACATGCCTCTATTAGAAATTCAGATACAATCAGTAAAACAGAAATAAAGACATAAATCCAAACGTATAAACTGTTACAAATTCAGCAACAATATCACCCAATAAAGTAACATTTTACTGAAGTGTGCAAGAACCTTGCACTGAATTCACATTTTAGCATAAACAACCTAAAAATACATTGATATTCTATGCGTTCACAATTCTGAATAACTCTATTATACAAGTATTTACTTACAAAAGAAAGCCGTAGGATATCTGGTTGTTCCACACCCACAAAATAAAAGCTCTACAAATGATCAATTCTAAATGCCTAACTACTGCTGAGAGTTCTCTCAGTACAATGCATCTTGTGTGTTCAACCCAATCATGGTATTTTTTGTGAAAGTTCACAAGGTGGTGACCACCTCAAACCATAGTGCCCTCTATCCCTTTCTTATCCATCCCTCCTCTTCATTATGGTAAATGCTATATATACACACTCACCCATTAAAATGAAAAGTGCAGCCTTCCCTACATCACAGTCAGTCATCTAACAGTACTTGGAATGAACAGCACGAGACATTGAACAGCACAAGACAAGAAGGACAAATAGGATAAAGCAGAGGTGTTAAAAAAAAAAAGTAAAGCAAAAAAAGTCATTGGAATCCTGCAGAATATCTGAGAAAACATGTGACATTTAGGTTTGTAAATGTATTTAAAGGGCCAAAGAAAAGTTTGATCCGAGCGAAGTTCAAAGGATAAATTTGATTTCCAGTTTTCAGTATTTTTGTGAAATTAGTATGTTTCAGTATGTAGCATGTGGTACAGTGAATCAGTAGACAGCATGACATCTGGTAAGATAGACCGAAATCATTTTCACAAGTTATAGAAAATAACTTACTTTTTATTTTAAACGAGATCCCAAAATTAAGCTCTTAATATTCTTAAATTCACTCTCTGATACCATCATCGGTTCCTTCAAAGAGGAAGGGAAAGGAGGGCAATATACGTCTGGTTATCTGAAATATCAGCTATGCCATTTAATTTCTACCAATTGCATTTTCAATCACCGTGAAGTTACATTCATCAAAAACAACTGTAAGAATCTTCTGGACAGTTGTACAAGATGCTGTAGTGTTCATGAATGGCTATTGTTGAGGGATTCCCCTCCAGACTACCTCTGTTTAGGATAAAGCGGCTGCTTTTGGCAGAGATTTATGCAATCACACAGTTGACATATACCAGTCATGGATTGCGACAATTACAACACGATGATAACTGGGTTAATCACAAGATGGCACTGTTTCCAGTTTTTCCTCATTCTGAATAAGTCATCAAAATTAATGGTCAAATATCAAGACAGCAGTAAATAACTTCATATAAAAAGAATCATTTGTAGAATACAGATGATCGTTCAAGAGTCTCAGAATACCCAAAAGAATTAATTCTTACAGTAGGAACTTGAAACTCTCACAATTACACATTATGGTTTTAGGGACACAGCTTAATCAAGATTTTATTTCCATAGCCTCAAAAGAGCCACGTAAAATGGTATTCTTTTGCAACAACTGTGTTTTTTTCACTCAGGTGTCGCTATGCAATAACTGTTCTATTTAAAGCTGCATTTCCACAGTAATTGAAAATGTAAATTAGTTTGCATCAGTATCTACAAGTGCATATTAGTTTTAATTTCAGAAAATTAAAATCCTCAAGCTTGTATTTAGTGAAGAGTGTGGCATGCAGATTTTTGACTTTGCTGAATTATGCATTGTGGATTTACGGCATACAGTCTTGAGAATATTTTTAAAATCACTTTTATATCACTTTCTGCAGTTTATCAAACTAGCCTAACTACAAGTCAACATTTTGGAGTCACGTCAGTGCAAGAAGAAAATGCACGAGAACTTCAGCATCTTACTCTGCCATTTCCAATAGACAAATCTAATTTTGAAATAAGCAATATTTTGTTTATGTAGTTAGAGACATGGAATGAATTACAATGAATGTTGGCTGGAAACTTGAACTAATAGCAGAACTGCCACTGCGGATAATCTATTCCATATAATAGAAACCTCACAACAGCATTCTACCTGTGCAAATGTCAACAAACATGTCAACAAGTTCACAAATATCACCCAGAAAATAATCCCTTTTACCTTCCACAGACCTTGATCTCTAAAGACTGTTCAACCTTGAATGTTGATTGAACACTTACACTCTTAATAACAACTTGCATGATACAAATCAGGTATGGTGGGGTGAGGAGACTCTGATGATCATAATCTCTGCCTGACAAGCAATCTTCTCTGACAGTAGCCAAACTATTGCTATTTAATCCACTGCTATAAGCAACACTTATTTTTTTTGTAGGAAACAGTTGAAAAATAAATGGCTGTGTTCTTTTATTAGCCCTAGCATCTTGAATTGAGAAGCTGGGATTGAATACATATTCCCCTATTTAGCATCAGTAATGTAATGGCAAACATGGTTCAATGTTACCATGCCTGGTCTCTTAGCTGTCCAAGAGTGAAAGTGAAACCAAAAGAAAAATCAACAATGTACAGCAAGTCAAAATTATGAAAAGTAAATTTAGGCAATGAGGATGTTGAGAGATTTCCATTCCTTTTTTTTTAAAAAGGATTCAATATATAGCAAATTAATAAAATATCTAGTCTAACATAGTTGGGCATTGCAGCTTTAATAATAGCTTGGTAAGTATTTACCGTTGACATAGCTCAGCTTTGAAGAATACCATCCTTTATCCAATTAAATATAGTACATGTTATCAGATGCCATCTTGGTCCTACAGTATCTTTTTGTCGTTTACCATGAGGAGTTTTCCTCCATGCCCACCAACACAGCTGAGTAAAACACGTTGTTTAAGATCATACAATGAACTCTCTCCCCTCAATTATCCAAATGGATTTTTCTTTCCTATATAGAACTCAATATTTGCTCTTAATTCACTTTCTGTGCAAGATGGATTTTAGTTACAATTGTTCTTTCTTTTAAAACAAAAAATGGAAAAAAATGACCTTTCAAAAATTTACTTACAGGCTTAAATGTTCTTCTGATCAAAAAAGGCAAAGTATATACACTATTTTAATATACATTCATACAAGGACTTCTGCAAAAGCAGAATGTATTTCTGCTTATTCCCTACTTCACCCATGTTTTCTCCACCTCCCCCCCCCCCCCCCCCCCCAACTCAACCCAAGTCATTCTGTGATTTAACTCCTTAGGGAAATGTATCCCAGAAGCACAGAAAGGAAAGTAACAAGCTTTTTTGTATTTCTCACCAAAATGCTGCAAACATATTTTTTCTTTAAATACAATAAAAATGTTTCTGTAAAATTAGTAAATATATTTAAACACAAAAAATTCACAAAAGTTCATGACGACTGTATGAAAATTCTAAATCCCACTATCGTCTCCATGAGCGAGATTCGTCATCTTCGTCTTCATCATCGTCATCTTCACGAAAGAAGGGATCCACAGGTTCTGATGCCTTGATAAGAGATAGAAACAAAAGTGCTTAATGGCACAGTTTCTAAACCGATGAACTGTGGAAACCATCCACCAAACAAGCCAAATCTTACATCTAAATGTTTGGTAAGACAGTTTCTTTCAATTAGTTTTGAAATTTAAAAACTACCACTTTTTTCCCCAGATACAAGCTGGAACAAAATAAAACAATATAAGCAATGCGGATAAAAATGTGTTCAATATTACCAACAGAGCTGAGAGAGAAATATAAGCTGCTTAGGAGCTGTTTAAAATTTAATGACTTTTCAATAATCTTTCTAACTATTTCCATTTGGTATTGCGGAATACAATTTATAGGGATCAAGAGTAATGAATGAAATAATATCTGTCCATGTCCAGAAGAATGTTAATTCTTCAGTTAAGTTAGAATTAACAACATAAACAGTTCATGTACAAGTTTGTCACTATCATAGTACAAAGACATTGAAAGGAAATTTGCTTATTTTATTCAAAGATATGCTTGCTGTAGAGGGAGTATTACAAGGGTTGAACTGACAACCTTACGGAATGGAAGTATTGTCCTACATGACAGGATTATGCATTGAGGACTATAGAGTTGAGAAGAATGAGAGATGCCATTGAAGCATATTAAATTCAGAGACTTGACAGGGTAGATACTGTAAGGATGTTTCAGTTGGGTGAAGAGACTCGAACTGGGGGCCAGTCTCACAGTAAGGGATTTAGACAAGGATACATTTCTCTACCCATTGGAATTCTCTTTCCAAAAGCACTGTGAAAGCTCAGTCATTGAGAATAAATAAGATAGAGGTTGACATGTTCTTTAATACAAATGATTTGAAAAACCTTGATAAGAGGGTTTTATAAAATGGTACTGGATTACAATATCATGGGTTAAAATGTCATTATACTGGAAGACAGAATGGACATGAAAGGCAAACCACTATTTATTAAGTTTTCTTCAGAAAGACTTGTCAAAAGTGCTTGGAAAACCAAAAAAACAACTTTTTAAAACAAAATACATAAAGTAATAAGTTGCCAGTTACAAATTTAGCAAAAGCTGAAATGAGAATGTGATAGAACTACTCCATAAATAAACAAAATAACCAAAAGATGAATCTCAACATAAGTAAATTCAAATAACATCAAAGGAGGTTCTGGCAAAGCTTCGTCTACCCGCTCAACTACCCCCAAAAACATAATTACAAAAAATCTTTATAATCCTGAGGGATTGGCACAGATTTCTCAGAGATATCTGCAATTTTGGTTTCCCGCCAGGCTTATATTGTTCTAAAAGCATTTATGTACATTAAACACATTAAAGTTTAAATGCCCAAAAGGAAATTATGTCAGCCAAAAATCTATTTACCCATTTGTTGGTTTTGAAATTATACGTTTCAGCTATATAAACAAAAACTGCTGATTTTTAGGATGTCACATGACAGAGAGTCTCCATTTGTCACACCAATCATCATGTGTATACAGACGATTGGCTACTCAGTGTCTTACATGTATTTCGAGATATTGCCAGGAGTCAACATCGTGAGTACACAGACTTGTGGATTTAAATTAAAAAAATCAGGGATAATGACATTTCGATATACTTGATTTTTGATTTTGAGTATATGATGGGCTGGCACAACATTTCGCTAAATATTTATTCAGGACATTAAATAAAATCCACAGGACATTTATGAACGATGAAATGGCACTAGAAGAGGAGATTCATTAAAATGTTGCAAGGACAGGAAAAGTTTAGTTAAGATCAGATAGATCGAGTTGGTTCCTTCGGCTAAGGGGAGACTGAGGTGTTTACAATTAGTAGAATAAATTGGAAGGATACATATTTACCCGAGAAGATAGGTCAAAAACTACGAGGCTCAGATTTAAAGTAATGGTTAGGATTACAGAATAGATAAGTGGTGGTAGAAACAGAAACTCTCACCATGTTTAAATAGTTCTTAAATGCATATGTAAAGTCTCATGACCCACAGACCAAATACTGTAAGACGGGTAGATATTTTTCCAAGTGACACTGACAATGAGTAGAATGACCTTCTTCAATGGCATAAATTTGTAATAATTCTATCCAAATATTGCATGTTGGCCAGTCACCTCCAAGGCTAAACTCCATTCTTTTTAGTATCAGTAGTAATGCAGCTCATCTTCTGAGACCAGTAGACAGCAGATATTGTGCACCCTTCACGAGAAAACATTGTTATTATGAGTTACTGCTGAATAGCAGGATGCACAGCAAGTTTCATTATTCAAAAGCTGATTAATGCCATGCCACTGAACTCTCTGCTACAAGGGTACAACTGCATAATTTGGAAACAAAATGCCTTCTACACAGTATCCTTGTTCTTTTCTTCGTCTGCACCAGCAAGTCTCTTTTGTGCACCTCTGAAAGGCAGTAGATATCATCTGACGGTGTGGTGGTCCTCTCAAAATAAATCCTGATTATTTTTGCAGCTTTCCAGTTCTGATAAAGGGTTACTGACCAAAATCTTTAACTCTGTTTTTCTCTCAATGAAAACTGACTGAACTGCTGAGAATCTCTTCCATTTTCTGTTTTCATTTCAGTTTTCGAGCATCTATTCACTTTTCAATTCTTGCGCTTGGAACAATTAGCTCCAACAGAATTATAACCAAAAAAATATTAAAATAGCATTTTACATCCAAAGAAGGGCAAGAATAAAAATACAGAACACAAGGCCCATTTTTACAAAAAAATTTGATTTGCTCCAGTCGAAAATTGCCATGTTTCCTGTCTGCTTTATTTAAGTGACTATTCTTAACTGCATCTGTTACAAACATAAACATGGGATTAGGGTGGTAATGTAAAATTATTTGGTAGGTCATTCTGAATTTTATCTGTCTGGTTCCATCAGAAAAACTTCCATCCTGGCTTTGTGGATTTTCCTGCACAATTTAAATAATATGTTGGTGCCAACACTATCTTATTTTCACATGAAAAACATATTTTTTTCCTGCTTTTAATGGCTTACCACTGTCCAAATTCTTCTGCCATTTGCTAACCGCAATGCAAATGTCTCATCAGCCGGAAAGCTGCCAACAGTATTTGTTCACGATCCATGGGATCTAAATAGCACAACATTCTACATAGCTTCGTATCATATAGTACTAGTCTGATGTGTGAAAATAATGCTAATCTTGGCTACCTTAATTTGTCTTTAACAATTTGGTCCAAACTTCACCTTTCTTGACATTAAATATCATAGCACGTAGAACAGTGCAGGACAGGAACAGGCCCTATAGAGTACCGCATCTACATTGGCCTTGATGGCAATCTAAAGTAATCCCATCTGCCTACATGTGATCAGCATTGCTCTATTCCCCTAATATCTGGCTAAATGCCACTTAAATATTTCTAGCCCTCTGCTTCTACCAGCCCCCTGGAAACACTTTCCATGCAACTACCACTCTCTGCATATTAAAACACATCTCCTTTAACTTTCCCTTTCCCCTTTGAAGTTATGCCCTCTAGTATTTGACATTTCCATTCTGGGAAAAAGATTTACTGTCTACCTTACCTATCTATGCCTCTCATATTTGTACATATTTCCATCTGATCACCTCAGCCTCCGATGCTCCAGTGAAAACATTAAGTTTGTCCAACCTCTCCTTCTAGCTGTTACTCTCACAGCCAGGAACATCCTAGTGAACATTTTTTGCACCTTCCACATCCTTCTTGTGTAGTGACAATAATTGCAAGCGTGGCCTAACCAAAGTGTTCTGCAGCTGCAACATGACTTCAGCCTGTGAAGTCACTGTCCCGACCGATGAAGGCAAACACGCCATATAACTTTGTAATCCTATCCACTTGCATTGTCACTTTCAGGGATCGATGGACTTGCACCCCCAAGATCCCTTTCTGTGGATCAATGCTCCAAAGGGACCTGGCATGTACTATATACTTCCCTCTTCCATTTGACCACCAAAAATGTATTATTGCACAATTGACAAGATTAAACGTCATCTGCCATTTATCTTCCCATATTTCCAACATATCCTGTTATATTCTTTTTTCTCTATCCACAACTCCACCAAATTTCATGTAATCTGCAAAGTCACTCATCATGGACCCAATCTTCCGGATCATTCTATCATGAAGGAATTTATTAAAATGCTTTACAACATCAAATACCACCAGTCATTTAAATGCCACATACTAAATGTACAACTGTACTGAAACCCAGTGCTCATCATGCATAAACACTAATTAAGATGGCAAAGAAATGCAAAGATAAAAGAACTGGGTAGTTATTTCAAAGAGTTAGCAAAGAAAGATGACAAAATTGCCTTCTTTTTGTGCCTAGAATTTACAAGCAACGAGTTCCTTGACAGACATTTCTTCTTCACAGACCTGAGAGTCAACATTAATCGCTATGACTGCCAAATGCATTTCAAATTTAGTTCCACTGATATTGGAATAACTCTGCAAAAGGACCACAGGGCTTGACAAGAAAAAGTCATAAAGAAGAAACATTAGCTATTTATTTTTTTATCACCACAGATGATAACTGATTTGCTAAACATTGTGTTTTATATCAAAGTAATGCAATTTACATTATTTTTAACTTGCTTGTTTTATGATGGAAATACATAGATGGGAAATTTTAATTTTGCCGTTAACCATCAGTAATTTTATAACTGAAAAGGTCAAACGGTAAATTTGGTACAGTTTTACTATCAAAGAAACAGAAGCCGAAAGATGCCCCTTTGATTAAGTAAAGCAATGAATTATTATGGAAGTAGATCAAGATTTAGTTCAGAGAAGGCCAAAGATAGTTGCTGGTCATGCGCAACAAGTGACTGTATCTGTAAATTCCATCAGACATTTCTTGAAATGAATGTCCCTGAACCAGACAGCATGAGGAAGACATGCTGAGCAAAAAGTGCCAGTGACCACAAGGGATCAAGTCACAAATGCCAAAGACAAAGCCCCAATTGTAATCATTCTAGTTAAGTTGTTTCATTTGTAGCATCAGTATGTTGTGTCTTCCAGGACCCAAATTATATATTATCAAGTTTCAATGCTACGCAGTATATTCACACCCGCAGAAAATAAGGAGATGCCATTTATGTACATATGACGTACAATACTTTTGTTTTAAATAAAACTATCAAACGGAAAGAGAATAAGTTAGTCAATGGTACAGATTAGAAAGGCTAGTTATCTTAAATTGTTGACTTCATCAGTTGTGTACATTCTCCCAGCTATTTTAATTTACATTATTTAATATTTTCATTTCAAGTTTTGAAAAGAGTACCAGTTACAAAGGACAAGTAGTATGCTGACATACCAAGACCAGAAGATGTTTGACCACTTGGAGTAAATAAATTGCCTTCAAAAGGGAGTCACAGAAAGAGGGTTGTCATACCTCTTGAAAAATATCTGCCACTGTGATGCTGTATGCGAAAATGACTCAAGATCTTCCTGTGCATTTTAACCATACTCGTTGTAGCCAAATAATATCATAGTAAATGCTGATAGTACAAGTTTACTACTAAATTAACAGCAATGTTGTTATTGTTCTAAATTATTGCAAAATTGCAACAGATGTATGCCATTCATGTTAAGCTTGCAACAATAATTTCTAATAACAGTTCAATCATCTTGTATATTTACCCTGATATCCGCAGCTTTCCCCAACACCACCACCACCACTTACACCAATACTTTTCATCACTGGCAGATGAAAAACAATCACTTTGTGTTACGATTCAAAACTCATTACAGATGGTCGAGACCCATTTGCCATTTGCCATTTGCTCACTGTGTTCAGGGATACTTATGGTGGCATATTTCCTTTGGGATAGTTGCAACTCTTTCATGGATTAAATCTGGCTTCTCTCTTGGAGCAGATACTTAATCTATATTTGAAAACTAGAGTTTTGGTGTCCTTAATGTGTGCAGCAGCAACATGTTTGGGTTTCAAGTGCCTGCTCAAGTAGAGAGTTACCAAAACAGCTGTTTACTTTGTGCACAAATTGAAGATCTTGCATTATCTATCATAAAACCTTTGCAAACATTAAAGATAATTTTCTTGATGTATTCATCACCTAAGCTACTCTGCTTTTTAATACTTTCTAGCTGCATTATAAAATGTCCAGTTTCAACCGTCAGATCGCTGCATGCATCAACATTTCTGTCCTCTGGATGTGGATGTTGTCTTACGTTGGACCTACCAATATACCAGGTGCTCCATCAGCTAATGACGGAAATAATCATTCTTTCTAATGTTCCAGCTCACTTGAAATGATTGCTAATAAAGCCCTTAAGAAGTCCACCAAGCAGATTGTTCTTTGTTTTAACACAAAAAAGGCAAATTTTATTCCATATTGTTATGGTCTGTAACTCAGAAGACCCATCAAGGGGAGACTTGTAAAAAATAAACTTCCAGTGTACGCTAAATCAGTACGCCATCTTATTCTCTTGTAATTAATGGGGCACAACTTTGTTAGTTTTCAGTTGACATTCTGCAGTTTCCTCGTTGATAATTACAATCTGTGTCTAATAGTAAATAAAATCCCATAGCCCGCAGTAAGAGAGCAAATCATTTTTTTTTCTCAAACACACAAGTTTTAAAAAGAGAAAGGTAGAGTTGATTTAGGAGGAAATTAGAGGGGTTAGGGGCCTGACAGCTTAACACACAGCTGACAACGATACAGCAATGAAAGGAGGTTTGTGAGAGTATGTGCAGCGGGTAAGAATTGGAAGTGTGTAGAAATCTTAGGTTGCAATGATGTACAGCGCCCTCCATAATGTTTGGGACAAGGACCCATTATTTATTTATTTGCCTCAGTGCTCCACAATTTGAGATTTGTAATAGAAAAAAAAAAAAATCACATGTATAAAAATGGCCTTAATTAAAATCACATTGTCAGATTTTAATTAAGGCCATTTTTATACATTTTAGTTTCACCATGCAGAAATTACAGCAGTGTTTATATATAGTGTCTCCCCCCCCCCCACCCATTTCAGGGCACCATAATGTTTGGGACACAGCAATGTCATGTAAATGAAAGCAGTCATGTTTAGTATTTTGCATGCAATGACTGCTTGAAGTCTGCGATTCATGGACATCACCAGTTGCAGTGTGTCTTCTCTTGTGATGCTGTGCCAGGCCTGTATTGCAGCCATCTTTAGCTTATGCTTGTTTTGGAGGCTAGTCCCCTTCAGTTTTCTCTTCAGCATATAAAAGGCATGCTCAATTGGGTTCAGATCAGGTGATTGACTTGGTCATTCAAGAATTTCCCATTTTTTTAGCTTTTAAAAACTCCTTTGTTGCTTTAGCAGTATATTTGGGATCATTGTTTAAGAAGGAACTGCAGATGCTGGAAAATCGAAGGTAGACAAAAATGCTGGAGAAACTCTGCAGGTGCAGCAGCATCTATGGAGGGTAGGAAATAGGCAACATTTCAGGCCGAAACCCTTCTTCAGATTGTCTTGCTGTAGAATAAACTGCCAGCCAATGAGTTTTGAGGCATTTGTTTGAACGACCAGATAGGATATGTCTATACACTTCAGAATTAATTATGCTACTGCCATCAGCAGTTGTATCATCAATGAAGATAAGTGAGCCAGTACCTTCAGCAGCCATACATGCCCAGGCCATAACACCTCCACCACCATGTTTCACAGATAAGGTGGTTTGCTTTGGATCTTGGGCAGTTCCTTCTCTCCTTCATACTTTGCTCTTGCCATCACTCTGATTCAAGTTAATCTTTGTCTCATCTGTCCACGACCTTTTTCCAGAATTGTGGTTGCTCTTTTAAGTACTACTTGGCAAACTGTAACCCGGCCATCCTATTTTTGGGGTTAACTAGTGGTCTGCATCTTGCAGTGTAGCCTCTGTATTTCTGTTCATGAAGTCTTCTGCGGAGTGGTCATTGACAAATCCACACCTTCTTGCGTATGGCGTGCGCAGCCTAAAGATGTAGGACAACTTGTTCTATTTGACCTTATTTGATTGTGCACACCGATAAGGCGGACCACATGAAGGTTGCAATCTCCCACCCCAAATCCACACCTGACTCCTGAAGAGTGTTTCTGATCTGACAGACAGGTATTTGGGGTTTTATCTTTATTATAGAGAGAATTCTTCTGTCATCAGCTGTTGAGGTCTTCCTTGGCATGCGATTTGTTTGCGATTAGTAAGCTCACCAGTGCTCTTTCTTCTTAATGATGTTCCAAACAGTTGATTTTGGTAAGCCTAAGGTTTGGCTGATGTCTCGAACAATTTTATTCTTGTTTCTCAGTCTCATAATGGCTTCTTTGACTTTCATTGGCACAACTTTGGTCTTCATGTTGATAAACAGCAATAAAAGTTCCCAAAGGTGATGGAAAGACTGGAGGAAAGACTAGGCGCTGAGAGCTCTCTTATACCTGCATCAAGGAGGCAATTAAACACACCTGAGCAATTACAAACGCTTATGAAGCCATGTGTCCCAAACATTATGTGCCCTGAAATGGGGGAACTAGTGTATAAACACAAATGTAATTTCTACATGGTGAAACCAAAATGTATTAAATTACCCTTTAATAAAATCTGACAATGTGCACTTTAACCACATGTGATTTTACATTTTTTTACAAATCTCAAATTGTGGAGTAGAGGCGTGGGACTTTGTCCCAAACATTATGGAGGGCACTGTACAAAGTTAGTTCTGCTGGGAAAGTAAGAAAGCAAGTTTACACAAATTTCTTTCCCCTATTTATGCTCATGAGGTATTGTAGCCATCCCAAGCTTTTCTAACTTGAACAAATCCGTTGCCTTTTTCATCTGCCATATATTGGCAGGCATGCCAATATTAGCATACAAATTTGCAAAATTTGGCACTGTTAATTTACGGTTGCTTACTTTACCTTCTGTTTCTTTGGTCTATAAAGGGCCGCCTTGTTTGTTTCCAATCGTTTATGTATGCAGGTTAATTCAAGATGAAATTCAACTGGAAAGCATGCTTTGCTAAAGGAATCTTAACTATGTGATCCTCAAAAGCAAATCTCTGCATGAAAGTAGAGAAGCAGGATCTAAAGCAACAAATCCATTTACAGCAGGTCACTGAACATAGGGTGCAACCACTCCAAACATTTTTATGAACAGACCAAACCATTAACAATTGTTTTAGAGCGATAAAGGAATCGTTTATCGAATAAGACATGCAATCCAGTCAAATTCTGCACTCTGGAGCCAGTTCACAAACAATCAAACAGCTGAGAGAGGAATCCCATTTAATTAAGTGGCATTAGTTACGAAAAACTCTGAAAAACAATCTTCCTCATGTACATTCACCAGAAATCACATATTAGAATAATTTTTGAGCTACGGGTTTTGGCAAATTAGTGCCACCAGAAACTAGGTTTTTGTTTGATTATATTTTTTATTAAATAGCATTAGGTGTCACACAGAGATCATACTAATACTTCAAAAACAGAGACAAGAAAATACTTTATTTCAGGATTCTTTGGTACATATAGTTTATCTGCTACATACATATAAGCATGCATCACAGTATCATCTTTATCTTGCTTACTGATGGGAAATACTTTGAGTGGGAAGGACAGGAAATATATGATACTTTTACTTAATGCAGTCCATATTTCCCCTAATCACCTTTCTCTGTAGTATTTAGATAATGCATTGGAGTACATGCTACAACACGTAAACCTGTAACAAGTGCTGGGCTTTTCAGTTAATTGCTTTGTTCATCATATGCCTTGTGTATAACAGCTATAGTTTCCTCATTCATTGACCTCCTTCCTGTTGGTCTCCCTGGAGCTGGAATAACACGTAATATTTATTTAAACAAGACCCTGCAGATGGGACTGGAAAATCCATTTCTATAACCCACAACTAAAAAATTAATCTGACAGTGGCAATCGTATTTACTTTAAGTATTCCAGCTTCTATTGGAATTTAATTCCTCCTGACTGACTATTCTCAAATATTCCTACATTTACTTACCAATCACAGATTTTGTTCTTTTGAGCCTACTCAAAATGTGTCAATTTAATATACAAAAATTACGTCCCAAAACCATAGGTCCAATTTGAATAAACTAGATTCAAATGAATCAAAAAAAGTGATAGGTTCCCTTCAAAGTATTACATCTTCATTCCTTAACCTTGAAATTGTGCTGTAGAATTTCTCTCTCTCTCTCTCCTGTCAGTAGGAAGTTAACTTAGTTCAAATGAATGATGCATCACACCTTCATCAAACTAATGAAGTTAGAAATTAAAGTAACAGAGACCTACATTTAGCTTCAGCGAAAAACATTGCACATTTTTTTAAATCAAAATTTGACGATTTTATGGCAACCAAAATATATTTTCTCCATGACCAAGAATAACTGTTTACTGCTCAGATGACAACTTCAATCCTCCTTGAACAAATTAGTATTTTTGTATCATTATCTGTCTTCACTTCCATCAGAAAGATAAATTAATTGTAATTTCACAACATTCTGTATATTCAACTAATCAAAATAATTTCCAATTATTGTATCAAGTGGCACTACCAATCTTGATTCAACTACTTGTATCCTAATAATCCAGGAACAGAAGTTTTAATTAGCTTTTACACCTGGCCCTGTTGCAAATTCTTATATCATTCATATAAAGAGAATTTTCTAAAATAAAAGCGTTCAATATGATCATATTTTGTGTTGTATCTAACAGAAGATCCCAAAACACAACTGAGAAATATGCCCTTAAACCTGAACAAGCACTTTTATTGATGCTTATGATTTATAAATAAATTGAAAAGACAAACCCAAATTTTAAAAAGTACTTATTGAATTCTTGAACAATGTTCATGATTTAATTCAGGGAATTACAGACTACAAAAGAAATTCACCACTCATAAAATAAAATATAGTATCTAACAACAAATGTCATTACCTATATAAAGACGTAGCAAAGATATCTTGACAGATTCTTTGCAAATGCAGCTTGTTTAAGATTTTCTGATCAAATCTAGTTCAACAAATGGGAAAAAAATCTGTAGGTTTTACCAAAAAATCTATATCTATTTACATCATGAGAAACATGCACTCGAGAATGCTATGTAACTCTGATGAAAGGCCATCAATCTGAAATGTTAACTATTTTTCACTCTGCAGATGCTGCCGGACACGCTGAATATTTCCAACATTTTCTGTTTCACAGATTTTCAGCATCTGCAGTATTTTGCATTTTCAGGGCTATTGACAGCTTGGTGGTGTTACATTGAAAGCATTATAGCTTGAAGGTGTTACATTGAAGGAATTAAACAGCACAATTTGTTATTACAATTTTTTGTATTTCATAACATTTGTAAAATTGTCATGCCTTCCCCCCACAGTTCTGATAAATCGTTTTTTAGCAAAGCATTAACTTTTCTATTTTTAGTTGGCAAAGTATACTTCTGGCAACTTTTGTTTTTATTTCAAGCTTGCAGTGGTTCTCCATTTCATCTGTATTGATGTTCCGTACAAATCTAAGCGTTGGGAATTTGACCACAGCAATTTAATATCTTTAATAATGTTCAATGAACCATAAACACATATCCTACAGCGAATCATGGACAGCTGGAAATGATTAGCAGAATGAAGGTTAATAGAATTCTCCGAGTCACACAAGCTTCACTTTTAATTGATTTTCAAAGAATAATCGTGAGCTTGCCAAGACTGCAGCACCATGCAAATTGAAGTGTTTACCATCTTTTTAAAATGTATTTCTAAATTTCAACAGCGTCTATGGAGTCGGATGGAAAGTTTGTACAATAAATATAATATCCTAGTGCTAATTGCAGGAGATTACTTAATTTAGTTTTCCCTGTTCAGTAATTAGTTCCGTATACTGATATGAAGCAATGAAATATAGCATAAATTCTAAACGTAATAATTAATTTAATACTTGAAAAAAAGGAAGCTTATAATAAATGAAGTGGAAACACTCACAAAAAAATATTTGATCTGAAAGTATTAAAGCTATCATTGACTAACTATATTGGCCTATAACAGACATACTATATTACCAAAAATAAGTTATACTCATTCCTAAAATCAGTTATGACTTCCTGCATGACAGAGCAAGCATGAAGGGTCAAATGGCAAATTTGCTTAATCTTATGTTCTAATATAGTTAAGAACTTTTAGAAAAGAATGGACACTTGCATTCAAATCCAAATTTGTATTGCTTTGTGTTATCTTAGCAAGTAAAATTGCAGAGATGAAGGATTAGGTCACAGGAGCATGTAAATAACCGTACAAGGAATGGACTCTTGGGTGGGAAGTGGAATGCTGTGGCACCTTCAAGAAAGGAAAGATATATATTCAGTTAATTCACGTGCTTGTCTGAAGTTCACAGTAATGATAGCCCCATCAAATTTGACTTCTGGGCAAGCATTGGTGTTCTGTGGTGTACGTGCAACGGCAACAAGCACAGCTTGAAAGCTTGTGTCAGTAATCAGTCACTGGCACCTATTCAAGCAACATTAAGAATTTCCATCAGTAACCATTAGGCACACTTCAAGTTCGTTCTCACCTCACAAAACAAAATAAATTTAATAATATTTCAAAGTATATAGGTAATGCGGAAAACATTACAGTTAACTTGAACAAACTAAGGAGGCATATTTTCTGGCATGTTCCTCCTCGGGGTATCCTGATCAGAGTGAGATTTGATAAGAATGGTTGAGGGAAGCGGAGGGGGAGGGTGGGGACAGGTGTTACTAGCACAACTGTATTATTCCAAGCAGAGAGAAATTCTATGGCCAGTGCAGTACCTCTTCTTTTGTTTCCTCCTCCTCTGGTTCCGTTGATACTGAAGGTGCTTTTGGCTTGTACCAGGAGATCTGAAGGTTTCGACCTTTGAACTTTGCTCCCTGATTTGCTGCCTGTGCACAATTAAAAAAAAACTTTACATAAAAGTAATTGAATTAAAAACATATTAACATGCTAACAAAAATGAAAACCATTCAAATAAAGTAAAATAACATAAGCACTTACCTTTTTCCTGAGGTTGCACAAAAGTCTTCCCTCGTATGAAGCTGAGGGACTAGATGCAAAGTGCATCCAGCCCCTCGTTAGTATAGTGGTCCGACATTGGCATGAATGGGGAATCCAGTGCTGCCGCTCTGTGCGGCATCAGATCTCCAGCTTGGTTCAGACTTTTGCGTGCATGCTCATTAGTACAAGATTTACAGAACATTACGGTTGAACCATCTGCTAGCAATGGTTCCGTACAGAAATGCTGGTTGGAAGAAGGCACGATTCAACCCACTGCCTCTTGTATTCAGGGACACACAACAACTATTAAAAGTGATCCAATTAATTAAAAATAAAATCACCTGAAAACACACTTTAAAATAAATATTTATTAAGAGAGAAACCTGCTTTTTCTGCAGCCTGAAACTCCCATTAACATCAGTGGGGTCGTAGATTTAACCTTGCACAGGATGCAAGAGTAAATTCCTTAGCATAAACATTGTGGAATTACAGGAAGAGCGAGTTCCACTATTGGATTTCACATGAAGTCCAGCAGTGGAGCAAACAGAAAGGTTCACCATTCCAAACATGTCAGAAAATTTGGGACTTGCGTTGTTTGGAACCATTCCCATGTCTGAAGAAGGGTCTCGACCTGAAACGTCACCCATTCCTTCTCTCCAGAGATGCTGCCTGTCCCACTGAGTTATTCCAGCATTTTGTGTCTACCTTTGATTTAAATCAGCATCTGCTGTTCTTTCCCACCCAGCTCATCCCACATGAGAAAAAGTTAGTTAACTTTCTATCATGTTGTTTGCAATGGCCTTAATACATTTTTTTAACCAACATATTCATGTTCATGCAAACATCATTTGTCCATTATATATTGGGACAGATTAACTTCAGCATAAACTTCTCACTCCCTATCATAACACTACTTACTTGTCCTGCTTAACTTAGTTAAATCTACATACAACTGTGGAAAGTTTTTATATTAAATTCTCATCACCTTTCTTAAAGATAGGGTTTAACCTCGTAGCACAATTGTGTTTTAAAGAATCGATTGCACCAAATTCCACTGTTAAGGACAGGCATTCATTTTGAACATCTTTTTGTCTCTTTTTAAATTATATCGATGACATTCACTCATATTAATCACATTGATGATCATATACCTATGATCATACAAGTGCAAGCTACTTCTTTCTTGATAAAGATTTACAGCATTATCTTGATTAGTAAACCAGATCATGTTTTCACAATAACTAATGTCAAGATTATCTGAAAATCAAAAACCACACATGCTGGAAAACACAACATAAAAACGGAAAATGCTGGAAACACTCAGCAAGTTAGGTAGCACATCTGGTTTAGGTTTATTATCGTCATGTGAATGGAACTACAATTAATACTTTTTAGTTTGCTATCCAAACAGATCAGTTGTACCATACATAAATAAAATTGAACCAAACTCAACCACAACAGATAAAGCAAAAAATGGAAGATACAGAGTGCAGAAACATTTCTGGCCCTGGACCTTGTATCAAAACTGCAACGTCTCCAGTTCACTTTCCCAGTTTTGACAAAGGGTCTTGGATCAGAAATGTTAACTGTTTCTCTTTCCACAGATGCTGCCTGACCTGCTGAGAATTTGAGTTGCAGTTCATAATTCCATCCCTCTCTTTCCTTTAATGGTAGTACAGGTGCACAACCTTTTATCCGGTGTTCCAGAAACCGAAAAGCTCCGAAAACCGGCCATTTTTTCCAGATGTCGTCTGCGCACCAAAGCTCGCGTTTGGCGCCAAACCTGACCCAAAACGACCCACGGTCAACCCAGGTCTGTACTACTGTAGCGGCTGCCTCCTCCCTGGAGACCGGGAGACGCTTAAACATCTGTAAATCATTGCTTAAATGTTAGTCAGTTAGTTTGGAGGGCTTTTATGTGAAGGGGGGTGAAGGGGGTAAACTTTAATTCTTAGTCCCCTACCTGGTCGGAGAGGCGGGGAGCGGTCAATGCCTTACCGGGTCGCTGTGCAGTAAGCTCCGCAGCGCTGTGGCCGGTGGGGCCGCGGGCGGCGCCGGTTGTAGCTCCGACCCCGGCAACTCTACCCCTGGCTGCGAGGCGCTCCAAATCCAGCGCGGCCCGCGGCCGGACGCCCCAGCTCCGCGAATGTCGGGAGTCGGCAGCGTCGCAGCGCTGGGATACCAGCGGGGTGCGGGCAATGCCTTACCGGGTCGCCGTGCGGCAAGCTCCGGAGCGCTGTGGCCGCCGACACACAACATCGCGGAGCGTCGCTGGATTTGGAGCCGCGCAGCCAGGGGTAGAGTTGCCGGGGTCGGAGCTCCAACCGGCGCCGCCCGCGGCCGGACGGAGCCCCCAGCTCCGCGGCTCCAAATCCAGCGACGCTCCGCGAATGTTGGAAGAAGGCGGCCACAGCGCTCCGGAGCTTGCCGCACGGCGACCCGGTAAGGCATTGCTCGCTCCCCGCTGGTATCCCAGCGCTGCGACGCCGCCGACTCCCGACATTCTCGGAGCTGGGACGTCCGGCCGCGGGCCGCGCTGGATTTGGAGCGCCTCGCAGCCAGGGGTAGAGTTGCCGGGGTCGGAGCTCCAACCGGCGCCGCCCGCGGCCGGACGGAGCCCCCAGCTCCGCGAGGTTGGGAGTCGCCGACCAGGTAGGTAGGGGACTAAGAAATAAAGTTTCCCCCTTCACCCCTACACCACCACCACCACATAAAATCCCTCCAAACTAACTGACTAACATTTATGCAATGATTCTCCCGGTCTCCGGGGAGGAGGCAGCTGCTCCAGACTTTTCAAGCCGCCCGCGCTACCTACCTAATCTACGCTAAAAATCTTCCATTCTGAAATCCGAAAATGTCCGAAATCCGACAAGTGTCTGGTCCCAAGGCTTTCGGATAAAAGGTTGTGCACCTGTATTGTATTTTCTACCTTCCAATAAACAGTGGTGCTCCAAATTCCTTGGAATTTATGAAAAAAAACAATATTATCAACTCCAGGAATTTGTTGGCTTTTAATCCTAATTAATGTAATATGTATCTTTAATAACAGTTATTACTTAAGGACCAATTTTTACTTCACTACTCTCTTATTTACAATCCAATAACACCTAGAATCGGTTTTATTCTTGCTAGAAAAAAAAGTGCTGGAGTAACTCAGCGGGACAGGCAGCATCTCTGGAGAGAAGGAATGGGTGACGCTTTGAGTCGAGAACCTTCTTCAGACTGATCAAATTTATTCTTGCTAGTTTATTCTCATATTCTGTTTTGGTTCGTTATTTTTAGATTTTGCACTTGCTTCGCTTTTAATCTGATACCATCCTTAATCTCGTTCATTAGTTGGGGAAAAGTTATTTTCCATGTACTTTTTAAATTTCTCATGCATTGAATAGATTTGTTTGATCAGGCTGAATGCTTGTAGAATTTTCTTTTTATTTCTGACACCAACATATGCAATATCCTGCCATTGTAGCTGGACAGCAGCAGGGAGAACTGCTCAATCACAGATCTGTCCTATCTCAAAACCCAGAACATTATTTCCACCTGCAATGTAAACACACTCAGTTCCCTGCCATACTGATTAACACTAAACCAATTTTGATGAACAGAAAGAAAATATTTGCGCTATATTTATGTAGTTTAATCAGTCCGTGAACCGGGTTTAAATACAGACATGTTGTTGGAGCAGCAATTTTTTTGTTAAAGTATTTGTACTAGAAACTGGACTCTGCAGTTACTGAGATTACACAAAGCCTTACAAATCAGTTAAACAGGAAATTTTACAATTCATAAACATGTTCGACATTTGAAGAACCAGCCTTTAAGTAGGTAAATCTAATTTTCTTTTGGATCTAAAGACTTCACTGTGATATGGAAATATTACAGGAACTATCTTAATACAGAATTACGTTGTCTATATTGTAAATTATCACAATTTGAATACTGCAAGCAGGTCTGACATTTATTGCCCATCCCAAATTACCACTGAACTGTTTGCTGTGGCTGCTCGACTCAGTGGGTTTCAAATATATGTCTCCAAATCGTAGTAGATGGTTGGAAACCAGGTTGCAATTGTGTAAAAGATGGTTAAACTATCCTGGAGTACTGGTGAGTCTTAGTCTCCTTGTTTAGGAAGGGGTAAACTTGCACTTGGGCATTTTAGGTTAACTCGATTGATTCATTGGGTAAAAGGAATATCATGAGAAAATATTAAGCAGGTTTGACTTAAAATTCATCAGACTATAAGAATGAGATGTTAGCCCATTGAAACACAAACATTCGGAAAGGTTTAACAGTTTTGATACTGAGAGGATGTTTACTCTGGGCAAATCTGGAATCGGGGCATTATTTCAGATTAACGACTGGCCCATTTAAAATACAAGCGAGGAAAATTTTCTTCCTTCAGTGCTGCAAGCCTTTGGAATTATTTGCACAGACAGAACAGTGGAGTGTGGAATTACTGAATACAATCAGAGCTGAAAGAGATTTTAGGCGAGTCAACAGCTTAGAGTCAAGAAATGGAGTTGAGGCTTGGATGTTACTGAATGGTAGAGTATATAAGGCTGGATAAAGCACTTGTTATGTTAGTACTCTTTCTTATGTTAATGCAACAATGTACAGTATTAACAAACCACCTTTACTTCTATAAAACATTAAATTTGCCTTCCTAATTATTTAACGGTGCTAACAGCCAAATCTTTGTATTGCATCATTTGATAATAGCTGTACATTCAGATAATATCGTGCTTTTTATTTATTTTACTTGCCAAATTTCCCTTATTTATACTCGATCCGTTATTTTTTTTTTTTTAACTTAACCCAGCTATATCCCTTTGCATACTGTGACGTCCTTACAACTTGCTTTCCCAATTACTGTATAACTTGATCATTAACATAGATTGTATACAAATAAGGCCCTTGCACTGATCCTGGTGGCAACCTACTAGTTATACAATGTCATAAAAATGACCCACATTTCCTGTTAGCTCGTCAATCTATCCATGCTGATATATTACTCCCTTGGCCATGAGCTTTTATCTTGTACAGTAGCCTTGTACTTTAACAAATTTATTTAGGTAGTTAGAATCCATTGCATCTATTCATTTCCCTTTATCCATCCTGCAACCTCAAGATCTCTAACAAATTTGAAAAATATGATTTCCTTTTCATAACTCTGATTGCAAGAGTATGCAATCCAGGACAGTGAAAAAAAAAATGAAGAGTATTATTTCCTATCCTTGGGATGTGCAATACAATAGTTTTGCCCATCCTAAGATGCACTTGAAGACAACGGAGTCAACCATTATGCTTATGCCTTAAGATGTAATAATCTGGCAAAACTCATATAATTAACAGTGCGTCAATCGTACTACTTACATTTTCTGCTTCAATTCTCGACTTAAATGTTATTCTAACACTTAAAGGAGTATCCTCTTGAAAATCTTCTACTTCTCCAAATTTCTAAAGAAACCAGACAAAAGGCATTTTAAAAGATTAAACGGAAAGAAATCTGCTTAACTTAAAATGTGAGCCATCAGCTTCCGTTTCCAAATAATAAAGTACAAAACATGGTAGTCACAGAACTAATGTTAACAATTCAATTAAATCCTTCAGCTAAATTTTTCTGCAAATGTAAAGCTTCTGAAGATGTAAACTCTCAGGATGTTATTTTATTGTGCACTTAAGTTCTTATAGTTTTGTTTTACTCTTTGATAGTTCATAATGATAGTCCCCCAAACAACAGATTGTAAAAAATGTTGTATTTTGATTGCATTAATACAATTGAACATATCTGAAGCCATATTACAATTGGTTTGATGATAATTCCCACTGCATTAATGAGAGCACATATTCTTTAGCCCAAATTCCTCCGTGGGACATCAGCATTCACTTAAGAAGCAACTTTCAGTAAAAATATATAATAGGGAATGGACGATATATTATATAAAGTCAAAATCGTTGCAGGCTAAAGGGATTCTACTTTTATTTGTTAGGCTGTTCTCTCCTTTGGTGCCAAATACATAGTACAATCACATCAGTGGGTCTCAGCATGTGATGGTGGCTGAACAATTT
Source organism: Leucoraja erinaceus (assembly GCF_028641065.1). Taxonomy (NCBI): domain Eukaryota; kingdom Metazoa; phylum Chordata; class Chondrichthyes; order Rajiformes; family Rajidae; genus Leucoraja; species Leucoraja erinaceus. The sequence goes on along the minus strand of NC_073387.1, from coordinate 14,295,830 downwards.
GCTGCAGTCCTAACCAAAACACATTGGTGCAATTTCATGACAATATGAAAAAATTGACAAGCTACCACATGTCCACAAACTGCAGTGCAAATCCAATCAAACTAAAGGGATGAACTTGTGCGATCATGCAAAATTTACTGATCCAGCTCTTGATTATCCATTTTGCCATTTAACAATAAAGTTATGTTTCACAGAAATGTTATACAAATGTTATGGTTATACAAATATAACCATATAACACATAAATCACTTTATTTTATGTATTTTATGAATCCACTGGAAATGTTTTTTTGCTGGTAAAACCTTATCCTGAAAAGTTAGTGCAAACAGTATCAAAAAGAGCCCTACTTTCTAATCATCTAATTTGTGGTTTATGATAGCCCAAAATTTGACATACTATAACCCTGGTATAAATGTTTTATGCTGCCTATTCATTAAAAACCGCCCATTGAGTTAGGCGAGTGCAATAGCCCTTTCCTTCATGAAAGTACCTGGCCAACAATAGCAGGCATGTACTTTTAGTAGCATTGGTCAACAGGAGACGACGAGAAAATCCTCACGGTTAGAGCTACATCTGACAAAATATACGATGGTTGCAACTCCTGCAAGCCAATCATATTTGCTCCAGGACATCAATGCAAAATATCTGAAGACAGCATTCTAAGGCCTTTCATCAGCTGCTTCAATTATCTTTCAATCCTTCAACATAGGTAACACAGCACTCCATTGAAACAGTGTCTAGACAACTGCAAAGGAAGATATTGCCACTCGGGTATCGGGTAAAGGGCATCTCCAGAAACAGCTCAGCCATCTTCCAATCATGTCCAATGGCATCACCAATGAACAAAACTCAAGAGAGTATACAAAGTGCTAGAGTAACTCAGCAGGTAGACAAAATTGCTGGAGGAACTCAGCGGGTGAGGCAGCATCTATGGAGTGAAGGAAATAGGCGACGTTTTGGGTCGAGACCCTTCTTCAGATTGATACTTCAACCTCAATTATCAGTTGTGAAATCCCATGGGTACAATGTAAACCATCAGAACTTGTGGAGCTCTAGCTAAAACTCTGAAGCCATTCCATCAATTACAAACCCAAATCCACAACGTTTCCTGACGATCATGCCATCATAAATATTGGGCCAAAAGTTTGGAATTCCTTGTCTGTACAAATTATAGGATCATCACGAATTGGTAGCCAATCTCTAATATGATTAGGAATTAGTCATATATGTCAAATTTACCAGAAAGCTGCACCCCAACAATTTCCCCTATTCTCCATGCACCAGAGTAGAACCCATCCACCTAATTTAAATGTTTTTGACTTTTCTCTGTTCTTTCACTTACATTGAAATCTAATGGCTCTGGCATTAATCAGGAAGAAACCACCAACAATAACTAATTTCACAACTCACTAATGAGCCAGTTGTACGGATCATAACACAGCTAAAATGTGAAGGAGAGAACTGCAGATGCTTGGTCCTAAAGAAAGGGGACTTCTCTGATGATTGTTTTCCATACTAGATCATCGGAGATGTCCTCATTCTTTAGGAAATGGGGGTTCCCCTCTTCCATTATTGATGAGGCTCTCACTAGGGTTTCCTCGATATCCCACAGCTCCGCTTTTGCCCCCCTCCCCCCATTCGCAACAAGGACAGAGTCCTCCTTGTCCTCACCTTCCACCCCATCAGCCATCGCATACGGCATTTAATCCTCCAACACTTTCACCACCCCCAACAGCATCCCACTACTGGCCACATCTTCCCATTTCCACCCTTTTCTGCTTTCCGCAAAGACCGTTCCCTCCGCACATCCCACCCAAATCGCTCCCTCCCCAGGTACATTCCCCTGCAACTGCAGGAGATGCAACACCTGTCCCTTTAACACCTCCCTCGATTCCATCCAAGGACCCCAACAGTCTTTTCAGGTGAAGCAGAGATTCACTTGCACTCCTCCAACCTCTTCTACTGTATCCGCTGTTCCAGGTGTGGACGCCTATATATCGGTGAGACCAAGTGCAGGCTCACCGAGCGTTGCACTGAACACCTCTGGTCAGTCTGCCTAAACTTGCCTGATCTCCCAGTTGCTCAACACTAACTCCCCCTCCCATTCCCAATCGAACCTTTCCGTCCTGTGCCTCCTCCATTGTCAGAGGAACAGTGCAAATTTGAAGAACATCACCTCATATTTCGCTTGGGTAGCTTACACCCCAGCGGTATGAACATTGACTTCTCTAACTTCAAATAGCCCTTGCTATCCCCTCTCTCCATCCCCTCCTCAGCTCTCCCAGTCTTACTGTGTCCTACTACATTCTACCTCTGTCCTGCCCACTCCCGACATCAATCTGAAAAAGGGTCTCTGAAACGTCACCCATTCCTTCTCTGCAGAGATGCTGCCTGTCCCGCTGAGTTACACCAGCATTTTGCGTCTACCTCCTTAACACAACGAGTTGAACTTTGTTAAATATTTTAAAAATTGCTGTCGTTCTTTGCGGAGTTTTATTAGAAGTATATCAAGGCATAATTCAAATAGAGTCTACCCTCTTTATTACGGACCTCTTTATAATGGATTTTGGTTATAGCGGAGGGAACATCCCCACAATAATCAGTCACCATTGTCTCTTTAAGAACACAGGCTGCTAATTAGCATTGAAGTAGTTATGGATAAGGACTGGGCTGGTCCACCAGTTAAAGTTCTAAACTGGGGCAAGGCCATCTTTCATGGTATTAGACAGGAGCTTGCAAAAGTTGATTGGAGTAAATCATTTGTGGGTAAAGGTATGTCTGGCAAGTGAGATGCTTTTAAAAGTATGATAAAGAAAGATCAAGGCATGTACCTGTTAGAATGAAACCAAAGAACCCTGGAGTGAAGAACCCTAAACGACGAGAGAAATGGAGGCTCTGATCAGGAAAGAAAAAGAGGCATGGGTCAGATATAGGTAGCTGGGTTAAGAGCATCTCTGGAGTATTAGGGTTTGAAGAAGATACTTAAATTGGAAATCAGGAGATCAAAAAGGGGGATGAAATAGTCTGACAGATATGATGAAAGAGAATCCAAGCGATTTTAAGGGGAAACGGGTAACTGCAGAGCAAATAAGGCCGCTCAGAAATCAAAGTAGTTGCCTATCTGTGCAGCCAAAGGAGATTGGCAAGGTACTCGATGAATATTTATCCCCTACCACAGAGAAAAATAAGACCAGGGATTTTCGCAAAAATAATGGAGATGTCTTGAGGACAGTCCATATTAATATCAAGAAGCTGATGGATGTCCTAGAACATAATAATAATAATAATAATCTTATTTATATAGCACATTTTTAGTTAACTTGCATTGACCCCAAAGTGCTTCACATAATTACATTACATTTACACACAGGCAAAGGTGGGTGAAGTGTCTTGCCCCAAGGACACAACGACAGTATGCACTCCAAGCGGGATTCGAACCGGCTACCTTCCGGTCGCCAGCCGAACACTTAGCCCATTGTGCCATCTGTCGCCTAAGGAGATAGATAAATCTCCCGGACCTGAGCGGATATCCAAAACAACTGTAGTAAGCTAGAGAAGAAATGTCAAAGTATAAAGTATCCTTTACTGTCATTCAAACTTGTTAGTCCAGGACAAGGGGTCACAGCTTAAGTATAAGGGGGAAATCCTTTAAAACCGAGATGAGGAGTGGTGAATCTCTGGAACTCTCTGCCACAGAGGGTAGTTGAGGCCAGTTCATTGGCTATATTTAAGAGGGAGTTAGATGTGGCCCTTGTGGCCAAGGGGATCAGAGGGTATGGAGAAAAGGCAGGTACGGGATACTGAGTTGGATGATCAGCCATGATCATATTAAATGGCGGTGCAGGCTCGAAGGGCCGAATGGCCTACTCCTGCACCTAATTTCTATGTTTCTATGTCTATGTTTCTATGTTAGTTTGAACGAAATTACATAACTTGCAGTCATGACAGAGAATAAAATAACAGAACACACAATGAACACAGTTTAACATCCATCACAGTGCACCAGGCACCTTGTCACTGTGATGGAAGGCAAAAGTCTTAAAGTCCTTGTCTCTTCCTTCCTTGTTCTCCCTCTGCGTTGAGGCCATCCAGGCTTTCAATGTTGGGCCCCCTGCCGGGTGATGGTAAGTCCCGCGGCCGAATCCGAGCTCAGCGAACGGGCCGGTTCAAACTCCGCGGCCCGGAGCGGACAAAGCTGCCACCCTCCAGACCAGCAGATGAAGCTGTTGTTGCGGGAGCTCCGGAGATTCGGTCACCAACCAGGGACCTGCGAGCTCCAGATGTTGTCGTCCACTGGGCTCCGAAGCTCCAAAGTCGGGCTGCCGCCGCAGCGCCACCACAGCCCCGAAGTCGGCCATCTTCGCGATGGCAAGTCCTGGCACTACCTCCGAAGCCTCGAGGTCGGCCCCAGTTGGAGGGCGCCAGCTCCAACGGAAAGGTCACACCCCCCCCCCGAAGGAAAAGACTAAAACAAGTATCCTCTGCCCCCCCACACATACACAACTAAAAATAAACTAAAACATACGTCCAACAAGACAAAAGAAGAAAAAAGTCTTGGCTGAGATATATGAAGCATCAATGAACATGGGCGAGGTGCCAGAAGAGTGGAGGGTATCTAATGATGTGCCTCTATTTAAAGGCTGTAAAGAGAAACCTGTGAACTATAGACCAAAATGCCAAACATTAATGGTAGGAAAGTTACTGGAGAGGATTCTGAGGGATAAGATAAACAGCATTTGGAAAGATGGGGGTTGATTAGAGATAGACTGGGCAGGTCATTTTGTGAAACACCTACTCAGGTCCACCTTGGCCCACGCAACCTCCCGGTTGACAAACATTTTAACTCCCCTTCCCATTCTGACCTTTCTGTCCTGGGCCTCTTCCACTGTCACTGTGAGGTCACACGCAAATTCTAGGAACAGCACCTCATATTTCACTTGGGCACCTTTCACCCCAGCAGTATGATATTGATTTCTCTCATTTTAAGAAACCCATGCATTCCCTCTTTCCGCCCCTCCCCCAACCTCGTCGTCCTGCCAGTTGATATCCATATATCCCTTCATTATCTCCTCTTCCACAGCCAACAATGGAACATTGCGGGCTCCACCTTTCCTTGGACATTGGCGCCGGCTCTGATTTGTTCTGAACTTTATCATAATTCTAGTTTTTCTCTCCCCTGACTTTCTATCTGAAGGGTTTCAAACCGAAAAATTACCTATGCCTTTTCTCCAGAGATGCTGCCTGACCCGCTGAGTTATTCCAGCATTTTGTGTCTAACATTCAAAAGATATTTGGATAGGCACATGTATAGGAAAGGGTGAGAGAGATACGAGTCAAACACAGTCAAATGGGACTAGCAAATGGTGTCTTGGTCAGCAAGGACAAGTTGAGCCGAAGGGCCCGTTTCCATATTGAGTGATTATTACTCTAATTAGGCTCAGCAAAAACATCAATCTCTTTCCTATGTCATTGGGCTAGCTATTTCAGATGACAAATACTTCATCAATTTCCTTGCAAAAAAAAAAAATCTGAATAGTTGAGTATCCAAAGAAAAGCATTTACAATGTGTAGGTAGGAACTGCAGAAGCTCATTTAAATCAAAGATAGTCACAAAATGCTGGAGTAACTCAGCGGGAAAGGCAGCATCTCTTTTCTTGCCAATGTCGCTTGTGCCAATGTGCCACAATGGGAAATGTGGCTGGAACTCTGACATGGTTTTGTACTCTTTTCAGAATGGTCCCATTGCAACCTCTGGTTTGTATTGCCTCTTTTCATTCTTCCTACTAAAGACGTAAATAAGCATAAGCATCAATTCTGCATTGACTCTAAAACGTAATCCTTTAAATTTCAGCCATCAGCTCATTCCACTACAAATCTCCATTAAGAACATATTCTATATCCTTTTCACAGTCCGTTTTTCTTCCACATTTGCATATATTGAAGTGCACTATGCATTCCAGTCAGTGTGATCTTGAAACTGTGCTTGCAAGTGTAAGAGTGGAAGGGAAATGCTGCTATAACATGCCTGTCAGTGTCAATGACTGCTTGTCATCAACCATGTTCTTTTTCACTTAACTCAGTCATAGAGTCAATGCAGAAATGATGCTTGTTTATTTACAGTGGACTACATTTTTAATTTAAGGCATAATTTACCAATTACTTGATAACTTAAAAACATGGGTCTGTGAAGTTGTGTTAGCTTTCATTGCAAAAGGATTTGAGTATAGGAGCAGGGTGCAGTTGTACAGGTGCAGTTGTATAGGTGCAGTTGTACAGGGTCTTGGTGAGACCACACCTGGAGTATTGCGTACAGTTTTGGTCTCCAAATCTGAGGAAGGACATTCTTGCCATAGAGGGAGTGCAGAGAAGGTTCACCAGACTGATTCCTGGGATGTCAGGACTGTCTTATGAAGAAAGACTGGATAGACTTGGTTTATACTCTCTAGAATTTAGGAGACTGAGAGGGGATCTTATAGAAACTTACAAAATTCTTAAGGGGTTGGACAGGCTAGATGCAGGAAGATTGCTCCCAATGTTGGGGAAGTCCAGGACAAGGGGTCACAGCTTAAGGATAAGGGGGAAATCCTTTAAAACTGAGATGAAAACTTTTTTCACACAGAGAGTGGTGAATCTCTGGAACTCTCTGCCACAGAGGGTAGTCGAGGCCAGTTCACTGGCTATATTTAAGAGGGAGTTAGACGTGGCCCTTGTGGCTAAGGGGATCAGAGGGTATGGAGAGAAGGCAGGTACGGGATACTGAGTTGGATGATCAGCCATGATCATATTGAATGGCAGTGCAGGCTTGAAGGGCTGAATGGCCTACTCCCGCACCTAATTTCTGTTTCTATGTGAACAAAAATAACAAGTGGCAATGAAGGAAACAAAAAAATCCACAATAGAAAACCCCACAATTAATTTGATCAGTGTATTTAAATGTGAAGTAGTTTCTGGTCGGAACTTACCGAGAAGTGTGGCGTTAATTCATCTTTTTCCTCCTCTGTGAAGCCAAATACTGTTAATATTTTGGGCCTGTGATCAACCACCATATGCATCTGTGCACCTCTTCCTCTCACACTCCTGCCTCGACCTCTGCCTCGTGTTTGCAAGGTCTTACCACGTCCTCCCGGAAGAATGCCCAATCGTGCAGCCTGTAAGCAGACAATGGATTTACCTCTGTCCAATTATATGAGCATTACCATTAAAGACCTGGCACAAACAACGTGTCAAATTTGCACTACACAGCTCACATTATGTAATCGGAATAAAAATAACGGAACTGATTTGAAATGCAGAGATCTGCACAAGTGCAGAACTATAGATGTGCAGTGAGAAACAATTATAAAATATGAGAATTAGCAAAAGTCTACTAAAAAGGACACTGAACAAATTAAATAGCTCCAATTATTTTTGAAACCCTTCGGAACTCAAGACTTCACCGAGTACTTATTATTGAAAATTTCCCAATGGAATATTTTCTGGAATAAGTTTTTCCACTTTCAGAATTTCCTTTACCATGTTAGCAACTATACCTTAGTTTCATGTGTGTGAAAATAGGTTAGAAAATGCAGTAGACATTGATATTAATGGCGAGAAGCAATTGACATCTCAGTTTAAACTAAAATTTAGCATGCCCTTCTTCAGCTATGGAGAATCATTAAGATCAGAAAGCATTGATAGAAACTTAAATAGTATTTATTCAAGTTTCCCTATGCAACAAAGGCAATGTAAAATATGAACACAGCATTTCCTCTGGTCATTTTCATCAAATTAATTTCAGTTGTTGCCAGCATTGCATTTAATGCAACCATTATCCACACTGAAAATGTTATATAACTATTAGTTTAAAAAAAAAGCATTTTGTTGAATCATTGACTTCCCAATAGACTTGATAACAATTGAATCTGTTGATAATGGCTTGACTGTGCTCTGCCATTACTAACACATTTCTCAGATTCCTGAATGCTGCCCCCACACCCCAATATTTCAAACTCGTCAATTTTGCAGAGTCAATACATGGACACTGGGCTCACAACATTTATTTATTCACTGTCACCCCCTCATTCGCTGCCTCTTTTAACCGAGGCTGGTAAGAGTGAAAGGCACATATATTTTATTTCTGACTGTTCATTTCTTGGTCCTTTGCATTTCATTTTATGCATATGTTAATAATTTACACTCGGTATTAAAAACATTAGCAAATTTATAGATATTATAAATTGGCTGGTTGATAAGGATGAAGAAAGGTTTTTATTTCCAGCTGCAGAATGTCTGGTCAGTTAGTCATAAATTCGGCATAATATTTAACGCAGAGAAATTCTTAAACTTGATAAAGTATATAAATATGAAGGGCATCGATAGAGTAGATATTCCGAACCTTTGTTTTACCCGGGACTGGAGGACATAGGTTTAAGTTGAGGAGTCAAAATTTAAAGATGTGCAGGACAAGTTTTTTTTTGTTTCCTTTTGCACAGAGAGTGGTGGGTGCCTGGAATGCTCTGGCAGGGGTGGTAGTGGAGGCAGATGCGAGAGACAAAAGGCCTGTTCTTGTACTGGGCTATGTTCAAAATATGAGTAATGGCATTGATCAGGTGCAACTAGGTACTGCAAATCAGAGGCTATTGTGATGAGGAACAAATAGATCTTAGAACGCATATCCTCAAACCCTTGTGGGAAGCATTATAAAGTGGTTAAAATGAGAAATAGGACGGGTTTGTTTGTTAGTCACAGCAAAGAATATATAGACAGGAAGGCGATGCCAAGTATACATATAGTATGTATTTGGCACTAACTTGAGCATCATGTGCAATGCTGGTCACCACATTATAAGAAAGGTCTGACTATATTGGAGGCGGAAGAGAGGAGATTTATGAGATTTTTCCACGACTAGAAGGTTTTAGCTACCACAAAAAAAGTCTACATATGGCGGAGCCCTAGGGGCATCAACTGAAATAGAGATCTAAAAGAGCCTAGAATGGCAAATCATTGAAAAGACCATACGTCAAATGTTTAACATAAAGTATAAGATAACTTTTGCCAGTTTTAAAACTTGACAAGGATGAACTTTGGCCACAAAAATCACAATCTCATTTCCCCTAGAATGGCAAATCATGAACATTGAAAAAGACCTGAATGCACGTGAAGAAATGTTTTAACAAGTAAAGTTATCACCAGGGCTCTCCCCAAAAGTCTTCTGACCGTTGCCAAATAGGTACAGGTGCACAACCTTTTGCCAGCCTTTTAAAACTTGACAAGGATTTCAGAATGGAAGATTTTTACTTTGGGCGGCAAAAATCACAATCATTCATTTCCAGTTAGTTCCAGGGAAGAGGAAACTTTAATTCTTAGGACACCTGGTGCCAACCTCGCGGAGCTTTCTCAGATACTGCAATCATGACTGCATCTTCAAAGAAACCAGCGGGGACAAATCTGAATGCACTCCAAATTCGCGGAGCGTCGCTGGATTTGGAGCCACGCCCTGGGGGCTCCGTTGTCGCCGGTTGGAGCTCCGACCCCGGCAAGTTATCACCACTGCGGCTCAAATCCAGCGACGCCCCGAAACAGCGCTCCGGAGCTTCTACGGCGACCCGTTGCCAAGGCGCTGCGACGCCGTACTCATTCAAAATCGCCTAAGGAAAATAATGACCGGAAGCTGCATCTCTCACCATACATTGAACTTATGCCCAGGGAGGAGGCAGCCGTGCTACAGTAGTACAGACTGGGGTGACCGTGGGTCGTTTTTGGGTCTGGCGCCAAACGCGAGCGCGCAGACGACATCTGAAAAAGGTTTTCGGAGCTTTTCGGTTTCTGGAACACCGGATAAAAGGTTGTGCACCTGTACTCTCAAAATCACTAAGGAAAAATGAGGAAGCAGCATCTCTCACCATACATGAACTTTATGCCCTAACAAAAAGCTTCAACACCACCAATTGAAAAATGTAATCCTGTGAACTTTCATACATGTACAGATACGTGTGTTTAAGATGTGCTGAAGGTTATCAATAAATAAAGCAAGCACATTATTCATTTACTTAATTTAATGTTTTAGTTATTTACTTGAATTCTAACTGCTTATAATTGTTTTATATATTTGTTAATTATTAGTTTAGTTTAGAAACACAGTACAGAAACAGGCCCTTCGGCCCATCGAGTCCATGCCAACCAGCGATCCCCGTACACTAGCATTATCATACACACTAGGGACAATTTACAATGTTTACTGAAGCCCAATTAACCTACAAACCTGTATATCTTTGGTATGTGGGAGGAAACCGGAGCGCCCGGGGAAAACTCACGCAGGCACAGAGAGAATATACAAACTCTGTGCAGATAGCACCCATAGTCTGGATCGAACCCGTGTCACTGGCGCTGTTAGGCAGCGACTCAACTGCTGCTCCACTGTGCCGACCTAGATTATGATTAAATGTTTTTTAAAGTTTAAAATACTTTAGAATCCAATGAACTGTCATGTTCTGCTTGGGTATTCTGAAGTGGGGTGTTCATATACAACATATTAAGACTACTAACTACCAGAGGAATGTAGGCAGACATACAGTGGCCTGCAAAAGTATTCATACCCCTTGAACTTTTCCACATTTTGTCACGTTACAACCACAAACGTAAACGTATTTTATTGGGATTTTATGTGATAGACCAACACAAAGTGGCGCATAATTGTGAAGTGGAAGGAAAATGATACATGGTTTTCAAATTTTTTTACAAATAAAAAACTGAAAAGTGTGGCGTGTAAAAGTATTCAGCCCCCTTTACTCTGATACCCCCAAATAAAATCCAGTGCAACTAATTGCCTTCAGAAGTCACCTAATTAGTAAATAGAGTCCACTTGTGTGTAATCTAATCTCAGTATAAATACAGCTGTTCTGTGAAGGCCTCAGAGGTTTGTTACGAGAACATTAGTGAACAAACAGCGTCATGAAGCCCAAGGAACACACCAGACAGGTCAGGGATAAAGTTGTGGAGAAGTTTAAAGCAGGGTTAGGTTATAAAAAAATATCCCAAGCTTTGAACATCTCACGGACCACTGTTCAATCCATCATCCGAAAATGGAAAGAGTATGGCACAACTGCAAACCTACCAAGACATGGCCGTCCACCTAAACTGACAGGCCGGGCAAAGAGAGCATTGATCAGAGAAGCAGCCATGGTAACTCTGGAAGAGCTGCAGAGATCCACAGCTCAGGTGGGAGAATCTGTCCACAGGACAACTATTAGTCGTGCACTCCACAAATCAGGCCTTTATGGAAGAGTGGCAAGAAGAAAGCCATTGTTGAAAAAAAGCCATAAGAAGTCCCGTTTGCAGTTTGCCACAAGCCATGAGGGGGACACAGCAAACATGTGGAGGAAGGTGCTCTGGTCAGATGAGACCAAAATTGAGGTTTTTGGCCTAAATGGAAAACGCTATGTGTGGCAGAAAACTAACACTGCACATCACCTTGAACACACCATCCCCACTGTGAAGCATGGTGGTGGCAGCATCATGCTGTGGGGATGCTTTTCTTCAGCAGGGACAGGGAAGCTGGTCAGAGTTGATGGGAAGATGGATGGAGCCAAATACAGGGCAATCTTGGAAGAAAACCTGTTAAGAGTCTGCAAAAGACTTGAGACTGGGGCGGAGGTTCACCTTCCAGCAGGACAACGATCCTAAACATACAGCCAGAGCTACAATGGAATGGTTTAGATCAAAGCATATTCATGTGTTAGAATGGCCCAGTCAAAGTCCAGACCTAAATCCAATTGAGAATCTCTGGCAAGACTTGAAAATTGCTGTTCACAGACGCTCTCCATCCAAATCTGACTGAGCTTGAGCTATTTTGCAAAGAAGAATGGGCAAAAATTTCAGTCTCTAGATGTGCAAAGCTGGTAGAGACATACCCCAAAAGACTTGCAGCTGTAATTGCAGCGAAAGGTGGTTCTACAAAGTATTGACTCAGGGGGGCTGAATACTTTTGCACGCCACACTTTTCAGTTTTTTATTTGTAAAAAAATTTGAAAACCATGTATCATTTTCCTTCCACTTCACAATTATGCGCCACTTTGTGTTGGTCTATCACATAAAATCCCAATAAAATACATTTACGTTTGTGGTTGTAACGTGACAAAATGTGGAAATGTTCAAGGGGTATGAAAACTTTTGCAAGCCACTGTACATTCCTGGCAATTGGCTGGGTAAAGACCACCTCCCCCATTAGGCTTTACCCATTTAATCAACCTCACAGGAACTGTGCACAACTTTCAGAAATGTGAGATTTAATTATGCTACATTTTAAATAATTGAAAATGCATTGATGTTTGATTATCCTTTATTTTGCCTTTTTTCTATCTGCAAATCAACATTTCAACAGTCAACTCAGCGATTTATTATCATATTAATTTGAAGTTATACTTGATTCTTTCATCTTTCTTTGGAAATGCATTATGGAATACAGTAATTTTACTTTCTCAGCTGAAGTGAAATCTGAATTGCACAGGTTAAATGAAGAGGGAAATTTACTCTATTCAAACCACCAACATGCCTTAATCATAATCTCAATCCCATATTTCCTACACCATTTTTAAAATGCGCTCAGTTCGCTTAGACCTGCTGAATCTCCCGGTTGCTAGCCATTTTAACTTCCCTTCCCATAATGACCTCCCCGTCCTGGGCCTTCTCTATTGCCAGAGGCCACCCGCAAACTGGAGGAACAGCACCTCATAATATGCTTGGGTGGTTTACAACCCAATAATTCATTTGCGTATTTTAGGTAATAAACCATCCACCCACACCCTTTTTACCCCGCTTCTTACAGTATCCTGCCTGGGCAGGCACGATAACCCCACTCCCTTCCTGCTATATCCCTTTGTCTGGCTTCACATTCCTTCATTCGTTATCTTGCACCCTTATCTCCTTTTTCATCTCTAACCTATGCCAACCCATCTGCCAATAAAATACTCACCTGTATCCACCTATCACTTGCCAAGCTCTGTCCCACCCCTACTCTTTTTCCAGCCTTCTTTCCCTCCCTACTACAATCAGTCTGATGAATTTCATCTATCCTTATCCTCCAGAGATGCTGCCTGACCGGCTAAGTCACACCAGCACTTTGTCATTTAAGTCAAGTCATTCCAGCATCCAGTTCCTTGGTTTCTACAATTTTGATACATTTTGTAACAATGACAACCTGGTGCTAAAATCAGCTGCATGCTTTGCAGCTGTGCTGTAGATCTGCAACATTTCAAAACCACTTTAGGTCCTTCCAAACCCATTTTACGCAGAAACCGAGATTTAGTTCTATTTTATTTATTTGGTGTCAACCACAAGGTGATAGTTGCGAAATTGCCTATTCAGGTTACTTTGTAAGCTAAATATCTGACTGTCTTTGTTGATGTATTTACGACAAACCTCACCTCCACTTGGAGCTGGTTCAGCTTTTTACGCAAATCTGTCGTATCCTCTCCCGAGTTAAGCTTCTTGTGAAAATCCAGTTCTGCATCCAATAATTCCTTCTGTGCCTAGATACAAAAAAAAAGATAAATCAACCTTCAACTATAACTTCTAAAGTCAACAAAACAGTTGATACTCTAACTTATGGCATTCAATTAGAAAAAAAATGGCAACCACTTAATCTGCTCTAGCCTAATTCTCAAATTGTTAGTTTGTTAAATTACTCAATGTACAGATAATTCTGATTGGAAAGATCACTTGTCCTTCCTTCCAATTCCCAAAGCCTTTTTAAACCATTCACCCCTGTGCATCCTCCATCGTAACTTCTAACTACCAAAGGGTAAAGAACTCATGGACCTTGGGCAATAAGTTTGGCAGGTCCACTGCTTCTACCTCAGATTAGTTTATGTCATGCATACCACGATACAATAAAATTCCTTGTTTGTTTGAAGCTCAGAGTAAACTGTGTGCATGGTAATGGTAATGATAAATACAATTAATGATAAATCTTAACTATTCCAAATACATAATAGTGCAATAACGGAATAACCAAATGAGGTAGAGTTAAGAGTAAGAGTACATGGCAGCACCTCCAGGAAGAGAATGTGAAGGAGGTGACATGTACAAGGCTCTGATAGCAGTGGGTCAGAAGCTGTTCTTCAGTCTGGACATCAGGGCTTTCATGCTTCTCTATCTTCTCCCAGAAGATAATGGTGATCTCCCCTCTACTACTTCAGTCTAGAGAAAGGGTCTCAATCCAGAATGGAGATAGTCTCTTAATTTTGAGATTTGCCTGAATACAAACTGCATTTTCAACTCACCAGTGCAGTATCTAGATTTATTACCAAGCTCCTTTTAGATCAGTAAATGAGATTATAATAACTAATTTGCTATCTTAAAACAAGCTCAGGTAAACAAGTCGGACGAGGAAAGATCTTTGAAGCAAAGAAAGCTGCTTGAACATAAGCAGTTTAAAAAAAAAAAATTAAACTGATGGCAACATTCTTTCTAATGAATCTTAACTAAATCTAGAGCTCAATGGGACAGTATTCAAGCATAAATTTCGTTCTTAAAAGCCAATAAATGACTTTAAAAAAAAAAATAGTGAGTTCTATTGGGCAAGTAAATCAAATGTATTCATTTCCCATTGTAACAATAACCTGTACATGGTTGTAACTTATAACAAACAGAAAAAGGTCATGTCTCAGACCAGTCTTCAGCAAATCTAATTCCTTATATCATTCAACCCCAATATCTACTTTTATAACCTTCCAGAAAACTTACTTCACAACCAACAATTTGTCCTGGTCCAACCACACTGATGTGATTGCCAAGAAATCACGACAACGTCTCAGATTCCTCAGGAAAATTAGCATGTCGGCAATGACTTATTGAACGAATTCTCGAGATCCATAGAAAGCAGATTTGTGGGAAGCATTATAACTTGATTTGGCAACTGCTCTGCCCAACTAGGTAAGAAATTGTGGAGGGTTGTAGATGCATGCAGCCCATCCTATTACACAAACCAGCTTCCCACTTCTGACTTCATCTACACTCCACAATGCCTCGTGAAAGCAAACAATATAATCAAGAAACTCTCATACCAGTCATTTCCTCTTTTCTCCCCCTTTCCCATTGGATGGAAACTGCAAAAGTTTGAAAGCACGTTCCACCAGATTCCGGAACAGCTTCCTCCCTGCTCTTATTAGACGTCTGAAAAATCCTCTCGTGGGCAGAGGGTGTCATCTTGATTTGCAAACCTACCTCATTGTGGCCCTTGCACTTTTCTGCACTCTCCCTGCAGCTGTATCACTCTATGGTATTTTTCTCTTTGCAAGCCTGTTGTACCAATATGGTACAACAGGCTTGATAGTACTCATGAATGGCTTGATAGTACTCATGAATGGCGTGCTTTACTGGATAGCACACAAGCCAACGTTTTTCACTGTACCTTGGTACACGCGACACTAATAAACCAGTTCCAGGACCAAGTGTTACTCTTCCAGTAAAACTAAAGAAATTCTCTTCTTATTATTAACATTTTTAAAAAATAAGGCACTGGTTAACTATATATTAAAAGAATCAGAGACTAACGTCAGATTTAGATTTTGGTTGCGCTGGAACCGATGGCGTTGGTGCTGATGTGGCTTTTAGCTCATCTCGCAATTGTGATATTCTTTCCGTTATATCATTAATTGTTTTCATAATTTTGGCTCTGTCTTCTGTTTTCATATTTTTATTTTTTTCCAACCTGCAAATTAATACCTGTAAAGGAAATTAAAAATATTCAAATAGTTCTCAATCTATACTCAATAACGTAAAATCAATAGTACTATCCTTGCAAAATGAACACTGTCACATGAATTATACAAAATCTTTCAAATTTAGAATGGTACACTAACAGAAGGGAAAAAATGAATAGGTCTAACATATTATGCAAAACTGCAGGGAAAATTGTCCTTATTATCTCAATCTTACATCTGCATTCCTCTGAATAATGGCCTTGCACAACCTACATATCTTTTACTTGTTATTTCCCAAGAGGCCTTTCAATTTAGAGGTGGTTGGATGAATCTTGGAAAATTAACCTGCAGGTACATCTAGCAATTAGGAAGCCAAATGATACGCAAACCATTACTGCAAAGATGTTAGAGTAAGAAAAATGCAATTATATAAGACTCCAAAAGAGACGATGCTTGATGTACTGGGTGCAGTTTTGGATTTCCTACCTCAAGGAGAATATGCCTGTTTTTACCAGGGAGTGAGAGGGTCCTCTTATGAGGAGATATCAAGTGAACAGGGTTATATCAAGTGAATTAGGCTGAATGTCACAGGACATGATCAGAGTCCTGTGACATTTGGCCTAATTATTTTTAAAACACTTGGAACCGAAATAAAGACAAACAATATTCATGAAATTCAGGAAAATTTAAAGAAAAAAGCCACTGAGTCCATCACGTCAGGTGATCAACAAAAAGAGTTGCCCAACCTTAATCCATTTTCCAGGATTTGAGGAATGGCCTTACATAGAAACAAAGAAAATAGGTGCAGGAGTAGGCCATTCGGCCCTTCGAGCCTGCACTGCCATTCAATGTGATCATGGCTGATCATCCAACTCGGTATCCTGTACCTGCCTTCTCTCCATACCCGCTGATCCCTTTAGCCACAAGGGCCACATCTAACTCCCTCTTAAATATAGCCAATGAACTGGCCTCAACTACCTTCTGCGGCAGAGAATTCCAGAGATTCACCACTCTCTGTGAAAAAAGTTTTCCTCATCTCGGTCCTAAAAGATTTCCCCCTTACAAGTCACAGCTTTTCAAACAGACATCGAAGCCCTGGAAACATAGAAAGTGGGTGCAAGAGTAGGCCATTCGGTCTTTCGAGGCAAATTTTCAATGTGGCGAGGAGTTCTGTCTCAATTACCTTTCCAGACATTGAGTGCCAAACCCCCCACACCATCTCAGTCCAATCTTTTTTAAATAATGTGTCAATTCCTTTAGTTTATGGCCAATCACATTTGCAAAATAGGCCCACCTTTTATATTCCACTTAAATTAAGTCTACCCTCAGCTTCCTCTGTTCCTCAAACACCTTCGCATTTCCATCTTTCCACATAATTAAAATTTAGTACTTGCAACATCTTCATAAAACTAGTCTGCACTTTCTCAAGTGCAGTCAGAATTTTCTTATCATGTGGTGGAACTGTATGCAGAGCTCAAACAGTGGCCTAAGTGTTCCATCCAACCCCAGCATGGCCTTGCTCCTTGACTAATGATGGAAAGCAACCTTCATGTAATTTTAACCAGCTAATAAAATGTTACGGGTCTAGATATAAAAGATAATGAATGGCTGTTCCCTTCAGTGGAGGGGTCAAGGATTAGAGATCACAAGTATAAAATATAGGAGGAGGAAATGAAAAGCGACACACAGAAAACCAGTTCTTATTGTGCAGATGGATACTGAAAAGCAATGTCTACAGATTTGGTGAATGCAGATTCTATGTTCATTTTCCAAAAGACCACTGGACAAAAATGTAGTGAGGAATTTTTTTGCAAGGCTACAGAGAACAGACAGGCAATCAAGAATATTTTATTGTCATATGTACCAGCAAGGAATTACTTGCTGCAGATTAACAGGCCTGTAAATGCAATAACATAAATATATAATGAATACAATAAATTAGTAGGCATATTAGGTGACCATAATAATACAAACGTAACATCTGTGGCAACCAAAGACACAGTCCATAGAAGATCATAGTTACTGAGATTAAGTGTTGTGTTGTGTTCAATAGCAAATGTTTGCTGCAAAATAGCTGTTGTTGAGTGTTGTGGTTTGGTTTTCAGGCCTCTGAATTTTCTTCTCAAGGTAATAGCAAAATGCAAGCGTGGCCTGGGTGGTGTGGATTTTTGATAGGTGTCCTTTGGAGGGAGCACCTCCTATAGATCCCTTCAATGGTCATTATCTGTGGACTGTGGCAATGTCCACTACTCTCTGTATTCTCCTTCATTCCTGGGCGTTCCAGTTGCGGAACCAGGCCATGATGCACACTCACTGTTCTCTACTGAAGCTTGATAAGAGTATTCAATGACATCCCGAATCTCCTCAAACTTCTGAGGAAGTAGAGGTGTTGATGAGCTTTCTTTATGATTGTATCAAGTTACTGGGCCCAAAGATCTTCAGAGATATGCACACAGAGGAACGTGAAGCTGTTGACTCTCTCCACCACTATTGACAAAGTCAGGTATGTGATTCCTCAGCTTTCTCTCCAGAAGTAAACAATGAGCTCCTTGGTCTTGCTAATATCAAGAGCAAGATTGGTGTTCTGGCAACAATTAATTATTTTCTTTGGGATGGGAGAGATGGGTGGGGAAGAGTGTAGTTGAACTGATTAGTTGAAATAGCAGTGATCCAGCAGAACCACAAGGGGTCAACTTGCTACCTTCTGTATTCAATCTTTTCTGCCCAGCTACCGTTAAAAATTAGTAGACAAACTCCTGGTCCCATTTGCATTAATGTACCTCCCAAGTAGAATTACCTTGCAATTCAATTAAGCAAATTTCACAATATTATTAAATTCATTTAAACCTTTATCAACATTTGAAATGCTCAGTGATCCAGCAGGTAATAGAAACTTGATCATTAGGAGGTAGTTTAGTAATTAATAGATCGAGGAATATTGGTGTATAGAGAAAGAACACAGCAGAGGATGCAAATTGTTCCCACATGGCAGACTATGCCTGCAGTCCCACAGCAGCCAGCAAATCCATCCCACCGACCCCGTCCCCCCCAAACACTCATTTGTATAAAAAGGTTGGGAGTTCGTAATTTGGAGACAAACTTAATTTTTGACATGTGCTTTTACCTTCTGGTACTCAATTTGTTTTTCCAGCATCTCTTGTTGTTTCTTCCTCATATCTTGCTGCAATTTAAAAGCTTCCTAAAATTAAAAGTAGACATTTTATTTTAGCAATATTTCAAACAAAATCTTTATACTGTTAAACCGCAGTAAAATAAAATTGACCCGGTTATAAAAAACATTTTCTGAAACAGAAATGTTTAATGATTTCTGGAAAAGATCCCAATCTCAAAGTTAAGAACATTGTGGGTCATATTATAAAAGGACTACAATAAACTTGCAACATAGAACACAATTTATTCTGTAGTCAATATTTTACCAATTATGGACACAAATCTGCAAAGTCTATGAAAATTTAGTCATTATTCCAAAGCGTTGGTGTAAGACTCGAGAATAAAAACTCTTATGAGGTGGGCAGCTAGTCATGCAACATTTTATTTTAACAAATATCCCTCACTTTACCAATAAATTTCCTATTATAAAAAAACACCTTCAAAATGTTTCTCCAACCAGGATCTTACCACACTGCCATAAAAGTAAATTCACTTTTATGCCCTTGTTCTAGCTTTTCACAAGTTCACAAGTTTTGGTAGTAGAATTAGGCCATTCGCCCCATCGATTTAATAATGGCTGATCTCTGCCTCCTAATCCTACTTTCCTGCCTTCTCCCCATAACTCCCGACACCCGTTCTTTTCTGTTCTGACAATAGGTTATCCGATCAGTTTATTTAGAAGCATAATTTTTGTCCTCTTGTGTCCCATCCTCTAGGTGATTATTAGAGGAATAAAAATCTGCTATTTTCCAAATCATGCATCCGGTAATTACCGGACACATGATTTGCCACACGGTATAGCAGCCGCTTTTAGCCAATCAGATTGCAGAGATTCTTAGTCTGAAGAAGGGTTTTGGCGCAAAACGTTGCCTATCTCCTTCGCTCCATAGATGCTGCTGCACCCGCTGAGTTTCTCCAGCATTTTTGTGTACCTGCAGAGATTCTTAGACCCATTTTATAATACTTAATATCTTTGAATGATAACTTTAAGATCAGCGATTTCAAAACAAACAACAGCAATAATGTCCAAGTACCTGTTTTTTCTTCTGAGCTTCTTTAGTTTCAAGTGCTTTACTCTGTGCTATAGACTTATGAGTTGGTTTTGTGATAGAAGAACTATAGCCTGCCTTTACCAGACTGGTGGATGAAGGAAGCACCTAGGGGAATAAGAATTAGCACAATAAGTTCACTGTGTTAGAATCACGGTCAAGTATTACACCATGTGAAACATCATCCAATTTCTGCATTAGAACAAAATAACCGGATGGCATCAGAAAATGTTAGTCATAACATTCAGGTGAGGTTGAATAACCGGTTGCAATATCATCTGTAATCATTATATATTTCCATATTTCAAACAGAAGAGCAATCTGCTCTTTCAATTCCACAGTACTCTATATATTACTGTATAATAAATATTTTTTTTGCTGGCAACACATTCAAGTATCTAATTCAATCACCATCACAAGGCAAAATGATTTTCCCACCATACTGCATATTGTGTTTTTTTCTTATTATGTAACTATGAGTACTGTTCTGTTCCAAAACTGGAATTAGTTAAACATTGTTCCCCCCCTTTCTGAAGTAGTCCAAGGCAAACAAACATCCTTCTGAGTCCAGTAGACAAGTGTTACTATGTATCTTATTGCATTCTTATGATGAACCTTTGGTCATATTTTTGAAGTAGGGGAAGAAAAACAGGTCTTCAAAGAACAGTAACTTGGAACTCTGGAAAGCCATGACAGGAGAATACAGGTGCTCAGCAAAGTGGTTGCTAAGTCTGTGCTTGATCTCACCAATGTAGAGGCAGCGATATTGAAAGCGTTTAATGCAATGGAGGAGGTGTCTGTGCATCTTTACCACACCTGGAAAGGCTGCCTAGGTCCCTGGATGGAGTTGAGGGAGAAGTTTCGGGCATACGTGTTGCACCTCCTACGATTGCAGGGGAAGTGCCTGAAGAGGTGGAGGGATGGATTGGAAGAGATGAGCACATGAGGGAATCACACAGCGTGCTGTCCCATTGGAAAGCAGATAAAAGTCTACATGAAGTGGATCTCTGTAACATCATCAGCCCATTCCCCTCTGGGGAGTGTCTGACTCGCCGAGTTGCTCCAGCAGCTTTTTACTTTGCGCTCCTTATCAGGCCTATCTTATACATTACATCAACTCATTACATCAAAAGTTTCAAGTTTAGTATTTCTATCTTGGTGTTCAATTTTTTGTCAAGAGGGAGAAACATGAAAATATTAATATCAGATACCTGCGAAGCTTCTCCACCTGTCCCAAACTGGTTTGAACAGGGTTGCAACCCGTCAGGCTGATTTCCACCAACTGACCCAAGTCGTTGCTTTGCTGGTGTATTTGTTAGCACAAAAGACCCTGGACTTTGGTTTCGATTTAAAATCTAAAACACAGAAAACAGGTCTGAGACATCATAACACTTCTTCCTCCAAGCTCATCAACTTAAAAAAAAAATTCTATGCTTCTATATTAACAATGAGATTTTTGAATGCCTGCTTTTAGAAAATGGTCTGGTCACCCTTTATAGAATCTGCGGTTTATAATAAGCTTTCTCAAAAGGTGTTAAGACTGAATGCAAACATAATCAATAGTGTCACCTCCCTCAAACAGGTGACCATATACCCGAATCAGAAGCCATGGATGAACAGCGAGGTCAGGCTACTGCTGAAAGCACGGGACACCGCTTTCAGGTCAGGCGATGCTCGAGCCTACAGTTCATCCAGGGCTAACCTGAAGAGGGGCATCAGGAAGGCCAAGCACTGCCATAAGCTCAGGATTGAGGAGCACTTCAACAACAACTCCGACCCCCGACGCATGCGGCAAGGCATCCAGGCCATAACGGACTACAGACCCTCCAACATCACCCCCACATCCAGCGACGCCTCCTTCCTTGAGGAGCTTAATCACTTCTATGGCCGCTTCGACAGGGACAATCTAGAGACAGCCATCAAGGCTGTGCTACCTGCCGATCACCAACCCCTCACACTCACCCCCTACGACGTATACGTGGCACTGAGTAGGACTAATGCACGTAAGGCTGCTGGCCCTGACGGCATCCCCGGGCGCGTGCTCAGGGCCTGTGCTGCGCAGCTGACAGACGTCTGGACTGACATCTTCAACCTGTCACTTGCCCAAGCAGTTGTCCCCACTTGCCTTAAAACCACCTCCATCGTGCCAGTGCCAAAACACTCCACTGCGGCAAGCCTCAACGACTTCCGCCCAGTTGCACTTACCCCCATCATCACCAAGTGCTTCGAGAGGCTGGTCCTGGCACACCTCAAAAGCTGCCTACCCCCCCCACACTGGATCCCTATCAGTTTGCCTACTGCAAGAACAGGAGTACGGAGGATGCCATCTCAACGGCACTTCACTCCGCCCTCTCCCACCTCGACAACAGAGACACTTACGTAAGAGTGCTGTTCATCGATTACAGCTCAGCATTCAACACCATTATACCATCAAAACTGATCACCAAACTAGGTAACCTGGGCATCGACCCCTCCCTCTGCAACTGGATACTGGACTTTCTAACCAACAGACCCCAGTCTGTGAGGTTAGACAAGCACACCTCTTCAACCCTCACCACCGGCGTTCCACAGGGCTGTGTGCTGAGCCCCCTCCTCTACTCCCTCTTCACCTATGACTGCACACCTGTACATGGTACTAACACCATCATCAAGTATGCAGATGATACAACGGTGATTGGCCTCATCAGCCACAACGATGAGCTGGCCTACAGGGAGGAGGTCCAGCACTTAGCAGCATGGTGCGCTGACAACAACCTGGCCCTTAACTCCAAGAAGACCAAGGAGCTCATTGTAGACTTCAGGAAGTCCAGAAGCGGCACGCACACCCCCATCCACATTACGGAGGTGGAACGTGTTTCTAGCTTCAGGTTCCTGGGAGTCAACATCTCCGATGTACTCTCTTGGACCCACAATACCTCTACTCTGATCAAGAAGGCTCATCAGCGTTCCTTCTTCCTGAGGAGACTGAAGAAGGTCCATCTGTCTCCTCAGATCCTGGTGAACTTCTACCGCTGCACCATCGAGAGCATCCTTACCAACTGCATCACAGTATGGTATGGCAACTGCTCTGTCTCCGACCGGAAGGCATTGCAGAGGGTGGTGAAAATTGCCCAACGCATCACCGGTTCCTCTCTCCCCTCCATTGAGTCTGTCCAAAGCAAGCGTTGTCTGCGGAGGGAGCTCAGCATCGCCAAGGACTGCTCTCACCCCAACCATGGACTGTTTACCCTCCTACCATCCGGGAGGCGCTACAGGTCTCTCCGTTGCCGAACCAGCAGGTCGAGGAACAGCTTCTTCCCGGTGGCTGTCACTCTACTCAACAACGTACCTCGGTGACTGCCAATCACCACCCCCCCCGGACACTTATTATTATTTATTCAAATCATTTGCTATGTCGCTCTTCCAGGGAGATGCTAAATGCATTTCGTTGTCTCTGTACTGTACACTGACAATGACAATTAAAATTGAATCTGAATCTGAATTCAGTGACATATCATTTTTTAAGTAACATGTTTGTAAAAACAAAAAGCAAACTACAATTGATTGTTTACAGGATGCAAATGACAAAAGCACCTGACCCTACATCAAGGAAGCCTAGGTTACATTTGATAACTAGTCATTTCTGTACTTTTAACAAAACCAGAATGGTAATTTCCCATTCTGTTTTTATTTTAAATGTCCAATCCTTCTGTATAAAGCAAGGATAAACAGTTGAATAAAATACAGTGTGAAGTAAAAACAATGTAGGATAAGAAATGATTTTAATGACTGCAAAATAGTAAAGCAAGGGAGAAAAGATCAAGCAAAAGACATCGACATAGTTTCCAACATAGGGAGCTGAATGTATAATAATAAAATAGTACCTTATGAACTGTGTTGTGTTGCGATACTGCTAATTGTTGTGTCTGAACTTCATGCTGATGCTGATGCTGATGTTGATGTTGTTGATGTTGTTGATGTTGTTGATGTTGAATCCCATTGTTTTCTCTGTGCCAATACACCCTAATAAATCTATTGTTCAATACTGCGGCAGTACTGGAAATGGCTCGCTTTGCCTCCTCATTGTGTGAGTACTGAATGAGAGCTGCTTCTGGATCCCCTCCAAATGCAACCTGTGTGATTAAGCAGGGAATCGAGATGATACAGAAAAAATAAAATTCCTCAAATTCAATGCTCATTAATAAATAAGAATTGTATCGATGTTTACTGCATAATTTAAACATGAAATATTCATGAATTATCTTCCTCCAGTTCTCTTACCTGAATGTTGACAATAGTACCAAATTTACTGAAATGTTCATTCAGCTGGGTAATGGTGTTCATTTCCCTTGGGATCTTGCGTACCTCCAGCTTTGTGTTATCGTAAGCATGCTGAATTTTCTTCTGGAAACCTTGTTTGTTTTGATGGTTAAAATGTTGCCTGCCAAATTTTGAAAAAAAGCGTAGCATTTACAAAATAATACCCAGAATTGAAGACTTTTACACTTGGTTAAGAATCAGCTTTGAACATTAGGATGCAGTGAAATTTAGTTGCAAATGTATCTTTCAAACCATCACTACCAAAACAAGCAGCTTCTAAAATCAACATGCAATTCTATCTCTATAAACACCAGACTGCTCTCTTGTAAAATGGAGGAATAGGAGGTGTTGCCATTATCAAGTTTGCATGAGAGTAAGTGGCCGACACTTCCTAAGGTTTAGATAAGTAAAAATATTGGGATTCCAGAATAGATGCTGTTTAGAGAAATCAGAATTCTAGAACATTCAGATAAATAGCTGCTTATTTTGGACTGAGACAAAGAGAAATTTCTTTGTGAAGAGTCGCAGATAAATTTTGGAAGCTCTCTACCCTAGAGACCTGTGCACTGAGTTCAAAAGTTGATGGTAGATCTTTGAGCAGGAGGAGCTAAGGAGAGGAACATGGGGTGGAAAGTAGATTTTAGCTATGAGATTCCGAATGGCAGGAACGCTGGGGTTATTCTCATTTCTTCATAATCACCTTGTCTCAACATGAAAATGGTTACCAAATTAATGTAAAAAGTATAAAAGGATGTGTTTAATTAAAAACAAATGTTGTAATCTAGACTAGAAAGATACAATACTTTCTCTCCACTGAATGCATAACCTTCATATTTTACTTTCAATAAGCATGTGTCCATTTAAATATATATTAAAAATTCTTCAAAAACAGCTATTATACTGTGGGACAGGGTGCTTTTTCGTTTCATTAGTGACCCAAATCTGTATTTATAACATATTGTGTAAAAGGTTTATAGAAATCATGCCTGAAACTCGTCAAGAACAAAACCTGCACATATTTTTAAAATATGAGAAAAAACTCAAATTTTCCATGAAGTAATTGTCCAAACAAAGCACTTTTGACATTGAGTCAGACGCCAATTGACCAATCACGCGCTTTGTTTCATGCTAACTAGGCAGCGAGCACACTGGGATCAGGGCTGCCTCCTAATAACATCACAACAATAGCAAGGTTTCGAAGGAATAAAGGTAATGCTAACCTTGCTGATAATTTTGTTTTACAACTGATTTATCTTTAAGTTATAATGTTGTGAACAGTGAAATAAAAATGATAAATAAAAATGTAGAGCTAGGGTTAGGATTAGGGTCAGTCAGTCGGTCAGGCTGTTGGCCGGCCGGTGGATGCAGTGAGGGGTCGGGCACGTTGTCGTCGGCCGGCCAGTGGGTGCTGTGAGGGGTCAGTAGGTCTGATCGCTGGCCGGTGGGTGCAGTGAGGGGTCAGTCGGGCTGTTGGCCGGCCGGTTTTGCAGCGAGCGAGTGGGCGGATCGACGGAGCCGGCGCTATGGTGGTGCTGAAGACCCACCCGGGCGGCGTGCAGGGCAGTGCTGCTCCCCACCATGTTGACATAATTGTGACATCGGGTGGGCTGCTGCTGATGACGATCCAGAAGGGCATGCTGGCCGAGGTGAACACACTGAGACCGGCCACATGTATGGAGCCCGCAGCCGATCCCCAAGCAGCTCCAGCCGTGGGCAGCTCTGGAGGGGGGTGGGGGGGGGGCGAGTTAGGGTTAGGCATTTTCCTCTCAGTGAAAGATGCCTCAGCCTTCCCCCAGCCTGGCATCGCCCCCGTCTCACTATAGCCGTGACCCCCACTCTGCACACAGCAGTCAATGGGGTTCAGTAAACAGGGGACCGCACAGAATCTGGCCTCACCCATTAATTAGGTGGGTTCAGGAGCCGGTGAAACCCGGGACCTCAGCGGCAGTCTCACTCAACGGATTCACAATTATATTCATTATATTATTTTTATTATATAACTCCAGTCATATTCACAGTGTGTGTGTGTGTGTGTGTGTGTGTGTGTGTGTGTGTGTGTGTGTGTGTGTGTGTGTGTGTGTGTGTGTGTGTGTGTGTGTGTGTGTGTGCGCGTGTGTGTAATAATATGGTTTAAATAGACCGCAACACGGAATTAGGCTCCCCATAGCGTAATATGAGCATTGAGCACTAGATGGCGCTGTACCTTTTTCGATCTAATTTTCTAATTAGCTTAATTAATTAGTGTGATGAGTTATGAATTCCTTCTCAATTATAATCAGTGCCAAATTTCAAGTAGATACCAGACATGGGTCAAGAACATTAAATTCTAAACACATTTTTGATGCTCGGCCCACAGCACATATCTAAGGAATGACTCTAGACACCTCTTCAAAACAAAAATATGAACCAAAAAAGTGCATAACAATGCAATCTTACTTTTCCATCCAAAGTTTTTTCATTGGTGGCCCATCCAAGGCCACCACAGTTCTCTTTCTAGATTCTGGTTCAATGACCACACGTGAAGCGTTGTTGCCGGCAGTTGCAGCTATGCACATCTCCGCTTGATTAAGTTTTATAGGTACTAAAAAAGTCAAAAATAGGAGAAAGTTAATATCAATGTGTTAATTTACAAAGTGAAGTCACTAATGTTTTATCTCAAACACTAGATTAGTAAGACATTTGAGAGACTGTGGCATTGGCTCAGCACCCAATGGCGATAGGACCATCGACTTGAGTCTTTCCCAACAGATCATTTGCGGGTAAGTGCAACTACCACCAAGCTTTACCGCGGCCCTCAACACCAAAGATCCTATAGACCACTCCTTCTAAATGCAATGGGCTTACGTGTAATACGCAACGGGGCGGAACGTGGGCCTTTTTTTCATCCATTTCAGTAACCCGACCCGACCCGCAGTGTAATCAACGTTGCGGGGGAACAGTTTGTGTTAATAAATTATAATTCTGAAAATGGGGAGAAGATTTTTACCAAAGAACTTTTATTTTTACGAGGATGTTTCCGTAACCGGCTTCCGTCTCCGCATTAGTTACCTTTGCTATGAGATCTTTGGTGCGGAGATGGAAGCCGGTTACCGAAATGGGGCCGAAAATTACCCATGAATTTGCCCATGACCGTACTGCTTATTTTTCATCGAGTGATCTATCTTGCTTGCTATAGGATCTTTGCTCAACACAGAGGTTGGCAGCATTCCTTTATGGTCAACTCTCTGCATTAGAAGACAAACAGGTTTTGGGCAGGGCAAAGTGCCACTTTCACAGAATAGATTATCTTCCAGCAGCAGTCGATGGTACTCTCAGTTTACATCCCTGGGAATAGCCAGTGAAGCACAGTGCTGAGCTACACATTTTTGCCTAGAATCAGTTGGAG
Source organism: Leucoraja erinaceus (assembly GCF_028641065.1). NCBI lineage: Eukaryota > Metazoa > Chordata > Chondrichthyes > Rajiformes > Rajidae > Leucoraja > Leucoraja erinaceus. The sequence continues at coordinate 14,268,245 of NC_073387.1, read as the reverse complement.
ACACAAATCTCAACAAAGACCACTGTATCCCTTTCCAGACTTTCTTGACAAACACGCAATCTGTAAGGTGGTGGCCGACTATCTTATCCACACTGCAGTGGCCTCCAGTGAGCATGTGAAGAGGATGAAACATTGAGCAGATTTGTTTCTCAACAGAAAATTTTCAATAAGGAACTGATGTACAACAGAGTACCAGTCCCATCCCTTTATATCTATCTCCATCGTATGATGTTCTTGGGCAAATTACTGCAATTTATTTCAGGCCAAATTCAAGAAAGCAGTCTTTAAGAATAAAATGTCGAATAAATAATTAACACTGAAATCTGCATGGAATGATTTATCCTGAATAAATTAAAAATGATTTCCCTTTAAGATCAAAAACAAATCCTCTTAAGTTAAAGAAAACACAAGTATTTTTGTTCTTTGGAATAAGTGTGTTCGGTATTTCAACTGCGCATGCCCAGGTCATAGGTCACTCGAGATAAACAAGAGCTGCTGTGTGTATACAGACCCGACTACAGTATCCGTTGTCAGGATCGAACCTGGGTCTCCGGCGCTGCAAGCGCTGTGAATTGCTACTGGAGTAAGCAACACTATTTCTCCCCTCTCCACTGGTCCATGCAGAAATCTCAGCAGTGACAATCTAATGTGCACAAACTGCATGTGACAAAAACGTGCATGAAAGGGACAATTTCTCGGCATTAACACTGGAGTTTGGGAGGAAGTGGTGGGGACTATTCACAGGAAGAGAAAGGCCTTAGGGTACAAACCAGAACCAAGGGCCTTTTTCTGTGCTGTGTCCCTAAACCAAATTAATCTAACTAGGTAAACACAAGTCATCGGAGGGCGCAGGAAGGGTGGACACAGGAACAGGTGGGGGTTGAAGGAAGGAAGGAAAGTTGTCTTGGACCAAAAAGAACTTGGGGGCTAAGATGTCAGGGGAAAAATGTAATAAGAACCAGAGGTTCAACTTTTTTCACAGTGGGCGGTGGGGAAGTTACTAAGGCAGGTATAATAACAACATTTGCATGGAGAGGAACCCTCTATCTCTCTGTCTGTGTCTGTCTTTCTGTCCACCCTGCCTCCTATTCTCCACTGTCCCAACAGATGAATCACGATCCGGTGCCCCTCAGTCTGGGTGTATGGGTTCCATTCTCACTCGGGCAGCCCTCCCGGGTTATACAGGGTTATTATACAGGAGCGAACCACGCATCCCTCTCCTGCATAACCTCAGGAGGCAGATTTGTGAGCTGAGTCTCGCTACCGTCCTCGTCCCCTCCCGAGTGTCCCATCCCTGTCCGGGGTGACCCTGGACTGGCGGGACACCGGCCCGGAGCCGTGGCGGCCCCAGGTTTACAGCCAGCGCGGAGAAGAACCGCTAACTCCAGCTCAACTCTGCTCCATCACCCGTGGAACCCGTTCCCCGACGGGCTGGGAACCGTCAGCTGCATCTCTCGCCTTGTCCAGTGGCTGTCGGTGAACCCCACCGCTGTTGGCAAAAGCCGAGCACCAGTCAACGGGAATACACACAAAATGCTGCAGTAACTCAGCACATTGTGTCTACCTATGGTGTTAAACCAGCATCTGCAGTTCCTTCCTACATGGTAATTAACGGGGTATCAATTACCCTATCAAATGTCGATAAAAAGAGAGAGGGAGGGAGGGAGAGGGGGTGGGGGGAGGGACGCCTGTCTGCTATTGAGTTAGCAGAATTCTAGATTAATTCATTGGTAGAATAGCTAACAATTTATGCAGTTTATACAGCCAGCGCTTAGTTTGCTTTTTCTTTATCACGAATGACCTTTGACAAATCCCATGATTCCTTGCATTTTACGGAATACCGAACTCGCTTATTGGGTGTTCAGTATGCCTGTCAAAAACGAACATTAGCTCAGGCAATAAAATTTCAATAGTAAGCACCTACAACACTTTAATTTTATTTTCATGCTCCAATAAATTGTTGAGCAGGAAAAAAATTCCCTCGCCCTCTTGCAAGGTGTATACGCCCGTAAAAATATAACAACGAAATATAATTCTAAATCCAATGACAGATCACTAAAATATATAACCCAATGATTCATGTTTAACCCTGCTGGATTTAGTGATTTGTAATTTCCTTCAGTGCAGAATATTGAATTATATCATTATTTTTATTACAGGCACACATTTTAGGCACAAACACTTCAATATGTAAGAGTTATTCAGATTTACTGTCCATTTAGATGAGGGGCGATAACTGTTTTTTGTTTAAAACTCCATCCTCTTTAGGAACCAAGAAAATCGTAGCCTATTTCATCAATTAAGAACGTACTTAACATGTAAAGAATAATTCACATAATATGCATGCTCAAAAGCTGCCTTTATGAGAATATCATGTGTAATTATTTTAACATTAGATTTGTTGTTAATCCATTAGAAACCAAAAATGTTATGACTATATTGTTGTAAAGCTTGTAAATTTAATAACACAAAAGCTAAGGATTGAGAAGGTTCATAGAAACTTTCATGAATAACACTGGGTGTAAATGTTAATTCTCATTTTGAATTCTGAACCACCAGCCCTTGGCAAAAAACAAATGTATGAATAGGTAACATTCTTAAAGTTTGTACCAGGCAAACATTTACCTCGTTGAGGACTATCCATGGTGCTGGACGTTAATCCAATCAAATTAGGACGCTCCGTCTGAACGCGTGGGATGTAGTGTCGATAGGGAGGTCTTGCACCACCGGTAATACTGGGAGCCTCAGGATTATAACCATCAGGCTCATAGTTATCTGAAACAGAAGCACTTCATTAATCTTTAACAAATGCATAGTGAACTGAAGTAAGGAATATAGCAAAACTGTACCAGGTTGTTACAAATACAATTTTAAAAAAACTTGGAGAAATTAAAATACAAATTGACATGCTTGCTGTGAGAATGAAAATTATAATGACTAAACATTAACTCAGCAATTTCTAATTTAAGAATTCTGTTGAAGTTCTAAAAATAGTAGCTTGGATATTGCAAGTGAAAAGATTTAAGACAAACTCTAAACCTATTTTTAGATTTAGTTGAGCATTAACCTTCTTTCCAGGTCAGATAGAATGCTCATTTTTTATCTTTTATGTATTAAATGAATATAGTTAATAAATGCCAGTGTGCCCAATGTGTCTGTTTACTGAACTATTGCAAATCTTGTGAAGGTCCTTTCTCAGGCACAGTGTGCATACCAGGAATTTGACCCAACAACAATTAAGTAGCAGCAGCAACATGGTTCAAAGTCATGATGGGAGGGAAACTAGCAGTTGGTTGATCTTTGAACTTGTTGATTGCGGAAATTGCCAATCAAGCTGGTCCTACTGAAGAAACTGGGCATAGATGCTGCAATCCATTTTGGTACAAATTGAAGTACAGTGAGCTAGTCAGAGGCAGGGCTGTTTAGTGAAGAATTTTACAATATTGGCTGGCTCTTAGGATTACAATTTAAACTTAATCACTGTTTGAGTGAGGATTGTGCCAAGTGTTCAAGAATACCGTTGGAGATACCCTAATCCAGGGAAATTGAGAGAATCCAATCACTTTCCTAACATTACTTAAATGACAAAGATTTTGGAGTCAGAAAGCAACCCATTCATTATTGGGTGCCCAACCTCCAACCGCTCCCTGTCACAACAGGACAAGTGCAGCAAATCAAATTATCTTGCTCACCAAAGGGACTTTGATGGTGGAAGCCTCGTTAAAAGTAACGTATTTTAATAAAGATGGAAGTGGCTTTACAGTGTAGGCCATGTGTGGCAAAGTTCTGTATTGTTGGACAAATGCTGTCGTAGAACAACTGTGGAACCTATAAGGATACCTATGGAAAACCTATGACGGCAATGAAATAAAGAGATCTCACAAATAGTGAAGATAAAAAATAAGATCAGTTAAACCAAACTATTAGGGCTTAAAGGAGGAGCTGCAAAGATCATTTTAAATATTATTTTTGCACAATGTGATATTGGGTGAAAAAAGTAATTTCTCAGGGCTAGAATACTGCCAATAAATATTAGCAGGATTCCTATCTTGTACGTGATTTAAAAACTCCAGACACTTCTGCCTGAACAAGATGCATTATTTACATTTTTTTGTTGCAGCAGATGTTGTTCATAAATATTTAAAGTTCATGTTAATCCATAATTTTGTTCAGATTCCATCAAATAACTAATTTGAAATCAAATTCTACCTTTTATGCACTATAATTTCTCCAGAAAAAAAACAGAACTATTTAGCCTCGGCCATTATTAAAAGAATAAAAAGCAGGGTAGTTTAGATATTTAAATGCTTCCATATGGATGCCAAAAGTTGCTGGCAATTTTATAAAGTAATGACAGAAAGCACCAACAGATTCACCATCATTACAGACATAAAATACTGACAAAGAAATAAATTCAAAACAAAATGTAATTAAATTCTCTGTCACCTGCACCTTATTTCCCAAGTCCAGCATAATGGCAGTGGTGAGGTGCAGGTTGGAAAGTAGTACAGAAAGGTTGTTGAGTGTTTTTTTTGAAGGGCCTGTCCCTCTTAGGCGATTTTTTAGGCGACTACGACAATGGAATTCACCGGTCAGCACCAGCGACAACCTACGTCACCTGGCGACAACCTATGACAACACCTACATCAGGAGAAGACAAGCTGCGACAAGTCTAGTCGCCGGCAGTCACCTAAAAGGGACAGGCCCTTAACACTCTGCATTCTTTCTCCATCTTTATTGCCCCCAAACTGAGAAAGCTATCCAGTTAATTTCAGTGTCACAGGTCAAATCAATGAACTACAACAAAAAACAAATAAACATTTAAGAGTTCAACAAAATCCTAACATTGAAACCAATTTGATTTAACCGCAATCCAACATCAACTTCCTTCATAAGTGCACAGTTACTGCTACAATTTACCATTGTTTCCTGTACCAAATTTTCCACGCCCATGAACGCTGCCACCCAGAGTAAACCACCATCAAGCTCCTCTCAAATTCAAATAACACACTGATTTATAAACACATTGTTTTCTTTTCCCACTATCAATGTATTACAGATCCAAGAAGTCCAGCTCAACAACGGTCGGAAAACTTCTGTAACATGCGATTGCACGTTCAAATGGCCTGCTCGTGCCTTTAGAAATGAAGGAGTTTGAGATAGGCTTTCAATGCCTGATCACTCAAAAGAAAATAATTCTTGAGACAGTGGTTGTTTGATAATGCTTCTCTGGAGGCTCTTGGGATATTACTTCAAAGACATTAGATAAATACAAGGACCAGTTGCAGCTTTTCAACATTTTAATATAACTAAATCGGCTATAAAATAGAGTTTGACATTTATTGCCTCACCCCACCCCCAACCAAAGGATCTGCATATTGGTGTTTGCATGGTGTCTGAATTTACTTTAGAGAATAACAGGCTATATGTCTTTCAGGTACAACTAAAAGAATAAACTCTGCAGCCATTAATTGTATAATGGTCACCGACTAGTTTGGTTAGGTTGCAGCATGCACACAATGCATGCATTAGAGCATGCTTAAAGGCCAGGCTCTAACCCATCGCTGACTTTCACTGAAACAAGATTGGTGTTGCCCTCAATATCCAATGACTAAAGCCCTCTACAAACCTGTCGCCCTGCTTCCCTCCAACAATAAATGTTCATGTTGAGACCCTGGAAAGCATAGAGCACGTCCTACATCTTGGGTGTCACCTGTCAGTGAAGGCAGAAAATGATGATGAAATTCTCCATTATGTTCAATGAGCCAGAACAACCTTTGGTTGAATGTGGAAGAATGTGTTTGAAGTTCAAGACTTCAAGCCTGCTATAAAATGTATGATTTATGTGATCCCAGCCCTCCCATTTGCTCTGTGACTTGAACTATATAGAAAGCAAACCAATGTCAGTAGCGACTCCCAGGTTAACATCACCAGTGCTGGGGCCCTACATTGTTATTGCTGCACTTTAAATGCACACTATATTGTTAATAATACAATATACTGCACTAGATTGTGTGTTTGTTTTTATATGTTGAATTTTTTCTTGATTATTATAGCCTCTGAGTGCTTTGTTTGCATATCTATTAGAAACATAGAAAATAGGTGCAGGAGTAGGCCATTCGGCCCTTCGAGCCTGCAACACCATTCAATATGATCATGGCTGATCATCCAACTCAGTATCCTGTATCTGCCTTCTCTCCATTGGCGCCCGAACAGGAACTTGAACCCTGGACCCTCAGATTATGTGCTGCAGGTAAGAATTTCCCTTTAAGGGGCATATGCCAATAAAACATTCTTAACTCTCACTCGACTCAGACAGCTCTGTTGGCCATGCCACATTATTCACTTGCCTGACTTACTAGACTCCAAAAATATATAGTCCTATCACACAGAGATTTCCGGGAAGATAGATTAAATAATTCATTATATTCTCAAGGCCTCCTTGAAATAAATGCAATATTCCTACTGACTCTCGGGAACTCCTCGCCCATGACTGCTCAAAGTGGAGAAAGAACATTCGAGCTAGCACAATAAAACTCTTAACCAGCAAACTCGGGACTTTTATCTGTTTTTTTTTTAAATACATTACACAGCAGCAAAAGTTCTCAGGAAGCACTGTCACAAACCAAAATATCAGGATAATAGAATGGCAGATTATTGACGTTTTGCACAATGAAGAACCTCAAGAGAGCAAAGAGTATAAGCAAGTCCTGTGCTAATTACAGGAGTGCACATCTGAAGTACCCAGCTGCCTGCCCCAACAAACAACTCCTGCCCCATTTGTAGAATAGTCTTCAGTTCTACATCTATATCAGCCACCTCAAAACCCCCCAAAAAGCTAAATGAGAAGCATGCCATGTTCAATTGCAAGAAAACATCTAAAGATGCATCTTTGGTATAAACCAGCATCTGCGGTTCCTTTTTATTAGATTTAAAACATCTAAGAAGATGTTTTCATAGATTAACTCACTTCAGTTTCTGATTTGAACAATACTATGTATAATACAACTTAATTGAAATATCCTGATTCTGGTAGTGTCATGATGAAAATTCAACTTATGATTCATTTAACTTACCTACACACAACCAAAGTATCAATAGCCATAATCATAACAAACCAATAAAGAATTTAAAACATCAGTAATAAAGGACAAGCATACAATATAAAACACTGCTGGAAAATTGAAATATAAAGCAAAAATATCTGGAGATGGTCAAAAGACCTGGCAGCACCGATGGGAAGAGCAGCACAAGAAATCTTCCATCAGCTTGAAAAATGATTAACCCGATACATTAACTCTGCCACAAGAGTTGGCTGGCCTCTAATTTCTAGCACTTTTTTTATTTTATGGAAGCGTATCATTATGATAAAAAATAATGCAAGCAGTAAAGGAGGGTTTGTATCCAGCAAGAAAGCTGTATAACTTTAAACACCAACATTGCTGGTTATAACTTCATCAAAGCATACAAAATAATAATTACTATCATCCTGGAGTTTATAAATGCAAGGCACTTACATTCTGAAGTTGCATATGGTGGATACTGTGGTAAAGGTGGGGGCCGTAATCCAGGTGGCGGCAAATTGGGTACTGTAGTGTTCCCAGAGATTTCAATGCCATCTATACTGCTTTTTGAGATTGGACGTGGTCCTATAAAGATAACACAGAACAAATTTTAGTTTGGAGATACAGCAAGGAAACAGACCCATCGGTCCACTGAGTCCACACCGACCATCGATCACTCCTTCACACTCGTTCTATATTATCCCACTTTCTTATCCACTCCCAACATAGTCGGGGGAATTTTAGAGGCCAATTAACCTACAATCCCCACACGTCTTTGGGTTGTGAGGAAACCGGAGCACCCATAGTAAACCCAATCTATCAAATGGAGAATTTGCCCACTTTACACAGGCGACACCTGTGGTCAAGATTGAACCCGGGTCTCTAGGCACTGTGAGGCTGCAGCTCTACCAGCTCCACCACAAATCATGGCTTTCAAATCATTAATATGGAAATGGATAATACAAAGCAGAAACATACATCAACTTATTTAGTATATTGTGCTCTATTTAAATTATTTTCAACTTCACCACTTTAACCCCACTCACACCAATATCTTACAGCCAGGTTGCTAACGCTTCATGTGCAAGTGTAAGAATGGAGTGGCTTTACATACAAGGCAAAATAATTAAAGTATATGACGTACATTCACTACATGAAATTCAACAGTTAATCTTTTTTGAATTAAAGTTAAAATTGTTTTCGTCTCAAACTCCATCTGACATTCTTTGAAAGATCAGTTTATAAGAAACTGGACCACAATTGGGCCATTTTTTAATGTCATGTCTGCTCTGTCATTCATCAAGATCATGGGTGATTTGACATCAAATCGTTTCACTTAATATCCAGAAATTTGGCACTAATTCTTTTGGATGAAGTGAGTTTCCTTAGTATTTTGGGTAGAGATTTGCAGAAGACTTATACCATGTGGGAATTTCCCCTCAACCACTAGTCTATATGAATTCTGAAACTTTGACCTCCAATGCCAGACTCTTCAATTGCAATTTTCTTAAAGGATCTTTACATTTGTTCAATGGTTTTTGATCTGGCTAGTCATGCTTAGACTGAGAAAGATGTCCATCAAGGAATTGAGCCTTGGTCTAGCTCACAAAGTGCGGAGATGCTAACCACTATACTAACAAGAAGCTGAGAACAGAAGCAGTTATGAACCCTTCCAAACTGAGCACATCTACTGATATTTCTTGTGCACAAGACTACTACTTAGTATAATAGAGAGTGGTACCACCATCTACCTGTAGATAAACACAAAATGTTGCAATAATTCAGCAGGTTAGGTAGCATCTCTGCAGAAAAGGAATAGGTGATGTTTCGGATCGGAACCCTTCTTCAGACTCCTTCTGAAGAAGAGTTCAGTCCCAAAATGTCACCTATTCTTTTCTCCAGAGATGCTGCCTGATCCGCTGAATTACTCCAGTGTATTGTGTCAATCTTCGGTATAAATTAGTTCTCCATCTACAGTTCCTCCCCTGAGGGGAGGGAATCCGCTCCCCGAGGGGTGCTATGGGGACAGTGAGCGACAATTATAGCTGCGCCACCCCAAGCACAAGACGTCATTCTTGCACACCATCAGCTTCTGCCCATACGGGCAGGTGTTCTTCTGTCAATTGGAACCCCCTGGGCAATATACCCTGATCTCTTTTATGAGCCCTGGGGGGTCGTTGTTCCCTAAAGGAGCCGGCGTCCGTTGGACATGGCACTGTGCCGCTGTCATCGCGAAGTGAAGACAGTACGGGCCGGTGCAATGAGCGGGGAGCTGGAGAGGGGAGGGAAGGGGTCACACACATGGCCGGGAAGCAGAGGGGTGTTAGGTGGGGTGAAACTGAAGGGAGCGACAATCTACTGCTTTCTTCCCAGCAAGACCATGTCGCTATTCAGCATATTGTCAATTTAACCCTCCCGCGCAATTACCCTCTTCTTCTGGTGGGGATTTAGTTCCCCTTTGTTCTGCGGATAAAGGTTGTGCACCCTTACTAACAAAACTGAGAACAATCAACTCTACTGATATTTCTTGTGCAAGACTACGACTTAGTATTCAGGTGGTACCACCATCTAGCTGTAGATGCATCCAAAAGCAATTCAGCAGGTCAGGTTGCAACAGCAGGGAAGGTGTTTTTTTGACCCTTCTCTTGCTCAACCCCTAGATTGACCCTCTGAAGTCTGGAACATTCCGTTACTCCCTTATGCTAACGAGAGCGAGCCATTGCTGCCCCATACATTTAAAGTCATGTGAGATTCTCTATTTGTATTTAAACAAATTTATCACTTTTAATAATTATCCAAATCAACTTCAATTGCTTGTAAATGCCTCTGATTATCTAATGTATTTAATAACAGAATAAGTGGCAAAAGGTCCTCAGTAAGGCACAGAGTACAGGCTACCCGAGGCTGTTTGCAACTTTCACCCTCTTTTAATCCAAGGCTATAGAATGTAGGCTGCAAAAGGAACAGCACAGCCATGGGGCTAGGATGAGAGGCCAAGCATAAGCAGCAAATTGGACTCATTTTGTACTCCTTTATGTTGTTTTTCATATTCCCAAGTCACTAGGATAAATTAAATGGCAACAGAGGGAATATTATGCAGCTTAGCCCATTTGAAGTAGTCGTTTTTCCCCAACACAGTCTTAGTGTGTGCACTCTTCACTCTGCACATGATTTTGACAGTCGGCAAATTTCAATCTATTCGGATAGAAACATGCCTCCAAAAATGTTTGAAACAATTTACAAAAAACCCAGTTTTCTTTATAATTCAATTCATTGTTAGGTTTGCATCTGTGTACAACCATGTAGCATAGTTCTATTGCATCTTCCAATGCAACACCAAAGAACATTAAAAAAAAAGGAACATCAGCAGTCAGGTTTATAAAGCCGCCTTCACTGCATATCAAGATAATACCCGATGCTCGAACCTTACTGACCACAATTCCTCAATTCACCAAGAATTCATAGAAACATAGAAAAATAGGTGCAGGAGTAGGCCATTCGGCCCTTCGAGGCAGCACCGCCATTCAATATGATCATGGCTGATCATCCAAAATCAGTACCCCGTTCCTGCATTTTCCCCATATCACTTGATTCCGTTGCCCCAAGAGCTACATCTAACTCTCTTGAAAACATCCAGTGAATTGGCCTCCACTGGCTTCTGTGATCCAGATCAATCTTACTTTCAAATAAACAGCAAAGTTTTATAACCAACATCTACAGTTTCTTGTTTCTGCACTTTGTCACCTATTCATGTTCTCCAGAAATGCTGCCTGACCTGCTGAATTACTCAAGCACTTTGTGTCTTCTTTTGTAAACCAGCATCTGTAGTTTCTCGTTTCAACATGAGGAATTTCATTTCATTTAATACAGCATGTGACACAAATCACAAATGCATTGCATATTGATGTGATGGCCTTAAGTTCCATTTTAGCCTTTGAGGAAATCAAATAAACATTTCAAGAAAATTTTGCAAGACCATGGAAAAGGGATCAAGTGGTAGAACTCGTGAGCTGCTGTTTTGGTACAGAAAGGTTGGAAACATAATGGGCCAAATAGCCTAATTCCGTGCTGTAAATCGTACTACGATTATCTACAAATGTGTTATTTTTATTTTCCCTGGTCAGTGTCATTGAGTGATAAAGTGTGGAAACAGGCCCTGTGACCCAACTTGCCCACACATGTCCCAGCTACACTAGTCCCACCTGCTCACATTTGGTCCATATCCCTCCAAACCTGTTCTATCCATGTACCCATCTAACTAGTTCGTAAATGTTGGTATAGTCCCTGCCTCAACTCCCTCCTCTGGCAGCTTGTTCCATACACCCACTACCATTTGAGTGAAAATGGAATCCTCAGATTCCTATTAAATCTTTTCCCCTTCACCTTAAACCTATGTCCTCTGGTCCTCGATTCGCCTATGGGCAAGAGACTCTGTGCATCTAACCGATCTATTTCTCTCATGATTTTATACAACATTGGTGATGGTGTTAAATGGCTCCAGTCGCAAATGATGGGTATTTTCTTTGTACATTTGTCAGTCATTCTGAATTGCTACTTTAAATATTTACTAACCAGATTTACTATTGTATATTTTAATGTTCTTTCTCAATTTACTTTGGTCAATTCAATCTTCAAAACAATAGAGGTTCCTGATCAGATCCAAGAACCTTTTTCTGTACCTAAATAATTTTCAGAACTTTCTATTATGTTCATTCTTCATCCAATGGTTCCTTTCCCATGACATAGCTAACTAACCCTGCGTTGTCTTGTAATAACAGATTTGAAGTAAAATCAACTCATTGCTCAATAAAACCAGCTTGATTATATTCCAAAGAAAGACACAAAATGCTAAAGTAACTCAACAGGTCAGGCAGCATCCCAGGAGAACATGGATAGGCGATATTTCAGTTCGGAAGCCTTCTTCAGTCTCCATAATTTGAATATATTCCATTACCTTACCCTTTATATCTTTCATGTACTATGCCAAATCCATTTGAAGATTAAACATTCTTGTTACGGTATTAACATAAATGCTTCCTTAACTCTGACATATCTGCTGCCCAATACTATGACCAGAGCCGAAGAGCATAGGAGGGTGTACACTTTTCGCATATGCTATTTTCTGCCTTTACTTCGTAGCTCAACCCGAAATAGATCAAATTGTATTACTTTTTTTTCCTCCTTGTTTTTTTGCTCAGATCTGATGAAAGGTTACAAACTTGAAAAGTTAACTATTTCTTGTTCCACACACACTGCCACGTACTGAACGTTTCCAGTATTTCATGTTTTATTTCTCATTTTCAGCACATGGCTAAGGAATTCATGTTAATCAGGTTAAAGAGATGTGCACCTCTATGGTTCTTCAAATGCATGTCAGGGGGCTCTCTATTCATGACCCAAAAGGACAGTGAACACAGATTTTGAAATTCCCATTCACATCCACTGATCATTTATCTCTTCACTTTTCCTCTCATCGCCCACTTTTTCACCTTGCATCATCCTTTTTGCCATTTAATGCCTCCCTAATTTTACCCTTTTACAGAAAGCCCTTTTATTACTCTCTCCACCTGCATCTCTAACCTGTAATTCCAGTGAAAAATGTATTGACTGAAATGTTAAACGTTCTTTTTTTCTCCAGAGACGTCACCAAACCTGTGGAGGATATTCAGCATTTTTTTTTAAATTCCAATTTTGACTCATAGATGAGGTGCTATAATAAAGCTACTCACGGCACTTAGAACAATATTTACCAACATTAAAAAGCTTTTGCCTGAAGGTGGAACTGACTGATCATTGTACTGTTCAACATAACAAATCACAGCAATTCAAGAAAATACTTCTGGGATGCTGCCTCTGCCTGACATAGCCCTATGTAACCATCCATATCAATTTTTCTTTGTTTTTCCCCCAATTGTATGCAACAACATTAACATTAGTTATCATGCAATGTTAAATCAACCATTAACTCTATACTTGACAAAATCAATTCTCAATGCTTGTACATTAGGTATTTTTCAAAATAGTAATCCCAGTTCTCACATCATTAAATCTATTTTAGTATACCAGTATTAATGACAAGATTGTATTACACAAGGGTCCTTAAGTCAACCGAAAACATTAAACAAACCATTGGAAAGTTGTCTTCCATAGCTTGGTTCATAAAAACTTATGCCCCTGTCCATCTTAGGCGATTTTTTTAGGCGACTAGGCTGTCGCCACATGTTCGCCGGGGTGTTGTCTGTATGGTCGTGAGTAGTCTCCTCAATCGCCCAAAGAATCCTAGCGTTTTTCTGGTCACCACTGGATTTTGAAATGTTCAAAATTTTTTGGCAACAGTCGGCTTGACGCCAATGAGCATAGCTTGACCTCTCCTGACGTAGGTGCTGCCGTAGGTTGTTGCCAGGATGACGTAGGTTGTCGCCGGTGCTAACTTCAGTGAATTCCATTGGTGACTACCTACGTCAATCCACGTCAACTGGCGACTGAATTGTCTTAAGATGTCGCCGACAGGGTTGTACCTTGTCATAGCTTGTGGCTGGTGGACGTAGGTGGATCTCCTAATGGGTCACCGGTTGTCAGTAGCTTGACGTCAACTAGGTGGTAGGTTGTTGTAGACATTGTTGTAGGGGGGTCCAGCCGCCAGTTTTTCAGCGACCCGCTACGACTGTGACAGTCGCTGAAAAAAATCGCCTAAGTGGGACAGGCCCATTAAGAGTACTGACAAGCAGATTCACACGACACGGCATTTAATTTCCAAAGAGACCCCTTTTTCTACAAACATTCTCTGAAAAGTCCAAATAAACAACTAAACAATAAGCATCAATTCCACATTTCTGTGTTTCGTAATTCTCTACATAGCAAAGTAAATATGATTTCATAACTTGAATGTAATGTTGTTTAACAGAAGTATTATTTTACACACACAAAATACATGAAATGAACATCTTATTGATTTACCGGCATCCGAAAATACAGACTTAACCAAGGTTCACCAAATACGAGCAAATGATTTGCTGAAATTTGTTTACAACTCAGAAATGGAACATTGATCTTACCAGATACAGAATGGATACCAGGAGGAGGTGGCTGTCCAGGTGGTGGTACAGGAGGTAACCTCAGGCTTGGAGGCAGACCTGGTAGAGGTGGAGGCAAATGATGTCCGGGCGGAGGCAACTGATGGCCTGGCGGAGGCAACCCCGGAGGTGGTGGCGGAAATGGAATCATCCCTGGAAGAGTGACGTCTTCCACTATTAATGGGTCATTACCATGATCGAAGAGGCAGAGATCACCACGCATACAGAAACCTTTTTCTGACAACAAGAAAAATAGTTCAACACATCACATTCAAAATGTATGCTTCTCACTCCAGAAAGTAAAAATGCAGTCGTGATATTGCACTTATTCACAGGTCACCCTGACTGTACATGATTGCCTAATGACCTTCAGAAAAAGTTAGTGCATAATAATTAATTTAGTTTTAAAATGGAACTGTAGACCAATAATAGTTCAGCTGATATTCAGCTCACTAATTTTTGAAATGACTCAAATATTTTCATCTGTCAAAGGAATTAAAAGACTGATTAAACAATTACAAATTAGAAATAGCCATTTTTCCACTTGAAGAACATTTGAATTCAGTTTAGTACTAGGTAATATATTTGACTTTTGTCCTTAAGTTATTGCCAAATTTCATGTTACATCACCTGTCAACCGGGGCTGCATGGTGGCGCAGCGGTAGAGTTGCTGCCTTACAGCGCCAAAGACCCGGGTCCGATCCTGACTACAGGTGCTTGTCTGTACGTTCTCCCAGTGACCTGCGTGGGTTTTCTCCAGTTTTCGCCCACACTCTAAAGACGTACAGGTTTATAAGATAATTGGCTTGGTATCATTGTAAATTGTCCCTAGTGTGTGTAGGATGGTGTAAGTGTGCAGGGATTGCTGGTCAGCGCGGACTCCGTTTCCACACTGCATCTCTAAACTAAAATTCTTACTTTACAGCCATTAATCTGCCTGATTTATAACGAGTTTTAGTCCAAACCATCAGCGCAGTATTCACTGTCAAAATGAAAAGGACATTAAATTATAGTGCAAACATTTTTGCAGTAATAAACATGAAAAATAGTACACATCACTTACCATCATAGTCTCTGCACCGGCGTTTTGGAGCTGCATTTCTACCGAAGGAGTTTGAACCCGTGTGGTTGTTATAGAAATTAGACCAGCTCTCAGTAGTGTTGTCAGGATGGTGGACAGGAGCTACCACCGTTACTGCACTCGGAGCAGGGGGCCCTCCAACAAAATACTGCTCAGTTGAACTGCTTACTGATGTACAACTGGGAACATACATATTCTCCGTGGCCTCATTTCTTTCCAATTCAAATTTTGATCTCTCCTTATGTTGATCTGTTAATTTAAAAAGTTTTTCAAATTAAATAATTTTAAAAATAAAAATCAGTCCCAAAATGATCTTGGATGCTTGCCAAATTGTTCTCCGAAAGAGCTTCAGTATTTGAATTTCATATCCATGAAATCAATATTTGCAATCGTTAATTGGTCTCCTAAAATCATGTCAGTCTTCCAAAAGGTTGAAGACAGTCCATATTTTGCTCATGTCAATTTTGCTCTTTAATCTGGCATTCTGGAAGCATTTACATAAAATAATGAATTGCCAACAGCCTTGCATAAATGCCCTTCTTACATAAGCAGGTCAGCAAAATTCACATGACAATAAATTGAAACCTGTACCTGTCACATGAATTATTCTTGATAGATTACTTTTATCTGTAAATTTAGACCTAGTGATACCTCTTACAACAATAAGATGGTTATCTTGCCGTCTTTTTTTTTTAAATGCTGATTTACATTTTTTTCCCGTACCTGAAGAAAAACTTTGAAGTCTTAATAAACAACAGTTTAGGTTCATTATTGTTTATTCACTAGTTTTCATTATTCTCTCACAAAGGCATACATTTTCTAATGGAATATACCACCTGGTGCCCTTGCTGACAAATAAAAACGCTTTTGCAAGTATAGCTTACAGTTTTAAGCAACAGAGACCTAAAGACACGATCTGAATCCAGAGGGACTGTGCTACTGCTTGCACTGTGTACTGCTCCAAGTCTCTAAATATCACAAGAATTTTCATTTGTAGCAGGACTTGTCACAGCTAAGCAGTCCAATGATTAAAGAACATAATAATGGGAGTTATGCTGGTTTATCTGTTAAAAGCAAGGATCCAGTATTTAACCTGACCTACAAGACTTCTTAGATACCTCGTAAAAGTTATGGAGATATGAGCGTCAATTGTTACCAGGAATAGCAAAGTCTGCAACTATTTCTAACCTACAATACCCCACGGAGTCAATTATCAGCATGAATCCAACTGTGGAAAACAACGACAGGTGCAGCAGAGAATACTTAGCTCCAATCGTTCCAATATGTTGAGCACACATTCGTGATCAAGTAAAATGCAATTTTTGAGTACTATTTTGCTTCTGAAAAGGAATATTTAATCACCTACTTAGATATTTTATAACTTGCTCTTCCATTCATTGGCAGTCAGTTAGATATACGGTTGAAGTAGAGATAAATTCCTGCACTCAATATTATCGGCATTGCAGTAGAGTTGATGCCTTACAGCACCAGAAACCTGGGTTCAATCCTGACTATGGGTGTTGTCTGTATGGAGTTTGTACGTTCTCCCCATGATCACGTAGGTTTTCCCCGGGAGCTCCGGATTCCTCCCACACTCGGAAGACATACAGGTTTGTACCTGGCTTCGGTAAAAATTGTTAATCGTTCGTAGTGTATAGGATAGTGCTGGCATACAGTGTGATCGTTGGTCGGTACAGGCATGGTTGACCGAAGCACTTGTTTCTGTGCTGTATCTCGAAACTAAAAATTGTCAAATTATTTAAAATTATGTCGTTATAATGGGCACAAGAAAAATGTTTAAAGCTGGCCCCTGTACACTTAGAATACATTTAATTTCCCAAGATGCATACAATCCAGCCCCATTTAAAAACCCAGTAATAAAACTAAAATTCATAAACTTGATTCATAAAGCACTTCTATGTAAAAAATGAGTGGTGTTCATCTATGAACACAATACTTCTATACAGAGAAATCTAAGACCAGTAACCTATTCACTCCACCTTTGCCATATTCTTGGAAATCCTTTTTGCACTGTTCCCAATTAAATGACATATTTCCTATAAAAGGGTAACCAGAAGTATAGATGGTGTCCAAATGTGGTCTTGGCAAGGCCTTGCACAGTGGTAACATAACATCCTGACTCATGTACTCATTACCATGATCAATGAAGGCAAGTGTTCCCAATGCCTTCTTCACCACCCTTCTATTTGTGGCACCATTTTCATAGAACTATGTACCTGCACTTTAGGTCTCTGTTCTACAACACTCCCCAAAGGCCATCAAATTTACTGTGCAACTCAACCATGGAAAATACAAAAAATTAAAGATGTATTAAATATAAAAAGTCTCGTAAAGTTTCCAGAAATAATGAGCCTCAGGAGCAGTAGCATTTTTCAATTCAACGAAAAGTGACAAAGTCGTTGATACAGAAAGTGTGAGAGTAAATTAATAACAGAGATTATCTAAGCTTTTTTTTTGCATGCAAATGGGAAATGACTGGTGAGACAAATGCAGGGGGCAGAGAGAGATAGAATTTAGAAATGGAGAATAAAAGAGAGGAAATCTGTGTCTGTGTTTATAGAAGGCTCCAGTGCCACAAAGGAAATACACACATTTAGTATTATTAATAAAATACAGCAAGTGAAGTTTATGGCCCGATAAATCCCAAACAACTGTTGGTCTTTATCCCAAAATGTTGGAAGACCATTGAGATAGTATCATCTTCCAAAATTTTAGAGATTTTAAATGGTTCCTGCACATTGGAGGGTAGTAAAATATGACAACATTATTTGAGAGAAAGAGAAAACCTGGAACAACTGATTTGTTGGCTTCACAAGTAGTTGGAAAAAAAATGAAGGGACCTATATTAACAGTTTAGTAGAAAATTAATACATTTGATTTGAGATAAGATGAAACTTCAGAAAAATCAGGTTTGACGAATTTACTGAAGAGCCTTTACTGAAGAATTATGGTATATTTCAACTTCCACATTTGAGGTCATTTTACAAAAGAAAGAGCACATGGAATTGGTTTTATATACTAGTGTGGAGTGAAACAGTAAACAATGATAGAACGATGATGTACGGGATTCACAATGACTTATTAATAGACGACAGAGGGCTGTCGTAGAAAGTAGATATTCTGGCTGGATGTCTGTGAACAGTGGAGTTCTGCAGGGTTCTGTGTTGAAACCTCTGCTGTTTGTGATATATACAAATGACCTAGACATAAAAGTAGATGAATGGTAGGGAAGTTTGCTTATGACACCAAAATTGGAAGTGTTGCAAATAATGAGAAGGGCTGTCAGAAGGAACAGCAAGATAAAGATCAGCTGCAGAAATGGACAGATAGAGTTTAATCCAAGCACGAGGTGTTGCACTCTGGGAGGTTAAATGTAAGGAGAGAGCATACATTTAATGGCATGACCCTTGGCAACATTGATGTGCAGAAGGGTCTTGGAGCCCAAGTTTATAGCTCACTACAGGTGACAACACAAGTAGATAGGCTGCTAAAGAAGGCATATGGTAAGCTTGCCTTCATTACTAGAAGCATTGAATACAACAGTCAGGAAATCTATGATGCAGCTCTGTAGGCCTTTGGTTAGGCCACATTTGGTACAACGCATGCTGTTCTGGTTGCCCCTTTACAGGAAAGATAAGGAAACTTTGGAGGTGGTTTACCAGAATGCTGCCTGGATTAATGGGTTTCAGCTATAAGAAGAGGTTGGATAGACTTGGATTGTTTTCCCTGGAACAACGGAAGTTGAGGGGAGACTTGATAGAAGTATATAAAATGATAACAGGCATAGATATGGTAGATAGCCAGAACCTTTTTCCAGGGTGGAGATTTCCAGGCATAGCTATAAGATGAGAGGGAGAAAGTTTAATGGAGATGTACAGGGCACGTTTCTGTTTACACAGAGGGCGGCGGGGGCCTGGACATATTGCCAGGGGTGGTGGTGGAGGCAGATACAATAGTGCTATTCAAGCAGATTTTAGACAGGCACATGAAAGTGCAAGGAATAGAGGAATGTGGATCATGTGCAGGCAGATGGGATCAGTTCAGTTAGACATCGTGTTCCACTGCAAACGGTGGGCCAAAGGGCTTGGTTTCTCCGTGCTGTACTGTTCTATGTTCCATATAAATATTATTTTTTCAAGAAGGCAGGCTATGGCTAGTGGAGTAGTCGACAAATTGGGAATTGGTAAGTACAGCATATATTTTTTGGCTGGGGTGGCATGGGGAAATTATGTGAATAAATTATATTCCATTGTATATGACACCAAAATATACAGATCACTCTTTCTGTCTACTCGGGTCACCTATTCTGTTATTACCTCCTTTGTTCCTGACAATTTCTGCCTGATTTCTCTCCTATAAAAAAGAGGTTCATGACAGTGATCATTCAATACTAATAATAAATACTACCCACAATATAGCCTTCCTATTATTGAAAATATAAAAGCTAATGAGGAAATATGATATAAATAGAACCGCTCGGATAATGACTCGGATAAAAGTTGGATAATTTGCAAAAGAAAAGCTTAAGGTTTTCCTGACGAAATAAACTGCATTGATGCATACACACACACAGGGAAGGATGAGTCAAGACATAGAACCGGTTAACCTAAACCTGCATAGCTTAGTTTATTGCTTTGAGGCAATTGTATCGCTGGAGGAAATTGTATTTGATATGACTGTGTGTTGAAGAATGGATAGCTGAATAGGAGCCTCTTCTTAGGCCAGAGGTAAACTGCTCTTTCCTCTATGGCTGTTAAGCTGTGAGGTTTATGCAGAGTGAGACAGAATTCAAAGCTGAGAGATAATAGACCCTGTAGTTAGCCTTGGCTATGTTAGATTATAATGAGATTGTGATAAGGGATAGGATGTATGTGAAGGGGAGTAGATGCTTAGGAGAGGAAGATAATTTGATTGATGGATTTGTTTATAGAAAGTCGAAGAAGCAGATGTAATTCAGATGTAATGGTCTGAGTTGTGAATTTACACTTTGTTCTGTAATATTTGTAAATGGCCTGGTAGAGAGATTGGAAATACAGCTCCCAGAGATAGGAGGAAAAGGGGCTGCAAATTAGAATTGAGCTGTATCCTGGCACCAAACTAAGTTGACAGATTTACGACCCATGCATGCTTGGTTGGGAGATGCGTGTTTTGAACTTAGAAACTGTAATTCAGCAAACTTATATCATTAATGTTTTAAAGACATAGGCAATAGTATTTTAAACTGTGTAACATTGTAGTAAAACAAATTATGAAATGTATTGTCTTAGTAGGAATGTAAACATTAGACTTATAGAAATTGTTTAGATTTATAGAAATATCTTTCTTCTTGGTATGCGAAGTGTGTATGTCTTGTGTGATCATTGTATTACATATGTATCTTATATTTTGAGGAGTGTTCTTTGATAATTGGGCCCACTGGGGTTTTGCTGTATTGAAATAAAATAATTCTAAAGCAAAGTTACACCACAGGCAAACAAAGGTTGTAATGAGGCCAGGGAAGGGGGATCATGTACCTGATGTTGTAAATCACCAGAAGGACACAGATGATTGGTTACTAGCTTGTCATACCCTCTGGATCTGAAATGTCTAATACCTATATAAATGACATGATCAAAGTTACTCCTCTCTGGAATCAGCTTTGTGTTGGAATGTTCATAGACTAGTCTCAGCTGAATAAATAATCGATTTCAACAGCTACAAGTGTTTGAGTCAAATTGACTTTAGATTGACAAAATAACTCAGTTTAACACTAATCTGTGGAGTCACAGATATCTGGACAAAAACAGAAAAAACAAGGTTTATAGACCTGCTCACTTACCCCTACTTGTGCTATTGCTGCGGCCAAGTACTCTATTCCGGTCCCGACTGCGACTACGACTTCGACTTTTGGTCTTCAATGGACTGTGGCTATAACTCCTACCCCTACGACGGTCATATCGATCTCGATAAAGATCTCTAGAATGGGGGTATCTCTCAAAGTCTCTGCGCCGTCGTTCTTCGCGCTTTTTCTCGTCACGGGCTCTGAAAAATTATTTTATCCTTTAATAAATTTATACCCCTGTGGATTAATATCCTTATAAAAATCCAAATTTTAGCACTAAATGGCAATGTTGAAGAAAAAGTGTTTGAGAGCACAGGTATAAAAATCAAAAAACAGTGATTTACAAATATTAAATGAACACACGGGATGCTTTTGGAAGCAACTGAAACACAGGGGTGTCATGGTGACGCAGTGGTAGAACTGCTGGCTTACAGCGCCAGAGATCTGGGTTCGATCCTGACAATGGGTGCTGTCTGTTAAGAGTTTATATATTCTCTCCATGGCTGTTGATTCCATCGTTTGCATGTTGTTCCAGTGAACGCACAGATTTCCTTCAAGTGTTCAGACTTACAATATCTCAAGGACATGGAGTAGATTAATTGACCACTGATAGAAGCTGGGTGAGAGGTTGGTGATGTTGGCGAGAGGTTGGCGAATTGATGGGAAAGTGGGGAGAATAAAATGGGATTAGTATAAATGGGCGCATGATGACAGGTGCAGTTTCATGTGATTAAAAGGCCCATTTCCAGGCTGCCTGACATGTTACATGCCAATTTCCATAAAGTGATTGATTTTTGATTAATTGTTTACTAGCAATTAACCAAAACTCAATCCATGCAAATCTCATGCCTAATGAGATCCTTCATCGCTTTCTTAATGCTTTTCAAAATATAACAATGAGAGTAAGAAAATCACACTGAAAGTAAAAAGATGTGGTTACCAGTATACATAGTAATATAGGATCTTAAATACAATACATATTCGGCAATGGCAACAAAGCAATCCTTCTTGAGCTACAGCTCGCAGCTTTGCTAATGCTGTATGAGTAACAAAGGCTCATTTTTCCTGCGGCTACATTTATTAAAACAACTAAAACAGCAAACTTTTGAATTGATTCCATATTCTTCACATTAAAATGAACCTTAAGCACGTAACCTTGGCATGACACAAATCAGTGTGCAAACAGAAGTCAAACTCAACTTTAAGCACACATTTTCAGTTAATAATTAGTCATGTTTCATACCTTGTATCAATAGGTCCTAAAAGGGGTTTAAAAGGACTGTGGCTTTTCTTTAATAAAGGTTTTTTACCATCTTGGTCCTCATCATACAGGGGAACCTAAAATAACAGGAAGTAATGGACAAAAAAAAAGTAAACCCAGACGTTTATTACAGTCACAATGTCATAAAAATGTAGGCAGAAAACTCGATGCAACTCATTTATCGCCCTTAAAATTAATGGAAAAATTCATATGACGGCACATAAATAATCCCAATTCACACCACATTGAGACTTGTCATTGTGACTCTGACAACACAAACTTGACAGGAAAACTTAGCATTCATTACAAAATTTGACTGACTTCATGGGCATTCAATTCTGTTTTAAGCTTTTATCAATACCCTAAATTTGTCAGTTGGTATAATTAAAATTTATTCGGGTATCTGCAGGTCCAAGAAAACTGGCTCAATTTTAATTATGTTTCCCACCAATGTGTGGTTGAGAAGTGTTAAAGTTCAAATGATTAAAAGGGTAAACACCAGAGTAGATTTTTTTCCCCATTTAAAATAACTAGCTGAGTTTTAATATTTTATTTAAGATACAATTTCACATGGTAACAGTCGTACAAAGTATTTCTGTCTGTCCACCATCAATTAAGTTTCTAAACCTGCTTATTTCCGAACAAAATATGACTATATATTCCAGCTATGCGCTGTTCTTCAATCTGCAGTCCCCATCATCTATAAAGCAGCACCTTGCAGCTTTAAAAAAAAAACCTAGTCAGTCATAATCCCTAATATTAAGTTACAACTCAAGGATTAACCAAAACCTTGGAGAAACATGTGGCACAAATTCTACTTGAACCCATGGTGAAATAACTAAATAGTCTCCAGGTTATAAAAGCCTTGAATTATGAATTTTATGAACATTTTCCAATGATTTTTTTAAACATTTTTTGAAACAAGTTGAGCAACAACAGTCCTAAGACATGGATAGCACTGGCAAGGTTGTTTTTAAACTAAAGATCTTTCTCCTGAAAGTCATTACTGACACAAAGGGTCACACGACTACAGGAATGAACTCAAAGGCAGGTTACTCACTTCTTTTTTGTCCTCCCTCTCTTGCCACATAGGCTGCATGTCCTGCTTCAATGTCTCCTGGACAAGCTGTTCTGGTCGTTGAACGTAGTTCTTTGTGCTTAAAGCATCAAAAAGTTTGTCCACAAAACCAACAGTTTTTCTATCAAATAATTAGAAATTAAATTAATTTAAATGCAGCATTGAGAAATGTATTCACACTCTTAATTAAATTACTACATGCAATCTACACCTGAACATGTACTGCATTCTCATTCTTGCTTGCTTTCCCACACGGGACTTGCTTGCTTTCTCACACAAAGATTCTTGTAAACCATGAGTAACATCTCCTTAAAAAAGCACTAAGTATTTCTGCAACTCTGCTGTCAGAAGAAATCAAACCAAAAGGAGAAATTGCAAAAAGGTACAAGTCTTTTACAAAACAAAATATCCTTGTATCTCATCCACCTGATGGTGAATTAATCGCTCAGTTAGTACCCTATAACAAAAATGAGCCACCAAAATCTCACCCACAAATAGAGACTAATAAAACTATTATCAGAATTGCCATTTTTCCTCTGATAGGATTTTTTTGGCCGACTTAGAAATTGAAAATAAAGAAACTGGAAGGTTCCTCCATTAATGGAATCAAAATAATGTACAGGGAAGAAAAATAAAAGTTTCAGTAACTACCTAGGCTCCTACCAATGGACACACAATGATGATGGAAAATAATTGACAATGCCAATAGTTTACTTCATATAAGTTAGGTGTCATAACCTGAACCCCGAGCAGTAGAATCCACACCAAACTATAACTGCTTCGACCATATTTTTCCTATCATTGGCTCCTTGAAACACATGGACAAGAGTAGCAGGCAGATAAAATGAGTCAGGACTCGACCTCTTAAAAATACGTTCAATTACTTGCACCAGCTCTTAACTGACATGTTTATCATCCAAATGTCTAACACTGATACAAAACACTTTGAACTACAGATGAAACAATTTTGAACTGTCTTCCATATTCCATGGAATTACAATAGATTAAATAATATCTTATTAAAGAACACATTAACAGTCAAACTTCCTTCCCAAACGTAGAACAAAAAACAGTACAGCGCTGGAATAGGCCCTTCGCCCCACAATGTCTGTGTCAAACATGTCAACTCAAACTCTTATCTGCCTGCACATAATCCATGTCCATGTGCCTACTCAAAAGGCTCTTAAACGCCACTATCATGTCTGCCTCCACCACCACCAGTGGGTTTCAGGCACCCATCACCATGTATAAGAATACCTCCCCTGCACAGCACCTTTAAACTTTACCCGTCTCACCACAAATCTATGCCCTTTAGTAGCGGATTTTTCCCACCCTGGGAAAAGGTTCTGACTGTCAATCTATGCCTCTCATAATTTTATATACTTCAACCAAGTCTCTCCTCAACATCTGGTGTTCTAGAGAAAACAATCCAAGTGTGTCCAACTTTTTGGACAGGCAGCATCTCTAGAGGGAAGAAATGAGCGACGTTTCAGGTTGAGACTCTTCTTCAGTGATGTCATGGGAGTGGGCGGAACAGAGTTAGAACGTAGTCCGAGACAGTAAGACTGGTGGCAGAACTGGGAAGGGGGAGGGGATGGAGAGGGAAAGCAAGGACTAACTTCTAATAGCTCTTGCTTTCCCTCTCTCTCTTCATCCCCTCCCCAGTTCTCCCAACAGTCTTACTGTCTCCTACTACATTTTATCTCTGTCCCATCCACTCCCCTGACATCAGTCTGAAGGGTCTCAACCTGAAACGTCATTCATTCCTTCTCTCCAGAGATGCTGCTCGTCTTGCTGAGTTACTCCAGCATTTTGTCTACCTTCGATTTAAACCAGCATCTGTAGTTCTTTCTCCCTGTAGATAATGTCCTCTAATCTCTATCATTTTAGTAACCCTCCTCTGCATTCCTTCCAAAGCTTCCACGTCCTTCCTGTACTGGACTGACCAGAACTGCATGCAAAACTCCAAATGGGCACTAACTAAAGTCTTATAACGCTGCACCATGACTTCCTGACACTCAATAGCCAAATAATGAAGGCAAGCATTCCTATCATTTGCCTTCTTTATCACTCTATCTACACAACATAACCACAACACAACACAATGGCACCAAAGTTGAGGAAGGAACCAAAGTCCAGCCAGCCTCCCCGCCGATCTTCCCAGATGTTCACTCGTAGTCGGGGCCTCCCGAGCACCCGCAGTCGCTGCCACGGGCGGCCCGATGCTCAGGCCCTCACGCCGGGATGATGGAACCCCGACGCCGAACTCCGACGGAGAATATCCTCAGCGGCCCGGACCTCCAGATCAGCCACTTCCCACCGGAGACCGTGGCTCCCGAAGTCCACGGGCTGAGCCGGGCGGAGTCGCAGGACTCCGCGATGTTGATCCGCGTTGGGAGCTCCCCGAACCACAGCTCCGCGATGCCGGTGCAGCAGGCCCAGCACTCCGGGGCTCCAAACAGCAATCCCCAGTAAGGCATCGCCCACCCCGTGATGTATCCAACGCTGCGCCGCTGCTGCTGGAGCACTGGTCGGCCCCGGTAGGAAAGGCCACGCCAATCCAGTAGGTAGGCGGGGGGGGTGGGAGGGGGCGAGGATGTAACTCGAATAATAGTCGCATCCTCTCCAGGATGCGACTGAAGGACGGTATCCCTCTTCCCCCACATAAAGACATTAAAAAAACACAGAAAACGCTTTTCAACATAACTAAAAAAAAAAAAAAGATACCGGACTGAAGGTGGAGGCAGCTAGCACCAGCGCCACCGGAAATACAATAGCAGCATAATCACTGATTAGCTGAAAATCACTAATGCAGCAAGTTAAGATTGGGAAATCACCACCTTGAAGCATATTAGCAAAATTTTGAATTGGGGATTTTCATCTGTGCTATATTAAAATAACTGTCAATGCTTCTTTGAAGAACAAGGGGATTGGCACTAATTTGCAAGCTCTTACAAAGAACTGACAAGGTATGATGGGCCAAATGACCTTCTTACTTAGGCCCATGAAACTTACATACTAAATGAAGAGATAGATGGTCGTCAGTTGGATAGGAAAACGGCAAATCCAATCAATTGTTAGATGAGAAGTGATGCACTTGAATGGCTGTCATAAATGTTATGGAAGATGTGAATACATATTCACCAGTTTATTTACAGGCAGTGGGACAGGCTGATAAGGTGATTAACAATTCCTTAGCAGTCAAAGTAAGAAAGGAAAGGTTACATTATAAATCTATCTAATATAAGATAAACCACAACTGTGTACAGTTCTGGTCACCATACTAAAGAAGTAATTACAGTGGTGAAATTGCAGTGGAAATTTACAAGACTATTGTCCAGACTGGAAAACTATATAGGAAAGAAGGGATAAACTGGGGTGGTTTACTTCTGAACAGAGTCATAGAGGGGTGGGAGATTGCAACCTTCATGTGGTCTGCCCTGTTTCGATGAATGCAATCAACCTGGTGTGCACAATCAAATAAGATCAAATAGAACAAGTTAAGTTGTCCTACAACTTTAGGCTGTGCACGGCATACGCAAGAAGAAGAGTTATAGGAAACACCACAGTGATATATTAAATCATGAAAGGGTTAAATCATAAAGTAAACAGACATAATTTTACTTAGCAGAGTTTTCAAAAATTAGGGAGATGGCATTTGAATAATTTTCAATAGGGAAAGGTTTTTCTTCTTTTTTTGCTTTAGAATGTAGTATGAAAAGGTATGGATGTATGCCAATGACAATCAGCAAAGCTACAGACCAAGTGCTGAAAAATTTGGTCTTGCCTGCTTAAGAACAGGCTGAATGCCTTTGTTTTCTATTAGCAAATCTTCTAGAAGGATAGCCTGCTTTGGTTTGTGGAAAGTTATCCATGTTCACTTCATACACCGAGAACATTAAATTTCCAGCCAGTCATACATGCAAACTATTACCATTGCTTGCATAAAAATGATTATGCTTAATGTAATGTTCAATACAATAAATGTAGGCCGACTCCTCATTACACAGTAAAGAATTGCCATACAGGCAGACCCCATTATAATGGGTAAGCGGCGGTTGTTTTGAGAAAACAGGCTGCATCATGGTTTGCTATGTTAGCTTTCATAGCAAAAGGATTTGAGTATAGGAGCAGGGAGGTTCTACTGCAGTTGTACAGGTTCTTGGTGAGACCACACCTGGAGTATTGCGTACAGATTTGGTCTCCAAATCTGAGGAAGAACATTATTGCCATAGAGGGAGTGCAGAGAAGGTTCACCAGACTGATTCCTGGGATGTCAGGACTGACTTATGAAGAAAGACTGGATAGACTTGGTTTATACTCTCTAGAATTTAGGAGATTGAGAGGGGATCTTATAAAAACTTACAAAGTTCATTGGCTATATTTAAGAGGGAGTTAGATGTGGCCCTTGTGGCTAAGGGGATCAGAGGGTATGGAGAGAAGGCAGGTACGGGATACTGAGTTGGATGATCAGCCATGATCATATTGAATGGCGGTGCAGGCTCGAAGGGCCGAATGGCCTACTCCTGCACCTAATTTCTATGTTTCCGTGACACTTAGCCGCATTATCTGCACATGCGTCATAAGACACAAGCTGGAAAAAGCAGTAACATTTATTTCCTTCCCCCATGACCCAAAAATAAATTGAAAGTGAATTTTAATTCCTTATTATCAAATTTCTGTAATATGAACAGTCCTATCTCATGGTAGTTTTATATTCTGCATTTGCCAAAATGTTCAAATATGAATCATATTCAGTTTAGTTTATAGCAGGGTGCAATGAATGACACTAAAATAGTTGGTATCCTGGACAGCAATGATGGCTGGCAACAATTACAACTGGGCCAATGAATGGCAAATGGAGTACGAGGTGTTATATTATGAAAGGTCAAACCAGGGTAGGACCTTCAGAGTGAGTGCTGGGGCCTTGGGGTGGGGGGGGGGGGGGGGGGGGGGGGGGGATGTTGTCGTGCAGAAGGATCGAGTACAATTAAAATGGCCCAGAATATCTTGCTAGGAATGAAGCATTCATGCTTACCACTGACTAATATGAAGTCCAATTACACTTTTTCCACAGATACCATGACATATTGCTGCTTAGAACCAGCTGACCATTGACGATAAATTGTGTTGTGGCACAGAATTACATATATCATGAAGAGGAAAGGAACGAGAAAAAACAAACTACAGCAAAAGATGTGGAAATACTTGCTGGTTTAGCGAAGTCCCAGGCTTGCTGGGTGGGAAATATTCTAAATATCTGAAACTATTCCAAATACATTTTTTTTTTAAAACATATATCAGTAACTAAAGCACACAAAGATATGGTTTAAAAAAACATTAACCACCTTAAAATGCACCCTTCCTTTTTACATCTACACTGCAATAACTTAAAGCCGTTTCAACAGCATCCCAAATAACCATGATCTCTAGCACGAAGAAAGGACAGCAGTCACACAACATCATGACGTGAAAAAACTGTCATCATGCTTTTTCATCATTGCCAGGTTAAAATCTTGGAACTCTTGATCTAACATCACCATGGGAATATACTGGTAGGAGCTACAGCAGCTCATCACAATCTCCTCCAGAGCAATTAGGAACAATATAAAATGCTATACCACACCGAGAGTTGAAACGTTTTTTAAAAAGTCACTGGAATCGTGTAAAAAAAAAAGTTAATCCACACAAGCAAGATCCTATAAATTGCCATAACTATGTCAAAATATTGTTTTGGTAATGATAGTAGGAAAATAGATATTGACCAGGACATTGGAGGCAAATTTCAAACTCGCAATTGACAAAAAAAAAAAATTGTACAGATTCAATTAAGTTACGAAATTGTTAAAACCAGGAAATTTGCATCTGAAGAAAAATAAATACAATTAAATGGCCACAACAGAATTTTAACCTAGTTAGTAATCAGTCTGGGGGGGGGTGAAAGAACGGTGGGAAAAGTCAGCTTCTCTACTGATTCAGTTGATTAATGCAGTATACTATGAAAGGAGGTTCAAGCGATCATTTGCTACAAACAGATGCATCCTTTTGATGTCAGCTGGCATAAAGCAAATCTGTGATAATTCACATACCACACCAATCTCAAATAAACCCTCACATCTTCACCCAAGATTTGTTCAGTTAACCTATGTTTGGGCATACCAGCTGGATCAAAAAGATTGGGTAGTTCCAATCAATTCCCTTAAATAAAGTGTATAAGATAGCAATCAGGAAATAAAATATAAATCTTACCTTTTTGCAGAAATACGTCCAGTTGATCAACGCACAAAGCCTTCAGTTCTTTTTCTGGTTTATCTTTCTTAACTAAAGCCACAACATATTTTGCTAGAGCTGAAGGATCAGCGTCACAACTGTAAAATAAGATTATTTTTTTTTAAATATAACTTAACTGATGCAAATTAAAGGTTTCTGCTTTCCAAAAGAGATCAAATCTAGCTTCAGAGTTTTTACTGTACAATTGAAGAGTAATCCACAAAATAAAAAAATCAATGTACTCTTTATACTAGTGTAATCTTTTCAATCTCAACTGAAGAAATAGCTATCAGCATAAGAAAGAGCATGTGTGGGCATTTGGCCACCATTGAAAAATTAATCGTCTACTTCAGTGACATTTTGCTCCATTAAACCAATTTCTCTCGACATCTAAATATCAATGAATCTCGATCTTAAATATATTCAGTGACTGAACTTACCTTTCCTGCCTTTCCCACATGTGAAGAATTTTGTTTTTGTCTGTCCTGAATGGTCCGTCCTGAAAGGTCTGTACCTAATTTAAGATTAATCAGATTCTAGACATCCTACCCAATAAAAAAACAACTCCACATCTCTCCAGTTAAGCCCCATGACAATTTTATATGATTCCATTGGATCCCTACCAATATTCTAAACTCTGGAGAGTAGAAGCCTCATTTGTTTAATCTCGTCTCAGGTGACAAACCTATACTCCCAGGAATTATGCTGAACCATCACCGCACTCTCACTGTTCCAAATATATTCCTCATTACATAGGGAAAGCAGATCCTTTTACAATATTGAAGATGCGATTTTATGAGGTCCTATAATATTGGAGCAAGCTGCCTTGCGATAAAGATCAACACATTATTTGTCTTCCAAATTATTTTCAACCTGAAATGTTAACTGGTTCACTTTTCAAAGATGCCATATTTCCAGCATTTTATTTTAAATTACCTACATTTAAAGGCCTTTTATTTTCAATTGTGTTCACTTTTAGTGATGTTTAGGGCTCCAGCCCCCAATTAATAATTCAATGACACTTTACTGTCACATGTACCTAGGTACTGTGAAAGTCTGTGTTTTTGCATATACAGGTGCACAACCTTTTATCCGAAAGCCCTGGGACCAGACACTTTTCGTAATTCAGAATTTTTCGGCTTTCGGAATGGAAGATTTTTAGCGTAGATTTTAACGGCTGGCGCAGTGGTAGAGTGCTCGGCTCATATCCGCAAGGTCGCGAGTTTGCGCCTCGATCCCGGCAGTTACTCGATCGCGAGTTTGAGTCTTCAATGTAGTTTTTTCTTGCAGAATAGGAGAGAATAGGGAGGGTTAGGCTGGTCATTTTCTGCGAGATGATCTTAGTGCGGGAGACAAGTGTAGGAGAGGTGTACTGACTGTGTGGGCAGAACTTTGGAAGTGATTGCCCACCATTCTCAAAAGCCGCTGTGTCTCCCTGTCCCTCCAACTCCAGAGGAATCCGCTACCCGATGGGCCGCTACGGCGACAAGTGGCAGTTCGCCCACAGCCCAAGCTGCGCCCCCTCATCCGCAACCCGGGTTCCTCTGGAGTTGGAGCGGGGCTGGGCTAGAATTGCTGCTGGCTGTGAGTCTCTGGGATCTCCGTGCTTGCAGTCGGTGTCCCGTTGGTCCTGACGTCTCCGGTCACCCCCCTGGAATGGAGCTGAGACTGGGAACTGTACCGCTCTTGCCCCCTCTGCAACTGCAAACAACCCCACAGTTCCCAGTCTCAGCTCCTGTACAGGGGGGGGTGGCCGGAGACGTCACAGCCCGAGCTGCGCCCCCTCATCCGCAACCCCATGAACAAGACGTACCTTGCACACCATCAGCTTCTGTCCCTACGGGGAGCGTGTTCCTCTGGAATTGGAACGGGGCTGGGCTGCTGCTGGCTGTGGGTCTCTGGGATCTCCGTGCTTGCAGTGGGCCTGGGAACCGATGTCCCGTTGGTCCTGACATCTCTGGTGACTGGCACTGGCTCCGACGTGAAGACAGTGCAAAGCCCCCGCGCCGGTGCAATGGGCGGGGAGCTGGAGAGGGGAGGGAAGGGGTCACACACATGGCCGGGAAGCAGAGGGGCGTAGGTGGGGTGAAACTGAAGGGGGCAACAATTTGCTGCTGCCTGCCCGCTGAGTTAAAAAGTTCCCACGCGTGCGGGCAGGCAGCAGCAGATTGTCAATTATTAACCCTCCCGCACAATATACCCTCACCTTCTCTTTTATGAATGGGGATTTAGTTCCCCTTTCTTCGAGGACCGACCGGAGGTTCCGCTGTCACCTCTGCGGGCCGCCCTCGGTGAACGTCTTCAAGGACCTTTCTTCAAGGACCGAAAAAATGTCCGCTATTCGGAGCTTTTTGTTATTTGGAACTTCGGATAAAAGGTTGTGCACCTGTAATACGCAAAGTACGCAAAGACTCGCTACATTTCTGGCATCAACAGTTACAAAAGGAATTAATAATTCTGTATAAAATACTGACAAGATAGTGCACAAAAGCCAAGGCAACCAGCTCCAAGCAATTTTTATTCCCCACTATGGTGTGAAGCATGTGGATTAGATTTGAGGCCTCTTCAGTGTATGGGTTAAATAATAAACTTAATTGATAAAGCATGCATATTTATAATGTCTTCAATCTTAGACCCCCATGTCTCTCATCCACCAGCAGGCCTGGCTTGCCGTGGAGCCGGGAAACCTGTTCCCAAGAGGCAAGCCACGGAGCAAGCACAGCTCGCCCCAGAGTCCCGAGAGGAGGCGAATGTTTCAGGAAGTTGGTGGATGCATGGAACAAAAGGTCAGTCGGCAGACCATCTGCGGGAAACAGTGCAGGGCACCCTGAAGGTGGAGTGGGCCGCTGGAGGCTCTGAAGCAGCCTGGGACTCCGCTGCATCAAAGAAGCCCAGTACGTGGCGACTAAGTCGCCATTTACGTGGCAACTATTTGCATACCTGCAGCAGCACAAAGCGGTGGAGAATTCCAAACGCTACACTTGGCCAGCCGAACCTACAACCCCACCAGGAGAATGGGCCTTTAAGGCAAGGTTTAGAACAATGCATCCATAACAACGGACTTGAAAATGGTGGCAAACCTGGCATTCTTGTATACTGTCGCAGTGTACCATTCCTATACACTTGTACTGAATCTAACAAGTGCTTATGTATTGCAATATATTTTTACTAAAATGTATTTAAAAAATAATTTCACTCTACCTCAGTGCAAGTGACAATAAAATACCATTGAACCTTTGGATCAGTGCACATAAAAAGGTAGCAACAAGCTACAATGTTTTTCCCTTGTATTTGGGTATGAATGACAGATCCAAAATGAAAGAGAATCCAAAATACAAGATATATATTGGCCAATTAGTGCATTGCAATCTCCTTCAAACAGCATTATGACAACAGGTAGTTTTAGTAACATTATTATGAAAAGGATAAATAACACAAACAACATGGTTGCACGAGCAGACCAGAAATTACCACAACAGAAAGCATCAAACCAAGAGTCTAATTAATTTTGCTGTCACCTGGATGAATGCCACTCCAAAACCACCCAGAAATCCATGCAAACATCCTAGGCAAAGCAACAGCCATCTACCTCAGTGAATTCCATCTAGTATCCCAGAAAGAAAACTAGCAACTAACCAAGACTTGTTTGGGGTCAACCCCCAAACATGCAGCATCTATCACTTCAAGAAGTCTAAAATTAAATTTCAAACCAAGTCACACATCATCCTAAAAAGTAAATTCCATAAACTGCTAAAACTTGTTACATTTAAAAATTCATGTTTTTGAATATTAACTGTCATTTTTTGTAAATAAAAAGGATTTTTTTTTTTTTTTTTTAAAGTTGTTAAAATATTCAAACCGGTTCTCAAAGTATAATTAATATGGTAAAACAACTAAATGCTTTGGCAAAGTGTAACATTTAGTAAATGCTTTCTTCCTGTACATGGCAAATTCATGACTTGCTCACTACAGAGTAATTACTTATACCTTACACAAATATACAGCATTGCCACCTTGCTAAAATAGATACAATTCACGTGGAAGTGTTGACAGCAATAGAAACACATTAGAAGACTACAGAGAGAAAAATGGGATATATTGTCTGACCCAGGCCCATATTTTCTTCCCTTAGAACAATGGCCATGTAAATCACTATGTCGTAAAAGAAAGATTCAGAAAATTAGCAGGTTAAAAAACAGACTGAAAAGTACAGAGCTTCACAATCAAAACTACAATTGTGTTAATGCACTGAGGCCAGTGGATATCAAAACTTCAATGGATTCTGGACGTTGTTGTACGTGGCTTTATATTACATGTTGTTATCATTGAATTGACCTCGCATCAAACTCACTTTAGTGCCGATAATATTGAATTCAAAATATCCTGACCAAATAATGGATATTGAATTTAAAGCGGATAGATGACAAACTGAAGCTGCAACTAGAATGTTGTATCTTGTGTAAAAAAAGCTTTCTATATAATTCAGCCGTCAGTTTTTTTTTAGAAGTGCAGTTCGCCTTGCTGCACTTGTCTGGCCTTTTCTGCTTTTATTTGCAATTCATCAGGCGTTTTTTGACAAACAAAGATGGTAAAAGTAACAGTCCATTAATCCAAAGCAATTAGCAGTAAAGCAATACTGATTCTTCAACTTACCCAATGCATTCAAAATTGAATTTTAAGACCAATATCTTCCATCATCACTGTGGCATGATGTTGGTGGTTATTGGTATTAAAATTGGCAGTAACATTTCTCCTATTAAAGCTCACTTAATAAACTAAGTACACTTAACCTATTCTTTGGGATAGGGGACGCTCCCAGTTCATTTTGATGGTAATTTCATGAAGCTGTCTAGGAATCAAAGGTCATACCACAGATTGGCAAGGAGGAACCCAATAAACCAGGTGGGTGGGTAGACTGAGATGGTACAGACTTTGTCATTTGAGCTGGGCTTCTTTTTCCCCCCCAACATACAAACATGAGATTTACTCCACCATTCGAATGCTCCTTCTCTTTGAACAGCCATTGGCCAGGGATTCTGAGGTCAGCAGACATCTTGCAATTTCCCAAGAAATAAAATTGAAAACTTTGAGTCTTTTCCTGTGCCCACCTAGCAAACTCTTCCCATGAGCATGTTAACAACACAGCCTGCTAAACAGAGCCCAAAACAATCTCAATGCCAAGGACGTTAAAGTGAGAATTAATGCTAATTTGATTATCTTTTAGATTTAGACATTTTTGGCATGCATTCTTTCCATGCCTTGACACTGCAAGTAGTCAATATTCTATAACCACATGGAAAGGCAGAGATCAGCACTTCCTGATGGAACTGGTGCAAAGCCCATCGTCTGAGGTGTGGACTTGTGAACACCCATTCCTGGGTCCATTAGAACTGAACAAGATGGTAAATTTTAATCAACGACAACTACTTTTTTTTTTTAAGTGTAGGTTTCCGGGATACAGAAGGCAGTACACATTTTCCAGGGTCTCATGAACCATTAGAAGACAGTCAGCATCACAGTGCAGACAAGATCAAGTTACGCTGTGTCATTACTCCAACACTTTTTCCTCTGCATTGTTGCAGTTAGTTTCCCCGAGAGTGGCGGTAACCTATAAAATCTACAGGCAACTCACCATAGTACCTATATTCAAACTAAAGTCATCCCATCCCCACTGGTTAAACTACTGTGTCTAGGTAATATCTACATATGTTTGGAGACAAGAGTTCAATGTCATCACTAACAGGCTCACAAAAACAAATGAGTGTTGGTCTTACACTCGACATCAGCAAGAAAAAGGCCCTCGAACAACCAGTCTTAACAATGCTACACTCTTATCATTAAAGACCAAATAAAATAATGATTTATCCAACTTCAATAGCAAACCTAGGCACCCTTAACATGTTGCACATTTTATTATTTCTTTATATTATTCCTTTATATGTAATGTAATACAAAAATCCAGTTGTCATCTCAAACTCCCCAGGTATCAACAATAAGATCTTTTAAAAGAGAAACAAATGGAAATATTCATCAGACAAAATAGCATACGTGATAATGTTTTAGGTCAATGATATGTCATCACCTCCCATGAAAGGTCATCAAACTGAAACATTAATTCTGCTTTACGCTCCAGAGGTTTCTGGACTATGATTTCCCCGCAATTGAGACATTTATTTCAGAGTTCTACCATCAACAGTTATTTTGCATTTCAGCGTATATTATGTCACTATTTGGTCAAAGTTCGCTTCCACATTCAAAACAAAAAAATTCCAAATACAGAAGCTGACAGCTGATGTTCTATGTCATTATAAAAACACAATATTCTTATAAATTTAAAAAATCCAATTATATCCACTAATCTCCTAAGTGGGACAGGGGCTTAAGATGACCAACTTCCAAACGACACTGCTGCCAGATTGGGTCCTACAGCAGAAAGTGAGTAAATCAATATATGGGGAAAACTTTACCTTCTCCTCTGCAATTTACTTGCTAAAAATGTCCATATTAGCCAAGTCTTTTTTTTTTGATGCATCAGCATCACAAGCATATACTTTCAGATAAACACACAGAAATTATACAACATTTCTTCCCATTTTCTTCCCGGCTGTTATCAGAGAACTGAACTATCCTACCACAACTAGAGAGCAGTCCTGAACTACTATCTACCTCATTTGGAGACCCTCAGACTATCTTGGATCGGACTTTACTGGCTATATCTTGCACTAAACATTATTCCCTTATGATGTATCGGTACACTGTGAATGGATCGATTGCAATCATGTATTGCCTTTTCCACTGACTGGTTAGCGTGCAACAAAAGCTTTTCATTCTACCGAGGTAAACATAACAATAAACTAATCTAAAAGCGAAAAGAAAAAGGAACGTATACAAAACAAAGACATTAGTGCAAAATATAACTGGAAAACAAGTCCATGGTAGTGCAAGTGGTGCTCCCTACCCAGAGGGTGCCGACCGGAAACGTCAACTATCTATGGTCTCCAGGGATGCTGCCTGGCCCAGTGAGTTAATCCAGAACTTTGTGATGTTTTTCGCAAACCAGCATCTGCAGTTCCTTGTTTCTACAGGCGATTCCTACTGTTCTGATGCAGAGGTATGATTACGGTTGTGCATTAATACAAGAAATTTAACTTAACATACAATAGAAGTACTGGTGGAGATAAAATCCAGAATTCACACGGAGAGCATCTCTATTGTGTTGAGCTTTGTACAACACATCCCTTGTACCAACAGAGACAAACTCAGAGGCAGCAGTTCAAAATTCATCACCGATGAGGGCTGTGTGTGCCATTGTCATTTGCAGCATCATGGCCTGGCACATCCCTCATTCTAACATTCAAACCAGGGGATCAGGGTACAAAAATCTGCAGACTGCAGCCAGGGGAATGTACATTGGTTTAATGAAGAGTTTTAATGACAAAGAGCATGACGAGGCAGCACCATGCATACCTAAAATTGAAGCAATAATCTGGTGCAGCAATGTCATGAGGTTGAATGAGAATCAAGGTGCAAAATAAAAATTTACATTAAGACTAAAATAATCCCACCGCCAAAAAAAAAAAAAAATCAGATTTTCTTCTTCTTCAGCAATTCCTCAGGATTGAGGTTGACTTACTCTCTGGCTTTATGGGTTCTGGGCTTTCTATTGAGGCCAATGTTGAATTGCACACCCACGAGACAGAAAGTGGTTGATAGGGCAGGCAATTAGGTAGATTCTGAGGCATTGTGTTTCTTCCAGTGCTTATGCAGGGATTCTGCGCATCTAACACATGGACTTAAAATGCTCAATACCATCCAAAATGCTACTTCTCATTTGTCAGTAGACTCCCGAGTCAGTGAAGTTGTTGTACTTCAAGTATGGTTTCAACACTGACATCTCCCTTAACACATGGAAAAGTGACTAGGTATGTTCAGTTCAGAAAAAGGCAACAGATCCAAAACTGCTGGAAGATGTCATTAGTGCTCTCAAATAGTCCTTCACGCATCAATAACTTGCAGAAATTGGCCCAGTTTGTTGGGACCACTGACTCCAGACCAGTCCAAATATGGACCAAATAGCCAAATTCCAATGTAATTAATTATTGCTTTAACATCAAGGCAGCATTTGACCAAGTCTGGCATCAAGAAGTCTGATAAAACACAATCAATGGGAAAACATTCCAATGTTTAGAGTGTAACAATGTTACAAAATTTTGAGATTTAAAAAATCAAGTCTGCAATTTATCCCTTCAGATAAAGCATAACAATAAGTTTAATTTGACACCAAATTCACTTTCATATCTCTAGTATTAAAAAAGTTATGACCATTTTCATACTCGGAAATTAGCATCTTGTTCCCTATTGATTTTCAATGGACATTACAAAAAAGCTGTGATCTTGGATAGTCAAACGCCCATTTCTTAAGGAAAGATTAACATTTTTAAATAGCCTAAGTGTCCAAAGATTATTCACAAATAATTCACAATATAACATGATTTTTATATCTAATTTACATTAATTTATAGGCCAAATGGAAGGAATTT
The DNA here is from genome assembly GCF_028641065.1 of Leucoraja erinaceus. Taxonomy (NCBI): domain Eukaryota; kingdom Metazoa; phylum Chordata; class Chondrichthyes; order Rajiformes; family Rajidae; genus Leucoraja; species Leucoraja erinaceus. Next base: position 14,230,036 of record NC_073387.1, on the reverse strand, counting down.
AGTGTTCAATTGCTGTAAATAAATGCCCATCTAAATCGGCTTTCTAGTGGGTTCATGTGGAACGCGCTGGTTTAGAACGTTGACATAGCGCTGGATTAGTGCCCTCAAATGCCGAGAAAAATACTGCGGGATATAAAAAGCCCAAAATGAACTATTCGTTATAGATAACTTGATATTCAGGGTTATATATATGCCCCATTTAATGTAAAAATAAGGTACATACCTTTAATTGTTTGCTTTATAAAACCCTGGGGCTGCGAGAGGTTGCGAAATCAGAGAGTAATTTTAAAACTATTATAACTATATTATCGAGGCCTATAAAACTAATAATACCTTTTGCGACCGGGTCTTGCAGCGATTTTTCGTTAATGATTTACTAGGCTGAACATGTGCGATTAGTACAGCCTAGTAAAAATCGCGTTTTAAACCCGCCCCCTCCAAACAGCGCCAAAATCGCCGACATGGCTGAGGGCAGATTCCCAAAGACGATTCAGGTAGGTTTTGTAACATACCTATAGAGTGCACTCAGCATAAAGGAAGATGGTTGTAGCTGTTGACGATTAATCATCTCAGCCTCATAACATCATTGCAGGAATTCCTTGATAGTATCCAATTCCCAACCACCTTCATCTGCTTCAATAATCTTCCAAATATCAGGAAGTACAGAGGAAAGATATTTATTGATGACTGCACAACTTTCAATTCCACTTGTAGCTTCACAGCAACTGAAGCAATCCAGGTCTGTCTGCGGCATGTCCCAGATAGTATTCAAGTGTGAACTGGTAAGTGGTAAGCAATAACTGCGACATCAAAATGTCAGGCAACGATCAGATTCAGATTCAATTTTAATTGTCAGTGTACAGTACAGAGACAACGAAATGCATTTAGCATCTCCCTTGAAGAGCGACATAGCAAACGATTTGAATAAATAATAATAAGTGTCCGGGGGGGGGGTGGGGGGTGGTGATTGGCAGTCACCGAGGTACGTTGTTGAGTAGAGTGACAGCCGCCGGAAAGAAGCTGTTCCTCGACCTGCTGGTTCGGCAACGGAGAGACCTGTAGCGCCTCCCGGATGGTAGGAGGGTAAACAGTCCATGGTTGGGGTGAGAGCAGTCCTTGGCGATGCCGAGCGCCCTCCGCAGACAGCGCTTGCTTTGGACAGACTCAATGGGGGGGAGCGAGGAACCGGTGATGCGTTGGGCAATTTTCACCACCCTCTGCAATGCCTTCCGGTCGGAGACAGAGCAGTTGCCATACCATACTGTGATGCAGTTGGTAAGGATGCTCTCGATGGTGCAGCGGTAGAAGTTCACCAGGATCTGAGGAGACAGATGGACCTTCTTCAGTCTCCTCAGGAAGAAGAGACGCTGATGAGCCTTCTTGATCAGAGTAGAGGTATTGTGGGTCCAAGAGAGGTCATCGGAGATGTTGACTCCCAGGAACCTGAAGCTAGAAACACGTTCCACCTCCGTCCCGTTAATGTGGATGGGGGTGTGCGTGCCGCCTCTGGACTTCCTGAAATCTACAATGAGCTCCTTGGTCTTCTTGGAGTTAAGGGCCAGGTTGTTGTCAGCGCACCATGCTGCTAAGTGCTGGACCTCCTCCCTGTAGGCCAGCTCATCGTTGTTGCTGATGAGGCCAATCACCGTTGTATCATCTGCATACTTGATGATGGTGTTAGTACCATGTACAGGTGTGCAGTCATAGGTGAAGAGGGAGTAGAGGAGGGGGCTCAGCACACAGCCCTGTGGAACGCCGGTGGTGTTCAGGGTGAGGGTTGAAGAGGTGTGCTTGTCTAACCTCACAGACTGGGGTCTGTTGGTTAGAAAGTCCAGTATCCAGTTGCAGAGGGAGGGGTCGATGCCCAGGTTACCGAGTTTGGTGATCAGTTTTGATGGTATAATGGTGTTGAATGCCGAGCTGTAATCGATGAACAGCATTCTTACGTAAGATGCATGAAAGACAGACCACATATCTTTGACATTTAATGGCATTAGTATTGTTGACTCCCCAAATATTCTGGGATCACCACTGATGAGAAATCCATAAATACTATGGCCACAATGCAGAGGCTGGGTAAACTACAATGAATGTCTGACTTCCTGACATCACAAAGCTTTTTCATCTTTTACAAAGCACAAGTTGGGTGCATTATGGAACATTCTCAGCTTGCTGGTAGAGTGTTGCTCCAAGGAACAGTAAAAATTCCACATCATTCAGGACAAAGTACTCCATTTAATTAGTACCCATCCACAACTTTAAATATTCAGGTACCATCAAAAGAAATGCAGCACAGAATTAGAAGGAACACAAAAGCAATGACACTGCCCTCTGCAGGTTCCAAACAGTCCTTCTTCACTGCCACCGTATCCAAGGCCTGGAACTCGCTGTAGAGTTGAGGAATACCTTCAAAGTAAGAACTGCTAAAGTTTAAGGTGGTAACTCGCCACCACCTTTTCAAGGACCGTTGGAAAGAGCAATAAGTGCTAGTCTTGACAGATACCCAGATATCTCTCCCCCCCCCCCCCAAAAAAAACAAAACTGAAGACTGGCATAGGCACCATTAATGATAGTTTGGAATTTTTAATGAAAAAACGTTTAAGTTAATGAACTTAAATTTCCCTAATGCTGTGGTAGAAAATATTCTCTTTTAAATCAACTGAGCATCACTCAAAGCTTATAATCCCTACATCACTGGGATAGAGAACCTCCGCTGTCTGATATGCAACCTCTTGAGCAACTGTGTACATCTCAACACAAGCCAGAATTAGAAACCAATTCATTTGTGAAATTGGAGAATGAGAGAGCTGAGCAACACAGAAGAATTCCAAACGGAAGCATATCCACATGTAACACAATTTCAAAAGTGAAAATTAAATAAGTAGAAATAGGGTCATCCATAATAATAACCATTTCAAAGATTGGAACTCCTACTTGACCTAATAGTTCCTTCTTTGAAGAATTTCTAGCTCGTCAACAGTCAGAAGCTCGAATAATAAAAGTGCGCAACGTTTAAAGCAATGGTCCCCATTCCCTTGGGAAAAGTCATCAGGTGTCCATTTATAAGACCAAAAAAAACTGACATTTCCGGGATGCTCATCTATATTATTACAGGTGCACAATCTTTTATCCGAAAGCCTTGGGACCAGACACTTATCGTAATTTAGAATTTTTCGGCTTTCAGAATGGAAGATTTTTAGCGTAGATTTTAACGGCTGGCTCAGTGGTAGAGTGCTCGGCTCATATCCGCAAGATCGCGAGTTTGCGCCTAGATCCCGGCAGTTATTCGATCGCGAGTTTGAGTTTTCAATGTAGTTTTTTCTTGCAGAATAGGAGAGAATAGGGAGGGTTAGGCTGGGATCATTCTCTGCGAGATGATCTTAGTGCGGGAGACAAGTGTAGGAGAGGTGTACTGACTGTGTGGGCAGAACTTTGGAAGTGATTGCCCACCATTCTCAAAAGCCTCTGAGTCTCCCTGTCCCTCCAACTCCAGAGGAATCCGCTCCCCGATGGGCCGCTACGGCGACAAGTGGCAGTTCGCCCACAGCCCGAGCTGCGCCACCCCAAGAACAAGACGTACCGTGCACACCATCAGCTTCTGCGTGTTCCTCTGGAGTTGGAGCGGGGCTGGGCTGGAGTTGCTGATCTGGGATCTCTGTGCTTGCAGTGGGCCTGGGGGTCGGTGTCCCGATGAGGGGGCGCAGCTCGGGCTGTGGGCGAACTGGCAAGTCGCCGTAGCAGCCCATCGGGGAGCGGCTTCTGGTGGTCCTGACTTCTCTCAGCTCCTGTCCAGGGGGGTGGCCGGAGACGTCAGGACCAACAGGAACCCGCTCCCCGATGGGACACTACAGCGACAAGTGGCAGTTCGCCCACAGCCTGAGCTGCGCCCCCTCATCCGCAACCCGGGTTCCTCTGGAGTTGGAGCCGGGCTGGGCTAGAGTTGCTGCTGGCTGTGAGTCTCTGGGATCTCCGTGCTTGCAGTCGGTGTCCCATTGGTCCTGACGTCTCCAGCCACTCACCTGGACTGGAGCCGAGACTGGGAACTGTACCGCCCGTGCCCCCACCCTCTGCAACTGCAAACAACCCCACAGTTCCCAGTCTCAGCTCCTGTACAGGGGGGTGGCCGGAGACGTCACAGCCCGAGCTGCGCCACCTCATCCGCAACCCCAAGACGTACCTTGCACACATTCTGCTTTGTGTTCCTCGAGTTGGAACGGGGCTGGGCTGCTGCTGGCTGTGGGTCTCTGGGATCTCCGTGCTTGCAGTGGGCCTGGGGGTCAGTGCCCGTTGGTCCCGACGTCTCCGGTGACTGGCACTGACCTGCTGGCATCGCCGACGTGAAGACAGTGCAAAGCCCCCGCGCCAGTGCAATGGGCGGGGAGCTGGAGAGGGGAGGGAAGGGGTCACACACATAGCCGGGAAGCAGAGGGGCGTAGGTGGGGTGAAACTGAAGGGAGCGACAATTTGCTGCTGCCTGCCCGCTAAGTTAAAAAGTTCCCACGCGTGCGGGCAGGCAGCAGCAGATTGTCAATTATTAACCCTCCCACGCAATATACCCTCACCTTCTCTTTTATGAATGGGGATTTAGTTCCCCTTTCTTCGAGGACCGACCGGAGGTTCCGCTGTCACCTCTGCGGGCCGCCCTCGGTGAACGTCTTCAAGGACCTTTCTTCAAGGACCGAAAAAATGTCCGCTATTCGGAGCTTTTCGTTATTTGGAACTTCGGATAAAACGTTGTGCACCTGTACTTTATTCTTATGTGAGGAAATTTGAAAAAGCCAAGCTGAAAATAAAGATGAGATCAGACCAATTAAACGAATAAGGATCACTGTGCTGATCAGTATTAGAGTATATCATGACAAATCAATGAAACGTGTTGAACCTCTAAAGACAGAAAACTGTACTGCATAATCTTTCAGACTTCTGAACAGTCAATTACAGTCTTCACGATGCACAGATGATCTAAGAGATGACCAAATTTATCTGCACTATGCATGTCAACAAAAACCAAAACATTAAAATCTATCCTTGCCAAAACTTGAAACAAAATTCATCTTACCATGAAATAAGCAACGAGATGGAAAACAGAACCAGTTGCTAAAACTCACTGCACAAATCCTTGATCCAAGAGACCACAAATAATCCAAATTATATTGCCTTCTGAAAATCAAAGAGATTACAGATACTGGAATTCTGAAATAAAAACAGAAAATGCTGGAAATACTCAAAGGAGGAAGCTGAATATTTCCATATTTCCAATTTTTATTTTAAATACCTTTTTATATGCAATCCTGTGAGCACATATGTTTTCTTCAAAAAATTCCTGCATCTCCCAGTTCTGCACCAAAGTCATTTCTCCCTCAACCAATAGCAGAATAATAGAATTTAGTAAATGTACTAAAAAATCTTAATTCCACCCAACCATGAACTATCTTGCCATTAAACTGAATCAATAATTAACTATTTTTAATTTAAGCATAACACCAGCCATCTTGAAATAATTAATTAGCATATCTCCTACTTGCTCTTATCCAATTTAGTTTGAAAATATTTGGAAGGCCATGCAATGGCCAGTAGGCAATCCAGATATAAACAATAGGGATTGTACTTATATCTGGGTTTTCTATATCTATGATATTATTTAGGGTTGGATTTGCAAGTCTCCATCAATCGCACTGAAGTGGAGATGTTCAAGAGCTTGAAGTTTCTCAGCACAAATATCACCAACAATTTGTCCTGGTCAAACAAAATTGACTATATAGCGAAGAAAGCATAACAAGAAAGCCTCAACTTCGTCAGAATACTAAGGAAATTCAGCCTGTCTTCAATGACTCTTACCAGTTTTAAAGGTGCACCATTGAAAGTACATTAGCTGGATACATCACAGTTTGGCATGACAACTGCTGTGCTCCAGACTGCAAGAAATTGCAAAGTTGTAGATGCAGTCCAGTACATCATGCAAACCAGCCTTCTCCCCCCCTCACCAAATCAACTCTATCTGCACCTCATTCTGCCTTGGGGAAACAGCACACAGAATCAAGGATTACCAACTTCCTGATCTCTCATTCTTCTCTCCTCTCCCGTCAGGCAGAAGATACCAAAACTTGAAAGCATCTACCATCACATTTAAGAATAGCTACTTTCCCACTGTTACCAGACTCTTGCTGTTTTTAAAATCTGCACTTTGTAGCCATAACGCTATATTCTGTACTGTTTCCTTTCTCTTTTTGCATTACCGTTGACACTTGTAGATATTCTTCCAATGTCATGACCGATTTTTCTTCATAAATAAGTTGTCTTGTATACTTTCAGGTACATTGCACCAACATACACATTTGCAATGCTCAACCAAACTGTGCAAGATTCCAAGCTTTCATATATTCCACGCACTTTGCTTTTCATTCCTGCGTGACATGCCAGTACTTCTGATTTCAAGGCTAAATATACTCTGCATCAAATCTTTTCCTGATATAATTAAGTACCACAGAAAAACATGGATTTGATGAGAACTATTATGTGAGAATTATCAAACTCAATTCAACAACTATATGTATTATGACATTCATAAAACCAAAATACAGAGCAAAGCATCACTAAAGCAGAAGAATTCAGCAGCAAGAATAAAGCAGCACTGGGAAACTTATTTAAAAATCCAAGCAGCAACAGTGTGCCACTTCTGTCACACTTTAAAGATGGGGAAAAAGACACATTTTAATCCCCATTAACTTGCAAATGTAATAATGATCCAGCCACCAGAATAATTTACAAGCCCTGATGAGCCTAAATCAGAAACAGTAACACCCTTTGACAAATACCACTGTATATTACTCCCATCCATGTCCAGATAATTACATGTCCACAAACAAATTCAACTGAATGTTCCATTGTGTTGAGTTGAATGCCTACAAATACAAAGTCAAGCAAGATGTAGAGACCAAGTAATATACAGCAAACTGGATTGATTAGTCTTCGATTTTTTAAAATCTGAATATTAAAAGTGCAATGACTAGCCAGTGTGTCCATTCAGCCAGAGTTTGGTCCGGCTCACAGTTTAGTTCAGTTTGCGTCAATAAGCCACAGTGTGTTTTAATGTGCAGGTCAAAGTAACAGGTTAAAAGTAGCATTCTTCCACAATCCTCAAGCCTATTAGAATAGTGAAGTACGTGTTATTTGTTTCCTATCTTGGCCATTGCACCTTGATCCCCCAAATTGGTATCTAATCAACAAAGCTTCACACAGCTTTAGCAGCTGGGTACACCAAGTCACCAGTCTCCAAAAGGCTTACTGTCCATCAAAAACTGAATGCTTGCCAATGTCTGTCCTCAATTTTTTAAATGCCATGACACATTGTTACTATGAAAGTAATCATAGTTAAACATGTGAAACATAAAAGATTAAAACTGACTTAAGACAATTATATACAGACAAATAACAAATGATTTAAATATTAGAAATGCTTGAAATGTACCCATCTCCTCCCAGCTATCTCCTCTCAACTGAGATGAACAGTCACTGAAGAATAAGGCAAAATTTCAAACAAAACTGCAGAAATTTGGAAGGCGATTGGAATGACAGTAACAAAAAACTATCCAGATTTTTACGATTTTCTAATACGTGCACATGATTAATGCAATCCTTGCGTATTGCAATTGCGCACAACTAGCTTTGCCTGTGATCAATCAGTGCAACTTTGGTTCTTCACTTTTTAAATAAGAGCTGAACTTCACTTCTCACTTTAAAAAGATTTCACTGAGCGAGCAGGATTTTATGCCAATTCGCCGTTCCTCCATCGGATAAATGTTCATACCCTGGTGAATTTCTTTTATATATAATCGCATAAATATATATATATATGCTCGAGTCAGCACATCAATCACACTGCAATAAAAGCTTGCAATTAGCTACCAGTACATCCCCCTCCCAATTTTGCTATTATTTCCAATGTAAAGCTATTTTGAGATTAGAACTTCTATAAAGTATTTATTTCTATTGGAATATCCAGAGCAATGTCAACAGAAGTAATTTTCGAGAATATACACTGTCCAATATTATTAACTGCACAAAGAGATCAATAGCTTGGAGTTATGGATTTAAGGTGATTACCAAGAGACTAGTGGCAATATGATTTTTTTCTTCATTGAAATTCAGGAAACTACTGTGCTCTGAAGTGCACTACCCAAGAGAACGATGAAAGCAGATTTAAGCAAATTGGATAAATATTTGAATTATGGGGAAAGCTTACAGGATTATTGGAAAGATTGAGTAGAATTAAATGGATAGCTCAAGAAAGAGGCTATGCCACAATCAACTGAATTTCCACCTTCACGCTGTAATAATCCAAGACTCCGTAAAATAACAATGTAAAATTAAAGTCATACTAACATTCTTTAAACCAGTGAGTGCAGCTCTGGTCACCACATTACAGAAAGGATTTTAGAGAGGGTGAATAAGAGGTTCATCAGGATGTTGCCTCGACTAGAGGGGATTAGCCATAAAGAGTTTGTACAAACGTGGATTGCTTTCTATCGTGCATCGGATGTCGATTAGGAAAGGGGGAAATGCAACGAGACCTGGGTGTGATGGTAGGCCAGTCATTGAAAGTAGGCATGCAGGTGCAGCAGGCAGTGAAGAAAGCGAATGGTATGTTAGTATTCATAGCAAAAGGATTTGAGTATAGGAGCAGGGAGGTTCTACTGCAGTTGTACAGGGTCTTGGTGAGACCACACCTGGAGTATTGCGTACAGTTTTGGTCTCCAAATCTGAGGAAAGACAGATTTCCTTCGTGTAGAAGGGTTTCTTAGCCTATTTGCCTATTTCCTCCGTGAAGAAGGGTTTCGGCCCGAAACGTTGCCTATTTCCTTCGCTCCATAGATGCTGCTGCACCTGCTGAGTTTCTCCAGCATTTTTGTGTACCTGAGTAAAGACATTCTTGCCATAGAGGGAGTACAGAGAAGGTTCACCAGACTAATTCCTGGGATGTCAGGACTTTCATATGAAGAAAGACTGGATAGACTCGGCTTGTACTCGCTAGAATTTAGAAGATTGAGGGGGGATCTTATAGAAACTTACAAAATTCTTAAGGGGTTGGACAGGCTAGATGCAGGAAGATTGTTCCCGATGTTGGGGAAATCCAGAACAAGGGGTCACAGTTTAAGGATAAGGGGGAAATCTTTTAGGACCGAGATGAGAAAAACTTTTTTCACACAGAGAGTGGTGAATCTGTGGAATTCTCTGCCACAGAAGGTAGTTGAAGCCAGTTCATTGGCTATATTTAAGAGGGAGTTTGATGTGGCCCTTGTGGGATCAGGGGGTATGGAGAGAAGGCAGGTACAGGATACCGAGTTGGATGATCAGCCATGATCATATTGAATGGCGGTGCAGGCTTGAAGGGCCGAATGGCCTACTCCTGCACCTATTTTCTATGCCTCAAGTGGTCAGGTATAACCAAGTGGTTTGCTCAACCCTTCAGAGGCAATAAAGAGTCAATTACTTTGATGCAGTACAGAAATCACATAGATCTTCATGGTTTATACCAAACAAATTGGATTTTACAACAGGTGCCATAGTTTAATTTCTAGATTTGGTATTTTGCATAGTTTAGTTTAACACATGGGCAAATGAATAATCATTGTAACCCCAGAATAGCTTCCTGAAGATAATGGCAACTGGTGGGTCTGTAAAGAAATTATTCAACTGCTGTCAGTGTCCAGAATTCAGCAATATAGCCACATAAACCCCAATACGATTCTCACCTAATTTACTTATACGTTCTATCCAGCGGGGATGATCAAATAGCAACTGGGATTTCTAAGCTATACAAAGACTGAGATCAACCATGACAACATCTTTACTTCACTGTCAGAAAAAAGTAAGAATCAAATAGCAGCTGATCTGTGTAAGTTAGTACAAGTGCACATTTTAACCATCAGGGAAACATTTAAAATGCAATAGTGAAGAGTAAAAAAAGTCAAAAATTGCAATCCCCAGTTCAATTTTTCGTTAAAAAGATACCGTAGGAATATTCTGACAAAAAAAGGCAAAGGATGAGACAATGTACATAAAATTATTTTCTTCTTGGCTGTATTTTAAAGCAAACTGAAATGTTGTGGTAGTTTACCAATGTTTTTTTTTTCTCTGGTGCCAGCGCACAAATGAATTTTATCACAATGATAGTTAGTCTCAGCATCTCAGGATTAGTTAACTAATACAAGATATTGAGAAGATCATTTGATGGTTTAGCAAAGTAGGCCAGTAACTTGTCATAGCATCTAACTCCAATGATGAGGGATAGCATCTAACTCCAATGATGAGGAAAAAGACACCATGAGCATCTTGGAAATGAAACTTGAGATGATTATATAGAGTGATTTCACGAAAGGTCACTGGAGCGTAGATCCGCACCCACGTGACCGAAAATCTCAAGTGGAGGACAGGCTAGACATCCGGTACATGTTAGTGGATGGGAAAACACGCACTTTCCCACCCGTTAAAAACGTAGAAAACGGCAAGGTTTTGATCTGCAATTTATTGTGTCAGCCGGGGTGACCGTGAGGCACAGCTACCTAGATTTACAGTCAAAAAAAGATAGAAACTAAGATAAATTAAAGGGAGAGCTGAAGGTGCCAAACCAGCGGAAGTGAACAGCGGACATTTGCCGTGGAGATTTAAAGGTCCAAAATATCGGGAAATATCGCGTTTGCTCGCTGAATTTCATCAAAAGTCAATAATGCCTTACTTTTGATGAAATTCAGCGAGCAAACGCGATAATTCCCGATATTTTGGACCTTTAAATCTTCACGGCAAATGTCCGCTGTTCACTTCCGCTGGATTGGCACCTTCAGCTCCCTCTTTAATTTACCTTAGTTTCTATCTTTTTTTTTACTGTAAATCTAGGTAGCTGTGCCTCACGGTCACCCCGACTGGCACAATAAATTGCAGATCAAAACCTTGCCGTTTTCCATGTTTTTAACGGGTGGGAAAGTGCGTGTTTTCCCATCCACTAACATGTACCGGATGTCTAGCATGTCCTCCACTTGAGATTTTCGGTCACGTGGGTGCGGATCTACGCTCCAGTGACCTTTCGTGAAATCACCCTATAATCATCCATTATTTTTAAACACATCCAGGACCCCACGAAACCCACTCTGTAGCATTCTCTACTCCGCTCAGTCCGTCTTAACCAAGCAGATCTCCCAGAGGACCAGCACTTCATCTCCCCCTCCCATTCCCAATCTGACCTTTCTGTGCTGTCAGAGTGAGGCCCAGCGCAAATTGGAGGAACACCACCTCATATTTCGCTTGTGTAGTTTACACCCCAGCGGTATGAGCGTTGACTTCTCTAACTTTAGTTAGCCCTTGCTCTCACTCTCCTTCCCCTCCCCATTCCTCCCACTAGTCCCACTGTCTCCAACCACTTTCTTTCTTTGTCACTTTCTTCAGTCTGAAGAAGGGTCTCAACCCGAAACATCGCCAATTCCTTCTCTCCATAGATGCTGCCTCACCTGCTGAGTTTCTCCAGCATTGTGTCTACCTTCAATTTTACCAACATTTGTAGTTATTTCTTATACAAAAGTTGTAGTTATCTGATAAAAGCTGAAGCTAACATAAAAACAGTTGGAAATTTCCATCTCTAAAGTTAAATATAATGACCAGATAACTATTTTCAGGTTGCACATTGAAAGTGACAAATACTCTGATAACATCACACACATTTTCATCACCATGAATTCAAACAAATATGGAATGCGTTTAGCATAATATTTATTAGTATGACTTTTGTTTATATGATGATTCTGGAATACAATAATTAAGTGCATCACAAATTTAGTCACTCTACGAATACAGAGAAGCATGGCTACTTAGACACAACAAAGTCCGACCTTTTGTGACAAGATAATTAATTAATTGATTATTTAATGACATTGGCTGCAAAGATGCATGTAGTTGTTGAGGTGCACACATCACACCGCTACAAAACCAGAGCATTAACAATGGGCTTTGCAGATCTACAGTGTAATAACACAAAGCTATCAATTTGAGAATGTCATTGATTACTTATATATTCACGTCGGTTCTCCAAATTCTCTAATTCATCGTGTGTTTATTGTAACACATGAAACGTACTGCACATGGAATAAGTAGAAACTTTTGAAAGTAATGCGAAAATCAATCAGAATCTCAAAATAAAGTCAGTTTAATTTCTTTACCCATAAACAGAGAGTGAATTGACTTCTGGACTAATTTAGAAGGCAAGTATTAACGCCAAGTTGAAAGTTGCAAACGTTTTGATTCATATAGAATATCCGTTTCCAAGGAGTTAATACTTCACAAGAAAAAGTCTTTCAAGAGAGCGAAATAGCTGATTATAATCCCATCTAGTTGTAATCGAGATAATACAACGGTATAAGCGTGTGGCCTTGCAAGCCTGCCTCATGTGGTAGTCGCAAGGCCTAAAAAGTAAGTACCCACGCGTTCCCAAACACCGCCACCCCAAAAATAAAAACAGCACACCCCAGTATATTTGAATGAGGTGCGTGGAATAATACTCACATAGGGTCCAGCGCCCTTGACAACCAAGATCTGAAAGCGTCCAGATTCTCTATGATCATCTTCCCAAGGTCTCTTACTCAGTGCCAGCTGCACCATGAGAATGATCCGCCTCAGTGAGAGTCCGCCAGCGACATGACAACAAACGGGGAGCAGGCCGCAGCGCACCGCGCACACAAACCTCGCTCGCTCGCTCGCACCCGCCCACCCCAAGCTGACGGACAGGGCCGCCCACTAATCACCCGCCCGCTCTCCCACCGCCCGGCCAATGGGACGGAGAGGGAGGCGGGACAGGCAGCAGGCAGCAAGTTAGATTGACGGTCGTCAACGGCCTGTGAGGACGAGCAGTCGATCAGTCCAAAGTTAGATTTTTTTCCCTCTTCTTCTCCTCGCTGTAAACAAAATGTCGCGTCTCTAGAGGAGGAATATATATATATATATTTTTTAAATGATACAAAACAAAAGCGCCGCGAGTTTACTGACACAACGTCGAGGTGGACTAGGCCGCGCTGTTTGACGTCGCGCGGGCACGTACTGTTTGATAGGCAGCTCCCTGGTCCAATCACAGCGTTCGGTCCGGCGTGTTCCGCTTCCTCATTGGACAGGTGGCCGGAGGGGGCGGGACGTTCGCGTCTGACTGGGATCCTCGAGGCTGCCCGCGGTCAGGGGAGAAAATCATCAAAACCGGCCGTCAGCTTTATTTCTGAGGTGATTGCATCGGGAATATTTAATCAAACATGGGCAAATTCCAGTGCAACGCCACAGGTCGCGTCACAGAAATAGGCCGATGTGATTTGACGGGCATCACGCCGGCCCCGCCCACTGCTCAGTGATATCTCGCGAGATGTCGCCCCGGGCAGGGTCTCCGCGCTGACGTTCAGCAACAACGCGTCCCGGGGTCACAGCAGTACAACCAAACCCAAAGATCCTATAGCAATCTCCGCTATAGGATATTTGAGTACAACCCCAGTGCTGCTGCAACCCCGAAGAGCCGCATCGGCACAGGCATAATGCTGCTCTCCAACACTTTTGCAAACCAGCAGCTGACACTAGCTCATGGCTGCACCCCGGCGCTGTTGCAAACCCGAGTTTACACTTACTCAAAGTGTTCAAGAATACCTACTCAATACTGCATTCCAGCGCTGCTGTAAACCAAAGGACCTGACGCCAGCTCAAGGCTGTACCTCACACCTTCTTCTGAATTTGTAGTCGGCAGGGCAGTACTCTGCATATCGCCAACACCAATTCAGTGCTGTAATCTAGCTGTGTTGCAAACCCGCGTTTACCATCGCCCGCCGGGGGCTTTGACTCGGACATCGGGAGGAGGATGAGAGAGTGCAGGGGAGAGATAAGACTTTGCCTTCCATCACAGTGAGGAGGAGATTCACTGTGATGGATGTTTGTGTAAATTGTGTTGTGTCTTGGTTCTTTTTCTTGTGTGTATGACTGCAGAAACCAAATTTCGTTTGAACCTCAATGAGTTAAAATGACAACAAATAAATTGTATTGTTATTGTATTGTACCCAACTCAGTACTTCACTCCAGCGCTGTTGCAAACCCGATGAGCTTACACCAGCTCAATGGTTCAATGGGGCTTTTTTTGTCACATATGCAACTGTACAGTTAAATTCTTTTTGCATATATTACACATGCTGGCACTGCCATTTTTGGCCCCATTATTCAGTCATGTTGGCTCGCGTGCTCGATGTACTGGAGCAGTTACCATGAACCGATATCCCTCTCATCGTCCTGTCATCTCTGTCTCAGGCTCCTAGGAAATCTACAGCCCTGCATGAAGCTGAGAAGGACACTTTCGATGTTATGGTGGTCAATCACATTTCTTCATCTCGTCTGGAGGAAAAGGTGGCACACAAGGCAGAGGATGCCGCTTTGCAGACACTCGCCACCGTCATTAAACATGGATGGCCCAGCAAACAACGCATGCTTCCGCCTGCTATTCGGCCCTACTTTCCTTTCAGAGACTAATTAACCATTGATGATGGGCCACAAAGCAGTTATCCCGGTTTCACTTCAGAGGGAGTACTTTGGTACTCCACACGGGACATCCTGAGCAGGAGCCACAGTGAAAAGAGCAAGTAGCATGGTTTTCTGGCCTGCAATGACGGATGACATCCACCAGGAGGTACAATCGTGCAGAGAGAACCACTTCTGCTGCACCCAGTTCCAGTATTGCCTTGGTCTTTGGTGGCAACCGACATCTTTGAATGGCACAATCAACAATATCTGGTACTAGTGGACTCGTATTCCAGCTGGCATGAGATTAATCTGTTCCGCACAGCCTCATCAACCGCGGTGATTATGAAGCTAACGAGACATTTCTCGGTCCATGGAGCACCACATACTCTCCTGTCAGCCAATGCTGGACAATTCACAAGCCAGCACTTTAAAGATTTTGCTGAACAGTGGGGCTTTAATCATATCACCAGCAGTCCAGAATATCCCCAATCAAATGGGCTAGCTGAGCAGTGCAAAACAAGTCATGGAGAGATCTCACAGAGCCCGGTCGGACATTTTCTTAGATCTTCTTAATCTGAGAATTGTGCCACGTGGCACAGCGCTTGGCTCTCCAGCACAAAGACTGATGTCCAGACAAAAGCGTACCACCCTTCCAGTCTCAAAGGAACTGCTGGAGCCGCACATGTACAAGCACAGGAGGTTCAGTCTCAACTACTTAATAAACGACTCACAAAAGGCATGGACAAAATGAAAATGATAGGTGGGGGTGGTAATTTGAAAGCATCGGTGTGTGTGTGAGCAGGTGGACCATCAGGGACCGTCTGAGGAAGGGTCTTGACCCGAAACGTCGCTTATTTCCTTTGCTCCATAGATGCTGCCTCACCCGCTGAGTTTCTCCAGCATTTTTGATATGATGTTATGATCAATCGAGTTGACCACTACAGCCTTTGGCGGAAGGACAGATTGTCAGGGCCCAAACCCCGGAAGGCTATAATCGCATGGGCACAGTTAAAGAGATATGCCAGGAGCCCAGATCTTATATTGTTCAATCAGAAGGAAGGTTCTACAGGAGCAATCAAAGACACATTTTACCGGTAGACGAGCATGTGCCAACACAGGAAATTCCATTCGATATTGCTGATTACCCGGACACAGTAATGGGGACAGAAGATGAAAATGTTCTTATGAGTGATGGTCATGTGACAGTGGACCCTGAACAGTTTTGGTGTCTCCACCTGTGAATGAACCCCCTGTGATATCGGTGCTTGTGGAGAAATCACCTGTAAAGTCTGTGCCCGTGGTGAAATCACCGGTCAGAAGTACCACAGGGGGGTTTTACAAGACATGTGCAGGACCTGTACCTGCAAGCCTAATCCTAAATACAGAGGCTAAAGACTGAATGTTTTTTACACGACCGTCGTTGCTGGTATTGCTTGCTTTGCTACAGGGGTCAGTTAGTTGGTCATTTTCATTCATTTTATATAAGCTTTGTTATATTACAGGTATGCATGTTTGTTTTCATTCATGAGGCATGAGCTAAAGAAAGAGGATGTAGATCAGTCACTATATTCCTGATCCATGTCGGGTGTTTGTACTGACCTCCGATGGAATGTGATCGCGCGCACGCGTGTTATCCAGGGAGTGGCTCATGCACTCTGATAACGATTAGCTGGAATAGACAATAGGTGCAAGTGTAGGCCATTCGGCCCTTCGAGCCAGCACCGTGTGGCTGATCATCCACAATCAATACCCCGTTCCTGCCTTATCCCCATATCCTTGACTCCGCTATCTTTAAGAGCTCTATCTAACTCTCTCTTGAAAGCATCCAGAGAACTGACCTCCACTGCCCTCTGTCAGATAATTCCACACTCACAACTCTGTGGAAAAAGTATTTCCTCATCTCCGTACTAAATGGATTACCCCTTATTCTTAAACTGTAGCCCCTGGTTCTGGACTCCCCTTCAACATCGGGAACATGTCTCCTGCCTCCAGCGTGTCCAAACCCGTAATAATCTTATATGTTTCAATAAGATGCCCTCTCATCCTTCTAAATTCCGGAGTATACAAGCCCAGCCACCATTCTAACAACATATGACAGTCCCGCCATCCTTGGAATTAACCTTGTGAACGCTGCACTCCCTGCAAGAATGTCCCTGGGGTGGGAGATTGCAACCTTCACGTGGTCCGCCCTGTAATTACGGCGGCAGGCGCGGGCACACCGCGACGCCCTGTGTCTCCCTTTCAAGGGAGATGCTAAAAATGCATTTCGTTGTCTCTGTACTGTACACTGACAATGACAATAAATTGAATCATTTCAATCATTTTCAACCAATGCAATCAACCTGGCATGCACAATCAAATAAGATCAAATAGAACAAGTTGTCGTACAACTTTAGGCTGTGCACGCCATACGCAAGAAGAAGAAGAAGTCCCTCAAATTTGGAGACCAAAACTGCACACAATACTCCAGGTGTGGTCTCACTAGGGCCCTGTACAACTGCAGAAGGACCTCTTTGTTTCTATACTCAACTCCTCTTGTTATGAAGGCCAACATGCCATTCGCTTTCTTCACTGCCTGCTGTACCTGCATGCTTACTTTCAGTGACTGATGAACAAAGACCCCAGATCCCGTTGTACTTCCCCTTTTCCCAACTTGACACCATTTAGATAATAATCTGCCTACCTGTTTTTTGCCACCAAAGTGGATAACATCACACTTATCCACATTAAACTGCATCTGCCACGCATCTGCTCACTCACCCAACCTGTCCAAGTCACCCTGCATCCTCATAGCATCCTCCTCACACTTCACACTGCCACCCAGCTTTGTGTCATCTGCAAATTTGCTAATGTTGCTTTTAATCCCTTCATCTAAATCATTAATATATATTGTAAATAGCTGCGATCCCAGCACCGAGCCTTGCGGTACCCCACTAGTCACTGCCTGCCATTCTGAAAGGGACCCGTTAATCCCTACTCTTTGTTTCCTGTCTGCCAACCAATTTTCTATCCATGTCAGCACCCTACCCCCAATACCATGTGCTCTAATTTTTCCCACTAATCTCCTATGTGGGACCCTATCAGATGCTTTCTGAAAGTCCAGGTACACTACATCCACTGACTCTCCCTTGTCAATTTTCCCAGTTACATCCTCAAAAAATTCCAGAAGATTAGTCAAGCATGTTTTCCCCTTCATAATTCCATGCTGACTCGGACCGATCCTGCTACTGCTATCCAAATGTGCCGCTATTTCATCTTTTACAATTGATTCCAGCATCTTCCCCACCACCGACGCAGAGGCTTTGTTCTCAGCCTTTGAGTCTTATGGTTAATAAAGAACTTTATATGGTTAAACTACTTGTTGTTGTTCTTATAACTTCATACACCGGGTACGCCTTCTACCGCCGACTTTGGTGCTAGAGACATTACCCGGGTTAACCCTCCTACCCGACGAGCCTTTGGGCAGGTTCCCAGTCCCATTGACCGATGAGCCTGCAGGCGGGTCCAGTACTGCACCCCAGTGTTGTTGCAAACTGGAGGAGCTGACACTAGCTCAGGACTGCATCCCAGATCCTTTGCAAACCTGAGATAAGCTGACACTATCGCCCAGGAGTGCCATCAGCAGAGGAGCTATTGAGCCAAAGACCATAACTTATTGAAGACACAAGAAACTGCAAATGTTGGTTCACCCAAATAAATCACACAAAGTGATAGAATAACTGGAGTTGCCTATCCATTATTCTCCAGAGATGCTGCTTGTCCCGCTGAGTTACTCCAGCACTTTGTGTTTGTTTTACCATTATTTCTTGCACATCCTCAATTGCACAGAAAGGTTGATGTCAGGTTCTGACTCTGCAATTGTCTATGAAGATGCTTTGTGCAATTCTTTCATTCTGTGCGACTATGGGATATTAGTCTTTAAATAAACAGAAACAATGCACAAAAGATCGAGAAGGAAATTAGAAATAAAACCAAATTATGTGATCAGGGAAATATTTTAAAGGCTAGATTAGATTGGGTTGTCTTTGTGTAAATGCGTGACGTGTGATTAATAAAGTGAGAGGCATACAAATGTCCCTCCTGTGTTTTGAGAGGTGGGGAACGACCGCCCCCCCCCCCCATTTTTTGTAATCCGTATTTTAAAACTCCGTGAAATCTCCGCTTTCCGCAAGACAGTGAGGGTGGGACTGCTGATCGAGGGTGCCGATTGGACGGGACCATGATAATTCAACGTGATGATTGGAGGAGGGAAGTGTCGGTTAGAGACGGAAGTAGGGGGTGGGACTGAGGATAGAGCGCGGTGATTGGAGGAGGGAGACGTCTGTGGGGCAAAGATCAGAGTGTGTGTGTGTGTGTGTGTGCGCATGCCCACGCGGCCGCCAAGAAATTGTGTCTCCCCTGTCCCCCGGTCCCCTCTATGTTTTGATAGTGATATCCATGCCTGAACATGACTACTTTCATTTACATTCATTTACAAAGATCATGGTGCCCTGAAATGGGGGGGGACTATGCATAAACACTGCTGTAATTTCTACATGGTGAAACCAAAATGTATAAAAATGATCTTTATGACAATTTGACAATGTGCACTTTAACCACATGTGATTTTTTTTCTATTACAAATCTGAAATTGTGGAGTACAGAGGCAAATAAATAAATGATGAGTCTTTGTCCGAGACATTATGGAGGGCACTGTATATTACACATGCTGGAGAGGCATTGGGACACATTTTCCTCCCAAACATTAATGGATATCAATGAGGAAGTCCAGTAATGTTGCTGACTAAAGTTGACGTTGCCATCTTTCACTCGTTCCTTCAGGGCTACCTCTGCCTGGGTGCTGACCTGATGGGCTCCTTGTGAAGTACATCACAGTAACACAATGGTTCACAGTTCTGCCTCAGAGCCTGTGCAAGAAAGGCAGGGACCATTCAAGTTGAGGGAGACTTCAGGCAATCTTCCAAGGGAGAGGTAAGTACTTATGTTTTTAATATAAATTTGTTAGTTTTGTTTAATTCCCGGGACGGCAGGGCTGACATATGATGAAAGAATGGGTCAACTGGGCTTGTATTCACTGGAATTTAGAAGGATGAGAGGGTTTCTTACAGAAACATATAAAATTCTTAAAGGATTGGACAGGCTAGATGCAGGAAAAATGTTTGTGGATTTTATCTTTGCATTCAACACCATTGTGCCAGAGCTACTACACTCAAAAACTCTCCCAGTTGACTGTGCCTGAATCCCTCTGTTAGTGGATCATCAACTTCCAGACAGACAGGAAGCAGCATGTGAGGCTGGGAAAGCACATCTCGGACCCGCAGACCTTCAGCATATGAGCACCGCAAGGCTGCATACTCTCCCCTCTCCTTTACTCTGTCTACACCAACGGATGCACCTCCACAGACTCCTCTGTCAAGCTTCTCAAGTTTGCGGATGACACAATCCTGATTGGACTGATCCGGGACGGGGAGGAATCTGTCTACAGACAAGAAGTGACACAGCTGCCATCCTGGTGTCTTCGTAACAACCTGGAGCTCAATGCTCTTGAGACAGTGGAATTGAAAGTAGACTTTAGTAGAGCTTCCCCTCCACTCTCCCCACTCACCATCAACAACACCACAGTCATATCTGCTGAGTCCTTTAAGTTCCTTGGAATCATCATCTCAAGGACCTTAAATGGGAGGCCACCATCGACTCCATAGTCAAAAAGGCCCAACAGAGGATGTACTTCCTGTGACAGCTGAAGAAACACAATCTGCCACAGGCAATGATGGTCCAATTCTATACTGCCATCGTAGAATCTGTCCTCACCTCCATCATGGTCTAGTTTGGCTCAGCCATGAAGCACGACATCCGGAGGCTCCAGCGAATTGTTCAATCAGCTGAGAAGGTTGTTGGCTGCAACCTTTCACCCCATTGACGAAGTGTACATTGCAAGGGCCAGGAAGCGAGCGGGTAAGACCATCTCTGACCCCTCTCATCCTGGCCACTAACTCTTTGAATCACTTCCCTCTGGAAGGCAATACGGGACTGTCAAAGCCACCACAGCGCGACAAAAACAGCTTTTTTCCCACAAGCTCCACTCAATAACCAGAAGTCTGAGCCTCTTTTTGCTCTGGTATTTTATTTCATTCACATGTTTAAACTATAATGTTTTATTCTTAATATTGTAATGTTTTATGTTTTTATCTTAATGGTTTACTGTATGTTGTGTTGTTACTTGTGAGCGGAGCACCAAGGCAAATTCCTTGTTTCTGTACATACTTGGCCAATAAATGTATTCATTCATTCATTGAACTTATTTTTATTGTTTATTATGGTATCTACTGAGTACTATGTTTACATACCTGTTGTGCTATTGCAAGTAAAAATGTCAATAAAATACTCATGACTCCAGCAACATTTAAGGTCCTTGAGAATCACCAACAGCATTAACAGCATGAAATATGGAGGTGGGCCTCACTGGCCATCAAAGATATTTTGTGAGTGCAGCCAGCTGTTAGTGACATACAGCCCCTGGATTCTTCTGCTTTGTGCATTGGTGCTGAAATCTGCGCTTCCAGCAGAAGGTTCACTGGCAACTACTTTGGAACAACGAGCCTGATTACATGGGAGGTGGCCTTCGACTCTGGGGCAATGGGACATTTGCAACAATGTTCACATGGAGTCAAAGGCAGGATCTATTTCCTCAAAGTAACAAAACAATAAATGACAAATCGTCCAGGGTGTATTTTATAGGACATCAATAGCTGGAATACCATCTCTCTATCTATCTTCTATACTATTACTAAAACTCTCATCTTGACAACTTCCAGTCTGCGTTATAATTAACGGGAAGTCACCTCCTTTCCCCACACCCCCCTTTCCCCCCCACCCCCCCCCCCCCCCACACACCCCCTGCCCCACACACACCCTCCCGACACCCCCCCCCCCACACCCCCCTCCCTAACCACCCTGCATACCCCCCACAACCCTCTCTCCCCCACACCCCCTCTCCCCCCCACACTGCCTCCCCCACACCGTCCTCCCCCCCTCCACCCCCTCCCCCCCTCCCCCTCCCACCCACATACCCCCCTACCCCCCTCCCCTACACACACCCCCATACCCCCCCCACACCCCCCCCCCACCCACACACACACCCCCCACACACACCCCCCCCCCCCCCCCCCCCCCCTCACCCACACACCCCCTCCCCCACACCCTCCACCTTTAGTTGAGAGATACAGCGTCAACATATTTCCTTCAGCCCACCGAGTCTGTGCCAACCAATGATCACCCGTTCACACTAATTCTATGTTAGCCCACTTTCTCATCCTAGTCACGAAGGGGAATTTACAGAAGGTTCAAGATTCAATTTAATTGTCACATGTACCAGTTAAGGTACAGTGAAATTTGAGAATCTAATTAACTTACAACCCTGCACTTTTTTGAGATGTCTATAAAAAACAGAACACCCGGAGAAAACCCACACAGTCACAGGGAGAACTATAAACTGCACACAGACAGTATAGAAGTCAGAATAGAATCCAGATCTCTGGCAGTGCAAGGCAGCAACGCTACAACTGTTCCACCTTAAATTGTAATTATCAACAAATCCAAGATGAAATAAGTGGTAATGGGGAACTTCAGCGACCTTGATAGTGATATCAACATCCTATGGGTTACGGACTAAGAAGCAAAATACTTTCAGAAAATTGCTTGGGAGAATTTGCTTCATCCATGTTGTTACTATTAGTCAAGGAGGAGCAAATAATGGGTCTCTGATCTAGAGGCTTGATGAGCATTCAGTGGTAAGCATATTTTACGCGAGTTATGCGGAAAAAGCAGCAAAAAACCTGGAAAAAATAGAACTGGAGAAGTGGTATTTTCAGCAAATTGAGAAGGGTGTTGCACTGGGTAAACTGGCATCAAAGATTGGCAAGCAGAAACATAGTGGGGCAAGAAAGAGAGCTGGATTGGTTACAAGCTGAGTAACTTCCCACAAAACATAAATGGAGGCCAAACTCTTGCAAGGTAAAGGTGTTGAGGAATAGGATGGAACAGATGGAAATTTAAAACTGTATTGTACAATCAGCCTGAATGTGACGAATACAGAGCAACACTGAAAAAGAACCGGCAGCAGATGCCACAACGTTCAAGTTCAAGTTCACATTTATTGGCACATGCACCAATTAAGGTACATTGATATTTGAGTTACCATACAGCCATACAAGTAAAAAAAAAGAACGCTAAAAGAAAGCAAAAGGATTTGAGTAAAGGAGCAGGGAGGTTCTACTGCAGTTGTACAGAGTCTTGGTGAGACCACACCTGGAGTATTGCGTACAGTTTTGGTCTCCTAATCTGAGGAAAGACATTCTTGCCATAGAGGGAGTACAGCGAAGGTTCACCAGACTGATTCCTGGGATGTCAAGACTTTCATATGAAGAAAGACTGGATAGACTCGGTTTGTACTCGCTAGAATTTAGAAGATTGAGGGGGGATCTTATAGAAACTTACAAAATTCTTAAGGGGTTGGGCATGCTAGATGCAGGAAGATTGTTCCCGATGTTGGGGAAGTTCAGATTGGGGAAGTTGGGTCACAGTTTAAAGATACGGGGGAAATCTTTTAGGACCGAGATGAGGAAAACTTTTTTCACACAGAGAGTGGTGAATCTCTGGAATTCTCTCCCGCAGAAGGTAGTTGAGGCCAGTTCATTGGCTATATTTAAGAGGGAGTTAGATGTGGCCCTTGTGGCTAAAGGGATCAGGGGGTATGGAGAGAAGGCAGGTACAGGATACTGAGTTGGATGATCAGCCATGATCATAATGAATGGCGGTTCAGGCTTGAAGGGCCGAATGGCCTACTCCTGCACCTATTTTTTATGTTTCTATGTTTCTATACTATAAACAATAATTTTAACATAAACATCCACCACAGTGGAATCAACATTCCACACTGTGATGGAAAGCAATAAAGTTCAGTTATCTTCCTCCTTTGTTCACCCGTGGTGGTCAGGGCCTTGAACCCTCTGCACTGCCTCTGCCGATGGCCCGATGTTAAAGCCCTATCGTTGGGATGATGGGGACTGCGGCGTCGGGACGGAATGGAAACACTCCGCTGCATGGAGCTCCCGAGTCGACCTTTTCTTCCCGGGAGACCGCAGCTTCACGGTGTTAAAGTCCACAAGCCCCGCGGTCGGAGCACTTCCACAGCGATCCTCGGCAAAGGATCGCAGCTCCGCGTTGGTACGTCCGCGCCATGCTTGCGGCTTGAAGCTCCTGGCCGGTCTCCAGGAAATGCCGCACCAATCCAGTTGTTAGGCCACGGGGAGGAAACGGAGACGTGAGACAGAGAACAATCACATCTCCGTCGAGGTAAGTGACTGAAGACGGTTTCCCCCCACCACCCCCCACATAAAAACATACCGAGAAACATTAAAACATACATTTTAGGCACACTAAAAATAACAAAAAAGTCAAAATAAACACAGGCTGCTGGCGAGGCTGCCATCTCAGCGCCACCCGATGACGTTTTTAATTAGCAACGAACTTAAGATGCTGAAAGAATATTTCACATTTGTATTTATCATTCGCCATTTTGTCAAAGCAATTGCATTCAAGGACCAGCTAGGATAAATCATTAAATAAACATAGATACCAAGGAGGAAGGCAACCTTGACTCAGTTGATAAGACTCCAGTCTATTAATCCAGAGCAAGTTTCTGTGAAAAGATGAACAAAAATACGAGGTTCACATTCCAATTCAACACTGAAGGCTTGAATCTCTGTGAAAGTTTTAAAAAATCCTTTTTCAGTCTCTGGACATCACTGACAAGACCAGGATTTAATGTCCAGGTGAGGTCGAGTCATATTCTTAAACTGCAGTCCCTCTGTTAAAAACACTTTCACAGTCTTGTTGGACAGTGAGTTTCAGGATTTAGACCAAGCTGTAATAGAGGAATTACATTATACTTCCAAGTTGGAGTCATGTGCTACACAGGAGAGAGACAAAAATCCTTATTTTCTTCTTGTGGTAGAGTTGTGTTAGTGCTGTGTTTATGATGGAAAGGCTTTGAGGTGGTGAGACTGCACATGGAGTATTGTGTTCAGTTTTGGTCACCTTGCTCTGGGAAAGATGCCATTAAGCTCGAAAGGCCCCCAAAAAGATTTATAAGGATACCAGACTAAGTGGGACCCGTTGGGTCCCATGTTCACACGGGAGGGCTGGTCCCCCGGCACAATATTCCACCTCTCCACAAATTCCAATATTGGTGGCCAGTGGGGGGGCTTTCTGGAGCACTGGTATGGGTTCTTGGGGTGGCAGCTCAGTCCCTCAAGCCTGATCTGCTGGCAGCTCACTCATGGCTGGTGGGCTGGCAGTTGACTCATGGCTATTCCTTGAAATTCCATTTCAAGCAGGGTGCAAGGCCACCAAATTCAAATCCATTTTCCTACCATTTCAAGCAGGGTGCAAGGCCACCAAATTGAAGTGCAGTTTCCTACCACTTCAAGCTGGGTGCAAGGCCACTGAATTCAAGTGCAGTTTCCAACCACTTCAAGCAGGGTGCGGCCACCGAATTCAAGTGCAGTTTCATACCACTTCAAGCAGCATCTAAGGCCATCAAATTCAAGTGCAGTTTCATACCACTTTCAGCAGGGTGCAAGGCCACCAAATTCAGTGCAGTTTCATACCACTTCAAGCACGGTCCATGCCGCAAAATTCAAGTGCAGTTTCATTCCACTTCAAGCAGGGTGCAAGGCCACCAAATTCAAGTGCAGTTTAATTCCATTTCAAGCAGGGTGCAAGGCCACCAAATTCAAATTCAGCTTCATACCATTTATTGCAGGGTGAAACCACCATAAACCCACACAAAACACACAGTTCAGTAGACATTCAGTGTGTTCAGTTGATTCACAGCTCAGACAGTCGTGAACTCTATCCCCAATCATGCAGAGACTAAGCCACACCCACACTTCTGAGTTTTATAACCCCGCCCCCTCCCACCGGAAAAGGTGTGGCCTTCATGGCGCGATTGACAGAGATTCTCAACATTTTTTAAACACTAAACACTTTTATTTTTCATTGATGGGAAGAATTCTCTGCCACTGCTGAGCAGAGGGGGACTGAGTAAGATGGCCAAAAATCACAGCCGTAAGTGGTAGCGTTTTATCTAAAATCAATATACAATGCAAACAGGAAATAAGTGCATTTGCATTAGTGCCTTTCAACTTCAAGCCAAAACACCCAACCCACCATTTGCAGTAAATAGTGCCTTTTAACTTCAAGCCAAAGCACCCAAACCACCATTTGCAGTAAGTGGTGCCTTTCAACTTCAAGCCAAAGCACCTAAACCACCATTTGCAGTAAGTAGTGCCTTTCAACATCAAGCCTAAGCACTCAAACCACCATTTGCAGTAAGTAGTGCCTTTTAACTTCAAGCCAAAGCACCCAAACCACCATTTGCAGTAAGTAGTGCCTTTCAACTTCAAGCCGAAGCACCCAACCCACCATTTGCAGTTAGTGCATTTCAACTTCAAGCCAAAGCACCCAAACCACCATTTGCAGTAAGTAGTGTCTTTCAACTTCAAGCCAAAACACCCAAACCACAATTTGCAGTTAGTGCCTTTCAACTTCAAGCCAAAGCACCCAACCCACCATTTGCAGTGCCTTTTAACTTCAAGCCAAAGCACCCAACCCACCATTTGCAGTTAGTGCCTTTCAACTTCAAGCCAAAGCACCCAAACCACCATTTGCAGTAAGTAGTGTCTTTTAACTTCAAGCCAAAGCACCCAAACCACCATTTGCAGGCAGTGCCTTTTTACTTCAAACCAACCATATTTTCATTTTCAAACCACATTAAGGGGACTCACAGTTGAGTAGACATGTGTTCAGTGTTATTCAGAGCTCAGAGAGACTTGACCCTCTGGCATCTTGCAGAGACTGAGTGAAACACACCACTTCCGGGTTTTTATAGTCCTTCCCCCCTCCCACCAGCAGGGGCAGCAGAGAGAATGGCAATTTTAAAAAAAACATTAATATCTCTCTGATTTTTCATCGATGGGAAAGATCCTTCAGTCCCGGAAGGCGGAGGGGGATTCTGAGCGAGGTGGCCAAAAATGACGGCAGTAGGTGGCAGCGTTCTCTCGGAAATTACGCCACAGCGAGCCAAAAGCGGTCAAGATCAGACTTTTAGTAATATAGATAGACAGGACTCAAGGGCCTGAACTATAGGGGCAGACTTTGGACTTTATTCAAAGTAACATGGGAGGGGGGCAGGAGGGGTAGGGGCTGGACCTGGCGGTGTGATGGGTACTCACAGCAGGCGCTGGTCGCTGGTCGTTCTCCTCTGCCGGGATCAGAGTCTCTGCTTTCCGTTCGGCGACATGTCCGACTCTGGGCCGGAGATTTTTAAACCTTGCTAACTTTTACAAAATTCAACCAATCGTAACGAAACTTGGTGCACTCACAGCACAGGAGAGCGGTGAGTGAGGCTGGCGAAACGTCGTAGTGCAATCGCATACCATTTTGCTCAAAGAAATCAAAAGATTATGTTCTGATGAATATTCTGTTATGCAGACTGGCAAAATGTATGTAGCAGAGTTCACAAATGGGAAAGAAACTCACTGGTTGAAACTCCATACAGGAAAGTTTGTCTAGAGCAACGATTGGCAGGAGAAATGAGGAGAGTCAAATGGTATAATTTTAAATGGGGTGCAGGAAAAGAGCAACATCCAGGTTGGCAGGAGACAGCAGTGAAGTAATTAACAAAGTGTATGGGATCCGGGGCTTTATAAAAAGTACAGCACTCAGACAGTTTTGTTGAATTTCAACATAATACAAATTCAACCTCATGTTCAATCCTAAACGATATTTTGGGACAAATATGAGTGCTATTTGGAGGATACCAGAAGAGATAGACAATGTTCCCATGGACAAAGGATGATTCCATTTTACATTGACTGGAGAATGTTGAATTGTGCTGATTGGAGCATAAAAGGCTAAAAAGGGGATTAAGACCAGAAATAATTTTGGCGTTAAAATTTGTGGGTCACAGTATTTTTGCTAATGAAAATTGCAGGCGCAAGAATTTGAATGGAAAGTTTTTGCAGAATAGTGTTTTCATATTTCACTTTATTGCAATGAGCGTTGCAGATGTTGGCAATGTTCCCTAATCGTGCATTGTACATTTTCAGCACATACTGTCTCTGAAGCCAACTCTTAAAGGGACATACGGCAAAGCAGGCAAAACTCTATTGGCTACTGTGGAATGTTGGTACTGATAGAATAAACACTTCAGTGGTGAAAGGAAGATCTGAGTGCTCTCGAAGATATGAAGGCACCTGGGTAGGCTGATGAAAAACAGTACCCATAGGAAGCAAGATTTTTATACAAGGTGGCCATGGGGATCCTGATGGGCTACAAGTGGATACATCCACCAGGAGGTTTCTGTGGAGGTTTTTAAGGATATGAGTACATTCCTTGAGTGTCTGCACTTTCGGGAAACATGCACTGCAAGCAGATGCTGGGTCGAAGAACAAAAATAAATTAAATATTCTTTCCTTGTTTATGGACTTTGGGTGATCTGAATACAACAGTAAGCTACAGACTGTGAAATGTAGCAGAGATCGGCAATGACAGCCTGAAATAGTCCTGACGAGAAAGCTAAAAATGACTATGACACTTAATTTTGTGGATAAAGCAGTCTCGGCACACATATGGAGTTGTAGAAGGTCAGTGATCTCAGTGAAAAACAGTGAATACAACGAATATGGTTTGAATGTCAGCCCTTAGCATTATTTGGGGCATGTGCTGGGAGGGGGA